>NW_028318148.1:3958750-4282500 GCF_062004578.1 Staurois parvus | reverse complement strand
GAAGCACACAGTGAGCAGAAGTCGCCAACTGTCTGCAGAGTCAAAGCTAAAGACCTCCAATCTTTTTGGCACAGGTTAGCACAACAACAGTGCGTAGAGAGCTTCATGGAATGGGTTTCCATGGCCGAGCAGCTGCATCCAAGCCTTACATCATCAAGTGCAATGCAAAGTGTTGGATGCAGTAGTGTAAAGCACGCCACCACTGGACACTAGAGCAGTGGAGACGTGTTCTCTGATGTGATGAGTCACGTTTGTCTGTCTGGCAATCCGATGGATGTGTCTGGGTTTGGCGGTTGCCAGGAGAATGACATTTGCCTGACTGCATTGTGCCAAGTGTAGAGTTTGGTGGAGAGGGGAACATGGTGTGGGGTTGTTTTTCCAGGGGTTGGGCTTGGCCCCTTAGTTCCAGTGAAGGGAACTTTTAAGGCGTCAGCATACCAAGACATTTTGGACAGTTTCATGCTCCCAACTTTGTGGGAACAGTTTGGGGATGGTCCCTTCCTGTTCCAACATGACTGTGCACCAGTGCACAAAGCATAAATACATGGATGAGCGAGTTTGGGGTGGAGGAACGTGACTGGCCTGCACAGAGTCCTAACCTCAACCTGATAAAACACCTTTGGGATGAATGAGAGCGGAGATTGCAAGCCAGGCCTTCTCATCCAACATCAGTGCCTGACCTCACAAATGTGCTTCTGGAAGAATGGTCAAACACTCCCATAGACACACTCCTAAACCTTGTGGACAGCCTTCCCAGAAGAGTTGAAGCTGTTATAGCTGCAAAGGGCGGGCCAACTCAATATTGAACCCTACGGACTAAGACTGGGATGCCATTAAAGTTCAGATGCATGTGAAGGCAAGTGTCCCAATACTTTTGGCAATGTAGTGCATCTGCCTATGACAAAGGAGTCTGCCATGGATAATATTATATTACAATCCTGCCTGAAAATCTACAAAACATTGTTTTAATTTTTATTCTTTAAATAAAATGTTGATCTATGAGTGTGATGATCTGTACCAGGTTCAACCTCTAATAGTGTGTGTGTATGTGTGTATATATATATATATATATATATATATATATATATATATTAGTTGGTTACAGTAATTATATTTACCACTGCATATAGATATTGAAGTTTTTTTTCTAAACTTTACATATTAACAAAATTATACACCAAACTTTTTTGACATTTTTATCCGATTAATCAAAACAGTAATCGTCCAGCTAACCGATTATGAAAATAATTGTTCATTGCAGCTCTGAAAATTGGAGGGTTTAATGTGCAGAGTGTCATGAGAATGTCTTTGTTAGCTGGGAAGGACAGAAAGTCAGCTGTGTGTAGGGAAATCTCTTCTCGTCAGGATCAAAACTTATATTTTCTTCACTTCAGATAATCGTAAACATTTACTGTAACATTGAAATAATTTTAAAAAAATAAAGCATTCTTGGATTCAAACCTAAAAAATCTGTTTGGATTGGAATAGGTTGGGATGAAGTTGGAAGGGTTAGACATGTTATCAGGTTTTTTTTGCTGTCTGTGTCCCTTCTTTCATTCTCTTTGTTTTTGCTGATGACCATAGTGACAGAAAGTAGGACCGGGACAGAAAGTGATAGGAAGTCCAAATGTTACAACTGTCATTAGGATACAATGGGGGGTGTTACTTGTTTCAATCACAGCTGTTTAATGGGAAATGTATCCTCACTTTGTAGAGATGTGCTCACATTAAAGTGGTTCTGAAGATTCAAGGTTTTTTACCTTCATGCATTGTATGTATGAAGGTAAATAACCTGTGTGTAGTAGTCCCTACTAACACTTTTCTCCGAGGGGCTTTCTCCTGATTGGCTGAGGCAGCAGCGGGAGCCATTGGGGCAGGGCCAGGAGTGCCAGCGGAAGACCTGTGAAGAGGAGGGTTTGTGCTGCTCTGTGCAAAACCACTGTACAGAGCAGGTAAGTATGACATGTTTGTGATTTTAAAAGAAAGAAAATCAACACTTTAGTATCTCTTTAAGGGTCCGTTCCCACTAGAAGCAGTGGGACTGTGTTGGGCAGCTATTTCTGTGCAGTCCCACCATATGATCAGGCACAATTTCTTGTTTCTGGTGTGGCCAGTTCACACAATGCTTTGCAGTGGTATGGGGGCGGTGTGCACTGAAAGAAAAGACTGCTTGCAGTTCTCTTTTCCATCGCAGTGTAGTCACTGAATGCTGGATGATAGCACTTTATGAGAGAAAAGTGAACAATGCGGTGCACTGAGATAGGCGCATCAGCAGTGCCTGCACTGCAGAGCACACCTGCCGCTGCGTTGAAATGCAGTAGCTGGTGTGAAATGGACCATTACTATTGTTTTTCTAGTACAGGAAAGGAATGAAATCACCCCCTCCCCCACAATGGTACTCAGCAAAAACAACAGAAGGCCCCCAGTGTACCACTGCACCAAATTCTTTTTTTCCAGAAAATTCCATTTAAAGTCGTTAGCAGGTAGCTATGTTTATATTTTATGCTATTTTTACCTCACAATCATATATGAACACGGAGGAAGCAACATTTAATTACATAATACACATGTTGTGCAGCTTGTTTAGTAGTGCAGGACAAACTTCATTTACATTTTACAACGTCGGCATTGTCAATACAATGCAAACAATAGTTATATTTGACAGTCCAATATAAGCATACTTGAAAAATCACCTTTCATGTTGTGAGTGCTGCTTATCTCTTCCCACAACTTCCTGGATTCCCTGCATGCTTTGCTGCTTCTACTCTACTGTGTACTTTTAATTTCTAAGGACTACGTGTCCCATGGTACCTTCCTGCTTGCAAGCAGTGATTCCTGTACTGACCCCGCCTCCTGAAACTCCTCCTCTCTGTAGTTAAGAAGGCAGGCTCTGTGAAATGTGTGACACAACAGTGCCTACTCACAGGGCATAGTGAACATGTGTCACAGAATTCAAGGAGTGTACAGTTGTGTTCAAAATAATAGTGTGTTGAAAAAAGTGAATAAAGCTCAAAATCCTACTAATAGCTTTTATTTCCATACGCACAAATGCATTGGGAACACTACATATTCTATTCCAAATCAAAACATGAAGAAAAATAGATCAAATATGTGTTGTTCCTCTAAAAAAACTGAAGAAAAGTGAATACTAGTCTGTTCAAAAAAATAGCAGCGTTTGTATTCTTCTTTACAAACTCAAACATTCACTATATAAACTGAAAAATGTTTGAAGATTTTGCTTTCCTTTGAATCACTTAATTAATATTTAGTTGTATAAGCAATGTTTCTGAGAACTGCTGTACATCTGTGTTGCATGGAGTCAACCAGCTTCTGGCACCTGTGAACAGGTATTCCAGCCCAGGATGATTGGACTACATTCCACAGTTCTTCTCTATTTCTTGGTTTTGCCTCAGAAACTGCATTTGTGATGTCACCCCACAGGTTTTCTATTGGATTAAGATCCGGGGATTGGGCTGGCCACTCCATAGCGTCAATCTTGTTGGTCTGGAACCAAGATGTTGCACGTTTACTGGTGTTTTTGGGGTCATTGTCTTGTTGGAACACCCATTTCAAGGGCATTTCCTCTTCAGGATAAGGCAGCATGACCTCTTCAAGTATTCTGATGTATTCAAACTGATCCATGATCCCTGGTATGCGATAAATAGGCCCAACACCGTAGTATGAGAAACATCCCCATATCATGATGCTTGCGCAACCATGCTTCACTGTCTTCACAGTGTACTGTGGCTTGAATTCAGTGTTTGGGGTCGTCTGACAAACTGTCTCCGGTCACTAGACCCAAAAAGAACCATCTTACTTTCATCAGTCCACAAAATGTTGCGCCATTTCTCTTTAGGCCAGTCTATGTGCTCTTTGGCAAATTGTAACCTCTTCAGCACATGTCTTTTTTCCAACAGTGGGACTTTGCTGGGGCTTCTTGCAGATAGCTTGGCTTCACATAGGCGTCTTCTAATTGTAACAGTACTCACAGGGAACTTTACACCTTCTTTGATCTTCCTGGAGCTGATTGCTGGCTGAGTCCTTGCCATTTTGGCTATTCTTCTATCCATTCGAATGGTAGTTTTTTCCTTTCTTCCACGTCTTTCAGGTTTTGGTTGCCATTTTAAAGCATTTGCGATCATTTTAGCTAAGCAGCCTATAATTTTCTGCACTTCTTTATATGTTTTCCCCTCTCCAATCAACTTTTTAATCAAGGTACGCTGTTCTTCTGAACAATGTCTGGAATGACCCATTTTCCTCAGAATTTCAGAGAGAAATGCACTATAACCAACATGTACAACATTTGCTGCCTTCCTTCCTTAAATAAGGGCAATAATTGCCACCTGGCTTTCAAAGAACGAATGACCTCACTAATAGAACTCCACACTGCTATTATTTTGAACATGTCCCTTTCAATTAGTGATTCAATTACACAGAATCAGCAGCATGCATGTCATGACTGTTGGGTCTGTTGGATTTCTATTACTCTACTACACCTGCTAGTAAATTATTTGCATTGTAGAAATAACATTTCTACCAAAAACAGTGATTGATCAGGTTAGTGATGTCTGACTGCTATTATTTTGAACACAACTGTATATGCTGGGGATCTTCACAAAGTAAGTTTACAAACTGAAGATCATTCAGATTATTAGGAGTAGACTAGAAATAATTGAGTTTCAATGTGGAAATGAATAAATGATTTTACATTTTGACCACAGATACTGTTTAATTTTTCTCTCACCATTCAAGTGTATGGATAGAGCTCAGTCAATAGACTTTCAATGAAAACAAACACCCTCCTAGTGGGTTATTTCATCCAGATTTGTACAGTGAGGCCCAGTGAGAGCTCCTTCTTTGTCCCAGGCAGGTTGAGGGTCAATAGCACAGTAGCAGCGTGCAGGATGGAGTGTTTGGAATAAGAATGTTTTTCGATCTGAAAAGGCTGTGAACCCCGACACCCCATGTCACAACAATGGAAACAGTAAAACCCAGTGCAGTGATCCAGCCGTTCCTGAAAATCAAACGGGATAAAGGGGCAATATTCTTACTGATCTGGAAGGACTGCGTTTGCTGATTGTCTCATGAAAGGCAGCCAAGAACAGTATTTTTCCCAAGGTTTCTATGTCTGCAAGAAGCAAACAGCCTTTGGCTCGCGTGCGATTCACCATCAATAACTTTCTCAGCATATGGTGGAGAGGACAGTGTGAGATGTGATTTGACACGCTGACTTCCCCCACAATGAGGTGCATATCAGAGGCTCGCTAAGCCCAGCCAGGGGCAGGATGGGGACTGGACAGTACTACAACTCCCAGCATCTATTATTTGTAGTCTGTGGCTTTAGATATAGATTTCTTTGGTGCAGATCACCTTCCTGACATATATAGAGTTTTATCTGTAAATGTTTTAAAAACTCTTTTTTTTTTTTTTTTTTTTTTTTTTGTATTTCAATGGTTTTTATTAATTTTAAACAGTGTAAAACACAAGCAACAAAATACGCCCACGCAGGGGCTATCAATTGCACCAATAAAAAAGGCAAAATAGAGCAGACAACGCTCTAATTCTAATAAGGCAAAACGTATGCCCACGCAGGGGCTATCAATGGCACATAGATTACAGTAACATCAGTGAGACTTTGATTATCTCAACTAAAGACAGCTGTCCACTGTCACATCAAAACAAACAGAAAAGGAGAGAAGAAGAGCAGAGAAGAAAGGGAAAAAAAAAAAAAAAAACCACACCAAAGAGCAGGGGTCCACGAGCACCAATACCAAACTCCATTACCTCCCCACACTGGTCGGGGGGAGCGTGGGAAAGGCGTATTGCAACCAAGGCTCCCAAACTTTCAAAAATTTATGTTGAGAGTCGTTGCATATGCTCGACATCTGTTCGTTGAGCATCATAGTAGTCATACGATCCCGCACCCCCTGGAAAAGTACAAACGGACTCTTCCAGGCCTGAGCAATTGTCCTAGTAGCCGATAAAAACAAATAGGAAGCCAACCGCTGCTGACGAGCCAAAAGGCCCGGTATGGGGCAATGAAGCAAAGCATACCGAGCATCCCGGCGTATAGAGAGATGGAACAAAGTGAAAAGGAGGCCAAACACACGAGACCAAAAACGAACCAACCTCGGGCATGACCACCAGATATGCAGTACATCGCCGCGATGGCCACAACCCCGAAAACATCGATCACTACAGGCAGGGTTAGCCTGGGCCAGACGAGCTGGAACCCAGTACCAACGGAACAACACCTTGTAGGCTGCTTCCAGCGTGGTCGTATTAAATGAACATTTAGCTATGAGTGACCAGGCCCTACTCCAGTCCTCCGGATCCACAGCCACTCCCAGGTCGCGTTCCCACTGAACAACATATGAAAGAGAAGTGTGAGACGAGCGTCTGTTCAAAGCTGCGTAAAGAAGGGAGATAAGGCCTGGGGCGCCCGGGTGCTGCTGGCAAAGCCGTTCAAAGGCAGATTTCTGATATGGGAAAGCAGAAGTGGCCCTCAGCAAAAGTAGCCAGTGCCGCAATTGAAGGTACCGAAAAAATTCCGCTGGGGGAACATCCCGAGACTCCCGAAGGACATTCCAGGTGGGAAAGGACCGAAAAGTCAAAAAGTGTTGCACCTGTGAGAAACCATGAGCCACCCACCAAGAGAATGCCCTCGGGTGATCTAGACCCGGTGGGAAAAGAGGGTTGTTAACGATTGGAAGCAAGGGCAAAAAGGGTGACATCAGGCCACTGGAGTAACGTACTGAGTCCCAGACTTGTAGGCCATGGAGCAACATCGGACTCAGCGCCATAGGGCGCAGGGCAGGGGGAAGCCATAGGAGTGTTGACAGTGCGATAGGGGCACAATTAGGTAGTTCCAGCAGGACCCAGAGAGGAACATCGGAGGAAGCATGCAACATAGACAGCGGGGCAATCTGGCTCGCCTGATAATACTTAGTTACATTGGGTACCCCAAGACCACCCTGGAGTCTATGAGCAAAGAGCGTGTTTCTAGAGACTCTGGGGTGTTTATCGGCCCAAATAAAACGCATAAACTTCGCCTGAAGCAACCGAAGAAAGTGAGGAGGAACCCGCACAGGGAGGGTGCGAAAATAATATAACAATTTCGGCAAAATGGTCATTTTCACTGAATGAACCCGTCCTATCCAAGACAGGTGCGGAAATTGCCAGGAATGCATAAGAGAAGATAAAGAGCTAAGCAAAGGATAATAATTTGCAGCAAAAAGGGAGTCATAGGTGGGGGTCAAGCGAATGCCCAAGTATTCCAGAGAAGAGGAAGCCCACCGGTAAGGGAAGTGGGATTGTAGGCGCGAAACCAAATCTGAAGCCAAAGTAATATTGAGAGCGACGGTTTTATCTAAATTGATACGTAGACCCAAAATCAAGGAGAAGCGCTCAAGAACTCGTTGCAAGTTAGGAAGCGTCGTCAGAGGATTAGTAAGGGTCAAGAGGGCATCGTCCGCAAAGAGGCTCAGCTTAAACTCCTGTCCCGCATATGGAACCCCCGATATATTGCAATCGGTCCGGAGCGCTAAAGCCAGTGGCTCAAGCGCCAGGACAAAGAGCGCCGGGGACAGCGGGCAACCCTGCCTCGTCCCTCGCCCAACAGGAAAGGGATCCGAGAAATACCCAGCGTATTTAACGGAGGCCGAAGGAAAGGAATACAAGGCCTGAATCCAAGAGAGGATAGAATCCCCGAAACCCCAACGAGACAGCACAAACCGCAGATATTCCCAAGATAGAGAATCAAAAGCTTTATATATGTCCAAGGACAGTAGGAATCCTGGGATTTTCCGTTGTTGCAGAAAATGTATAAGATGGACCACCTTACGGACGTTATCACCCGCCTGCCTCCCGGGGACGAACCCTACTTGGTCCCTGTGGACCAAGCTACACAAATATTTATTGATGCGAAAACTAAGGATCTTGCCCAATATCTTCAGGTCTTCATTAAGAAGAGAAATGGGCCGGAAGGCTTGCGGTTCCTGGACATCGTCGGTCGTCTTAGGAATCATAGAGATATGTGCCCTAAGTGCATCCGGAGAGGGCAAAGAGCCCTGTCGTAACTCATTGAAATAGGCTGCTAAAAAAGGTGCCAATAGGGCTGAGAATTTTTTATAATAGAGACCGGAGAAGCCGTCGGGACCTGGGGCCGCGGTGGACCGTAAAGACTTGATCGCTTGGAGCACTTCCGGTACGGTGACACCAGCATTGAGGGCCGCCTGTGCTGCCTCGGTTAATCCGGGAAGATGGAGGTCTTGAAAGAATGCCTCTGCCTGGGCCACAGGGAAAGGATCTGGGGCAGCATAGAGGCGCGAAAGGAAGTCCGAGAATCGGGAAACAATCTGCTGGGGATTAGAAGTACAGCCACCTGTGGAAAGTCGAAGTCGAATTGGTTTATGGGGCTTCCCCACAGAATTGAGTTTCCTGGCTAGCATGGGACCGGGCTTATTAGCGCAGGAATAAAATTTATGTCTGGTCCAACGCAGGGCCCGTTCCGCCTCCGAAGAGGCGAGGAGGTCCAATTCTGTCGCCAGAGCGTCCCGAGCGCGTTTATGGGCCACGGATGGAGATGACTTCCAACGCGCATCCGCAGAGGCCAGGAGAGAATGAAGCTCCAAGAGTCGGCGTTCCCGCTCCCGCTTCCGGACCGCAGCCAGCTGTATAACATGACCCCGCACCGTGGCCTTATGCGCTTCCCATAGGGGCACTGCTGAAGAGACCGATCCCGAGTTTTCCGCAAAGTATGTCCGTAAAAAGAATTCTATTTGTTGGCAGGTAGCCTGAGTGGTCAGTAAAGAGTCATTGATGCGCCAATGAAAAGGGCGCCGTTCTGACCCAGAAAGGGCAAGGAGGAGTACCAAGGGATCATGATCTGACCAGGGTGAGGAAGGAATAGTTATCCGCCGGACCGAGGGGAGCTGCTGGACCTGCATGAATATATGATCAATTCTACAAAAACTATCATGGGGATTGGAATAGAACGTAAAGTCGCGTTCAGTTGGATGAAGTTCCCTCCAGACGTCCGCTAGCCCCGCCGTCCCCGCAAAAGAGAGCGCATACGTTCCTCTAACACCAAGTCATGAGAGGGGGTCGCTCCCCGTGCGTAGCGCCTATCCAATGTGGAATCCAAGGTAACATTCGAATCCCCCATAACAAGAAGAAGACCCTTAGAATGTCGAGAAACAATGGTGCAAAGATGCGAAAAGAATTTATGCTGGAAACGGTTAGGCGCGTAGTAAGAGACAAAGGTAACCTCCTGGTCCCAGAGGGTGCCCTGCAGAAGCAAATACCTGCCCGTGGGGTCCGCTATATGCCTAGAACAGACAAAGGAGAGATTGCGTTTAAAAGCTATCAGAACACCCCGACGCTTCTCAGAAGCCGAGGCCGTGTAAAAGATGGGATAGTGAGGTGAAAGATAACGCGGAGCGGAGGACTGAGAAAACCTGGTCTCCTGTAGATTAAAAACTCTTTTATATAAAATACCTCACTTCCTTGTGTATTTAGTGATCAAAACTTTTTTGTTTTACTTTTTTAGGGATCCCCTTGAGAAATTTTTTTTAAATCCAGCATACGATTTACCAGTAGCTTGCCAGCAACTACAGAAGGCTTCCAGGAGTCAGTTTGGATGGAGTGGCTTGTAAGGGCTCATTCACACAGGCATATGCATATATTCTGCAAGGAACTCAGGTTCTTGATGGCAGAGTTTGGAGAAGATCCTGCATAAAGTAGTCACATTTAGAAGAGTACAATACTTCTAATGACTTTAAGCATGAATATGTATATGCATTTACACAATAAAATCTGCAGATTTGTATGGTCCCTGACAGAGCTATGTCCTACTTTTTTGTATGCTGCTAAACATGGCACACATTTTTGTTTGTAGATGCAGCTGTGTGTATGCCCCCATTGATTCTTATTGTGCAGCATTTGGATGCATACAAAACTATATACTGAAACACAACTAAATGTGTTTTAGACACCTGTGTGAATGAGCCCTAAAGTGGCCAACATCAAATGTATTTTTCATGTGCAGTATGCATATAACAAATATGTAACTGTAACACTTCCAGTTGTTTATTACCCCTCACAGAGATCACAGTACACCCTCTTGGCAGTGCCTTCGTCGTCATCATTTCATCAACTGAGCTATCTTTGTTCAGGCATCTACTTACCTGGACTAAGATACTGGCTCAGAGATGGTTCATTAATGTAAATCCTAATACCTGGGTAGTTCATGTTTAAAAATATCTTGACACAGATCAGCTACACATTCTTTTTCTGACTTGCTACAAAGTTACAAAATGTAAAGTCCAATCACTGGGGTGGAGGAGACCGTTACAAAATGTAAGGTCTAATCAATGGGGTGGAGGAGACTGAGGAAGTTCTTCCTCATGCCTGCAGCAGACTGATGCGAAGGCAAAGTCACTACTTTTTAACAATAAAAGGTAATTTTTTTTAAATTATACTGTTTCTGTATATTGTAACACATCAGGAATGTATTCATGCAGACATGTAAGGTTACTGAGAGGCCCCGTTTATGCCTTCATATTTCTGATGGGTTGTTTTGATTTACTAAAAATGGGAGCTGTAAAGTTAAAAAATGCATGTTACAGACAGACAGCCAGCAGTTTATTCAGCTCTCATAGCCTGTATCACATGTATAGATAAATTACATATAAAAAAACAATGGCCGAAATCCGATTGATGTGTGCAAACCCTTTGATCTGCTGTATGTAAATGTTTTATGTACAGCTTGAAATGCAAACAAAAATATGGGATTTATTAGAATTGTATCCAGTTAAAGAATTGGCTCTAATACTATCCATACATGGCGAGGGCTATGGTCACACTTCATCTGCTTTAGGGCCAGTTCACACTGGAATGCATGCTGAAGCACTACTTTTTCAGACTTCCCTGCGTCAAACCACCTGGTACTATGGTACCAGGCGGCTGGGTGGCTACAAATGCAGCACATTTGAGAGGTGTGTTTGGGGTGCCCTTACAAAAAAATTGGCACCCGCATACATTTTGCAAAGGCAGCGTGTTCAAGTTCCTTTTTTGCACCACATTCTGGTGTGAACAGGCCTAATCACACTCCATGAACTGCTTCACAATTTTCATGAGCTGGTAATTTTTTTTATTTATACTTTCTTATAATCCATACACAACACACCATTTAATTTATAGATAATATATATATATTATTTTTATGGCTGAATAATATCTAGGAGGTTGACTGGAACTGGAACAGTTTGTTTCCTATGTTGTGTATGCTTTTTTCTTTGACCTGAATGGTTTCAACTTGGTGTATCATAGTGACCAATGCTAATTACTGTCCTCTTCTGTCACACAGCGGTGCAGGAGGAGCGTCAGCGGGGAAAGGACAGAAATGAGAATGATGTGGAGTGTTCTAGTAGCGCTAATGAAGATATGCCTGTGGAAAAGATCCTGGAGGCGGAACTGGCTGTGGAGCCAAAGACTGAAACTTACATTGAAGCCAACATGGGCCTCACCCCCAATTCTGTAAGTACTTGTGACCTATACTTTATCTACGGTCTAAAATCAAATACAGGAAAATAAGAGTCAGTCTTGACCAACACTCAGCTCTCCAATAGTGGCAGAACTGCAAGTCCCAGCATGAAATGGCAGTGACTTACTGCTGTACGGAAGTGCTCTGTTTTACTCACTGATAATTACAAGTCTCTAGTGAATGAATAGCCCCATATTTACAGTAAAGTGACTGTTTTTTTGTGAATGAACAGGCTTCATTTTTATTAATATCACCATTTTCCATTGAATACATAGGCTGCATTCTCAGTGATGTCACCGGTCTTTAATCAGTGGATAGACTGCATTCTCAGTGATTTCACCGCTCACTAGTGAGTGGATAGGCTGCATTCTCAGTGATATCACTGGTTACTAGTGAGCAGATAGGCTGTATTCTCAGTGATTTCACCAGTCACTAGTGAGTGGATAGGCTGCATTCGCAGTGATATCACTGGTTACTAGTGAGCAGATAGGCTGTATTCTCAGTGATTTCACCAGTCACTAGTGAGTGGATAGGCTGCATTCGCAGTGATTTCACCAGTCACTAGTGAGTGGATAGGCCGCATTCGCAGCGATGTCACCAATCACTAGTGAGTAGATAGTCTGTATGTTCAGTGATGTCACCAGTCTCTATTGAGTGGATAGGCTGCATTCTCAGTGATGTCACCGGTCTCTAATGAGTGGATAACCTTTCAAATGTGCTAAATTTTCAGAAAAAGGTTTAAAAGTTTTCCAAAGGTTTTCACAGCAGTTCAGGGAAAGCAGCACAATTCACAGAAAAATAAAACATTTGCCTATCAGTTTACAAATGGCAGAAGAACACACCCTTAACTCAATATATAATTTTATGATTCCAAAACAGAAAATGAAATGCAGTGCTGAGGAAAAAAATACCAGATTTGTCAACTGATAATGTCCACCAATATTCACTTCCTACAGCCTAGTGACCCCGTCACCAACATTTGCCAAGCCGCAGACAAGCAGCTGTTCACCTTGGTGGAATGGGCAAAGAGAATCCCCCATTTTTCAGAGCTGCCGCTGGATGACCAAGTAATACTGCTGAGAGCAGGTGAGTGCACATTGTCCTTTGCTTCCTAACAGCATGGCACCAATAGTCTTTTTCTGCAAGCAGGAACCTTGTTTACTTGAACTGACCTCATTGCTTCCCGTCATCAATATCACTAGTGAAAAGATAGGGGACAAAATGAATCGTCTAACGTTTTTATGCTGGTCATGACATTATTCACTTCTGTCAGTTCAAAGTTATTGAAATCTGTGACATTATTAATGCTTCTCGGGTGGGGTATTGGTTAGAAAAAAGTGTTCACGAAATATGTAGCATTTGTCACAGAAATCTTTAAGGCTGGGTTCACATTTGTGAAGTGCATTAACACTTGTTATGTCACGTGTTATTGTGCATTGCAGTGTGCTGCCTTATTGCCTTGAGGTGCCTAGTAAAACAGATAGCAGTGCAGCAGGGCACATAAAGTCACAGTGTGAACTTGGCCTTATTGATGATCCTCTAATCCCCTGCACAGTATCACTCAGACTGGAGGACCACTAGGGAGAATTAGTCTTTGCTACATGCACATGTAATGGCAAGGAACTGGCTGACAGATGGACAAAGTTGGCTTCATCAGTTTGCTGTTGCCCTTTCTTTTCTAGTCACAAGCTGGGAGGTGACCAAGATGTAATACATCTCTGCAGCAGAGAAAAGTGAGGTTATTGACCTGTCTGGCAGGGCTGTGTAAATCTGAGGACATGTTAGACAAAATTACAAACCTTTCAGCATATAAAACAGTTTCCATGTGTGCAAATTTGCCAGGTTCGGGTAACTGTTGTTTTAGTGCATCTGCATTATTTCTGCTGTGTAAATGATGTTCCTTATGTCGGCTACATGCCTGAATGTACAGCAGTAATTTAAAAGCTGCAGAATACTGAACATAGTGTAGAGAAGGGAGTCTAAAAGAGTCCTTGGCACTGTTTTTGGATTTTGGGAATTCTCCTTTTCTAAATGACAGTCTTTCCAGTTTAGGACCTCTTTAAATAATTGAAAGGACTTCTTTTAAGGAATTAAAGGGTCAGAGCATCTAAAATGGACGTTTACATTTTTGGAAAATGCTGATGAGCTGGGTTTGTCAGAAACTTTAGCATTGAGACCCCTGCGATTTTCCAAACTTCATCAATCTGGCATGCATTTAAACAGCTTAAATTACAATATAACCTTTCATGGAGTTCACATTGTAATGAATGCAGTAGGATCAGTATGACTCCAAGGGCTGGAATTAGTGAGCTAAATCAGAGTTTTTGTTCCAGAAGGGTAGAAAAAAATGGTGCCTGTTGTGGGTGACTGGTCCCTTTAAGACATTTGATTACAGTCGTTTCTGAAGATCGGCAGTGAGCCTGGATCCGAGTCCTGCACAGCTCTGGCCCGTGCTTTAAATAACTTCCCCAAAGTATTTTAACTAGCGACTTCATGTATTATTGAGCGGCAGGAACGGGCTCTGGGGATGGAGCGCACATGAAACATTAACAGGCCAACATCTAGCTAAGCACAGAGGCTGCCTCCACTCATGCATCGTCTAACAAGAGATGAAACACAGCTTAAGGGCAGAGCAAATGCCGATAGGGCGGCCAGTCTCTTCCTTCCTTTTTATGGCATCCTAAAAGCATAAAATCAAACACAACAGCCTCTATTTTGTGTCTTCCAGAATGACTGTAACACTTTATGCTGCCTTGTATGTCGATGGTCTTTTAGCGGAGTTGTAAGTTATTTATAGCTGCCTTGGTGTGAGCCGAAGATGTGAGAAAATGGCTCTACATTTAAATAGTTTATTCTGTTACAAAAGTGTGGGCAGCTGCAAGTCTCCCGAGAGCTACCTGTCAATAAAGAAGTGCGCAGGTATTTGCTGGCTTAGTGAAATGTGAAAATGGCATGATGCTTCAGCTGGTAATCAAAAGATAAAAAGTGACAGGTCCTCTCTCAGCAGTATAAGGATTCTGTGGGGACTCAAGCTGGATATTCAGTCTTTTCAATGTGATTTAGATAACATGGTAGATCAGGTTGATGTAAATAATTTCAATAGCATATTGTTGTTTTAAAAAACACGTTTTCAATTATAATTATATGTGTGTGTGTGTGGGGGCAACCATCTTTGTTCATTACATACACAGGCTTAGTGTCCTGCTTTACCTTATGTTTTACTTCTAACTCTCACAATGCAAGTTAATGAGTCAGACGACCCACTGAAGGGCTCTTTCACATTTGTGGTGCCCTCTGAAGAGAGACCACATTTGAGTGCTTTTCATAGGACACTTGACCTATCGCTTCCTTACTGCTTGCTTTAACCCAGTAATAGCACACTATCATGCTGCAATTGCGTGTGGCCCCTTTGAACTCGGTGGGCGAATTTGAGAAGCGGTGTGATTGTCAACCTCTGCACACTGAGTTTAAAATGCTGCAGCCTCAAAGCAAAACATTGTGGCTGCCGCATTTGTACAGCCCTGTCCAGCTGTATTGCGAAAGTTCAGGGGCTCAGCCACTTGTGTTTACTGCTCCCTGGCTATTTGAAAGAGCCTTAAACATATTTTAAATTCTGGATGCAGTTTGACATGTGGTAATGCTTGTCAGTCTCGTCCATTGAGTTTAATGGGGCTGCACCGCGACAGTGAATGGAACGCTTGGCTCGCAGTTGCAGCGTGGTCCCACAGTGTAAAATTGCCATTGGGTCCATTCACACTACCAGTTTAAGGGGGTTAAACCCCACAGTTGAGATGTGCCTTTACCATCCCCCCAGGAATTATACTCCTATTACTTCAAGTGAATGGGACCGCTCTGCAACCATCCTGCAACCACATGCAGTGCATGCAGTTGTGGCACACAACACCTCTTAAAGTCCTCTCAAATGCTCTCCAAAGAGTGATTCAAATGCAGATAATGATTGAGAGACCAAAACATGTGTGAACAAGCCCTTAGGCAATTTCAAAATCAAAGTTAAAAAATATTTTTAAAAAACAGGCATCAAGAGTTTGTAGTACCAGCTGTCAGCAACTGCTGTACTGTCCTCTGAAAAGCGATCTACTGCAGATTGCTTTTCAGAAAGCATTAAGAACAGCAGTGTGTCTGAAAGAGCGCTTCCTGCAAGAGAGAGACAGTGCAGCTGCGGTAAGAGCTCCCTCTAGTGGCCAGTCGAGTAACTGTATTTAATACAATTAAAATAGTAAATCAGAGCATACTTGGTATAAATGTGAATGTCACATTAAATATCTCTTTAAAGTAAACGATGCAATAAAAACACTTAAAAAGTACACTCCCTGAAATTACATTGAAAACATATAAACCTTTTTTCTGTCCTTACCAGGAATTCAACCAAGGACACCAATGCTGCATAAACCAATGTTAAGCATATAGGGTGGGCTAACTTACCCTAAATGTTTGTATACTCAGGAGGCTCTTTCTTATTTTGTACATTTAAAAAAAAAATTTTTTAACAAAGAGACCGACAAGTAAGGACATAACAGGAGAACATACAGTAGAATGAGATAATGCGTAAAGTTGGTATTGAAACACATCTAGGATTCTAACAAGAAAGAAATGGACAAACCAATGAAATAAACATAAAAATATACAAAAATAGTTTTCCTAATGGATAGAATGAGTGATGTGTCAAACCTAAATTGCCTAATTGTCCTCTTCATGCAGGTTGGAATGAACTTCTTATTGCCTCCTTCTCACATCGGTCAATAGCTGTTAAAGACGGGATCCTCCTTGCCACTGGTCTTCATGTGCACCGGAACAGTGCGCACAGTGCGGGTGTAGGAGCCATCTTTGATCGGTAGGATGTTAATGTTCCATTTTTCAATGTCAGCTGTATTGATTGCTTGGATTAAAGGATGAAGTGTATGCAGATGAGAGCAACCTTCTGAAACATATGTGCAAGTTCTGTTTACTGATACCATAGCAGGATACAGCAGGTTATACTGATAATAATGATCATTTTAAATGGCATTGTATAGATAGAAAAATACTCTCATTGGGTTCCTGTGACTAAAATTTGGGGTTGAGATAAAACTTCACTGATTCATGTCTGTTGTAACACAACTTTTCATGTCTGTCAGTCACAGCTCACATCCTGTCAGCAGTAGTCAACACTCCAACACCATCCTGGGAAAAAAAAAAAGAGAGAATGCTGAGAACCAGATTGCATCCAGTCAGTTCATTCTGAGTCTGCTTCTTTTAGAGCTCGTTGAGGCAAACAATAATGTTCTGCTGTTTAGAAAGGCCAGATAAATATTATTCTGTTTCCTCCATGGGTCTTGTTTATTTGTTATTCACTCTTGATGGTAATATGAATTTACAAGTCATAACTGTACGCCTGGGCTGTAACAAAACATTTCAAAATATTTTTTTTCATTTGGTTCAGTGTTCTGACAGAACTAGTGTCCAAAATGCGAGACATGCAGATGGACAAGACAGAGCTGGGCTGCCTCCGAGCAATTGTCCTCTTCAACCCAGGTGAGTGAGTGGTGGCTGTATGCTGGTCTTAGATTATTGTTGATCTTAAAACACAAACAAAGTTCTGCTGTCACAAACAGCAAGCAGACAGGCTTCTTTTTACAGAAGAGACAGCAGTGTCTCTTCTGCAATAAAATACATCTTCCTGCCTGCTTGCTGTCTATTCCAGTGATACAGACTGAGCTGTACATGTGCAGCTCAGCTTACATCGCCAGCACAGTCCCTGTGTGCCTTGTCATCAACCTCCTGCACATGCACAGGGGTGACTTGATCCCGAGCCAGTGCATGAAGATGACCGAAAACTAGCACCCAGGAGAAGATCCTGGTGAGGGAGTGGGACCGTTGATGTCTGAAAGGTAAGTTTTGCTCTGCTCAACTTGTAACATTTGCCTTTCAGAGTTGCATGTTCACAGCTGCTCAAAAATAACATGCTTCCTGGTGATCTTACTTTCCCCGGCTAAATCCCCCCCAAAACTGATGCTTCAGTTATACAAAGATGCTAATGGATTGAATCATTTTCTGAAAGTTGTTTTAATTTTATTTTTTTTAAGCAAAAAAGGCAAGAATTATATAAGAAAATGGTGGAAAATAAGGGCTTGTGCTTGTAGACGATTGAGCATGTTTACATTTAAAAAGAAGAAGAAAAAGTTGTTTTGCTAGAATAAAGGAGAACTCCACTACTTTCTATATATAGAACCTAGGAACTATAACATTTCCCCAATGCCATTACCAGAAAATAAATATATAAATAAAAACTCTTTGCCTATAGGGGATCTCTGTTTCTGGGAAGTCTCATCTAAAGGGGAAATACTGTTGCTTTGGAAAATTTTCTATCTTTTGGCTGTTATAGAAACATATGGCTTGTAACGTGAAATATTGTGTCAATTTGTAATAAAAATAAAGCTTCTACATAAGCGACAGATATAGATCTGCATGGTTACATTTGCATTTGTTTTTCACAGATTCTAAAGGTCTCTCAAACCCATCGGAGGTGGAGGCGCTGCGGGAAAAGGTCTATGCATCTTTGGAGGCTTACTGCAAACATAAATACCCCGAACAGCCAGGAAGGTGGGTCTTCCGCCATTCTTCCCATGCTGTACCCTGAATCACCTCTCCTCATGATTAAAATGAAAGGGGTAGGGTTGTTTCTATGTATGGCATCTCCCAATTATGGGTAGAAGGACCCTTTTTCTGTCCAAATGTGCTCAGCAAAAGACCCTCACTATTGTAATCCTTTCATCACTAGTGAACACAAAATATAAATAAAAAATACAATTGGATAATGGAGACTGGAGGAAAATTTTGCAGGCACCAGATCCCAAATAGTTATTAGGACAAAAAGGATGCAACAGGATTTTTCAGATGCCAGTAATCAAACTTGCAGTTTAAAACATAGACATTTGTTTATATTTTCATATAAAATTACCCTTGCCCTACAAAAATGTAATAAAGCCTATCACCTAATACAAAGACAGCTGCTATGGCTCCTGTGATATCACAAAAACACAACAAAAAATGATAGAAATATATATAGTGCAGCGCTATCAAAGCTGCTGAATAAACTGTACACGTCAATAATATATAACAGACAAAATACATTTTTTCCTTATTATATATACTACATATACAAAGAACCGTGTCAATTGCGATGTGATTATAGTGGAAAAATGTCCAATTTTCCCTTCACAAAGTCCAAAGCGTGATATTCTATAATTACATTAAACTTCAAAAACAGTGCTCTTTTCCACCACCGCACCACTGCAGATAGGAATACCAACAATTCCACTTTGATCTCTACTGGGTACTCCTGTACTGGAGCTGAAGGGCCCCTTTGTGGATTTAGAAAAACTACCTGAACCTTCCTAAATCCTTTGTAAATTCTTACTGAAGCTGATGCTTTTCAGATCAGAGGCTGCCATTGCCGGCATTATCTTCTGAGATTACAAAATGCCTGGCTGCTATGGTGCTTTAGTGTCTTCATTTTTTTTTTTTTAAATTATGAATATCAGTAGTGTTAACCTTCCAACCTACATGCTTTTTTTTTTTTTTTTTTTTTTGTAGTAGTGACTCAGAAACTAATGAAACCAGAGAGAGCCAGGCAAACAGTATTTTCAGAAATAGGCCAGTAATGGCCCCACACAATATATTTAGTAACAAAGAGGGACAGTTGTGCAGGACAGAGGCATAGAGGATTTGGTTACAGAAAACAAACTCGAGGGAGCTGTATTGACATCATCAGTGAGCAGCCGACAGTCATTACTTTGCTTGCTTTTATTGGGGACAGCATATTTGATAAAGTCCTCAAAATTCATCAGTCACCTTTAAGGCTTTCCATTCTCCTCTGTTTCACCCTGTGTCCTCTATGGGAACTCCAGCTGAAAAATGAGGCCACAGCAGCGAAGGAGTCAGGCTCCCCTCCCCCGCCTCTCATATGTTTTAGTTTAAAATTTTAAAGTTTGCACTTCCTGGCCGGCATTCAGAAAACCCTGTTTTTCCTGGCGCTCCAACTCCCGTTCTCAATAGCTCAGCAGAATTCGCCCCTTTCCTTGGCCTCCCTCCAATCTGAAAATGGATCAGATTTATTTTTTTTCCCTCTTTCTAACCACGTTGATTGCGTGATGACGGGAAGAACCAAGTCGGCTGTCCCTTGAGACACAGTTAACGATTAATGAGAATTTTCGTAGTCTGTGCGTTGGACTTTGAGTTTATTAGGAAGGCTGAATGACTGACAATCTGTCCTGTATCCAGCAGGAGATTTCACATTCAGGTGGACACTAAAGAGGGCCTGTCTTCTTGATAGACTTTGGTCTTTTTTCAACCTCATTTACTATATTACTACCATAGAATAAGTTCAAAATTTTTAAAACAATCCATCTAAATCAATAGCAGCATTATACATCTGAAGAATGTAGTTCTCACTGTAAAGTCTCTTGATAGAAATCAGTACAGGGCCTTGCCTTAGGTAAGAGGAATGGCAAAGCACAATCACAAATCGGCATTACCAATAAGAAAACATGATGTGTATATATACAATCACAAATCGGCATTACCAACAACAAAACATGATGTGTTAATATGTGTGTGTATGTATGTATGTATGTATGTATATGTGTATGTACAGTTGCAAGAAAAAGTATGTGAACCCCTTGGGATTATGTGGGATTTTGCATGAATTGGGCATAAAATGTTCTCTGAACGTCATCTAAGTCACAACAATAGAAGAACACAGTCTGCTGAACATAATACTACACAAACATTAGATGCTGCCATGGTTTAATTGCACATAACATGTAAACATTCACAGTGCAGGGAGGAAAAAGTATGTGAACCTTTGGACTTAATAACTGGTTGACCCTCCTTTGGCAGCAATAACCTCAACCAAACGTTTCCTGTAGTTGCAGATCAGACCTGCACAACGATCTGGAGTAATTTTGGACCACTCCTCTTCACAAAACTGTTTCAGTGTAGCAATATTCTTGGGATGTCTGGTGTGAATCGCTCTCTTAAGGTCATGCCACAGAATTTCAATCGGGTTGAGGTCAGGACTCTGACTGGGCCACTCCAGAAGGCGTATTCTGTGCTGTTGCAGCCATTGTTTTGTTGAATTACTTGTATGCTTTGGGTCACTGTCCTGTTGCATCACCCATCCTCTGTGGAGCTTCAGTTGGTGGACAGATGGTCGTACGTTTTCCTGCAAAATGTCTTGATAAACTCTGGAATTCATTTTCCCATCAATGACAACAATCCGTCCAGGCCCTGAGGCAGCAAAGCAGCCCCAAACCATGATGCTCCCTCCGCCATGTTTTACAGTGAGGATGAGGTTTTGATGTTGGTGTGCTGTGCCTTTTTTTCTCCACACATAGTGTTGTGTGTTCTTCCCAAACAAGTCAATCTTGGTTTCATCTGTCCACAGTATATTTTGCCAGTAGTGCTGTGGAACATCCAGGTGCTCTTTTGCAAACTTCAAACGTGCTGCAATATTCTTTTTGGACAGCAATGGCTTCCTCCGTGGTGTCCTCCCATGTACTCCATTCTTGTTTAATGTTTTCCTTATTGTAGATGTGTCAACAAAAATGTTAGCATGTGCCAGAGATTTCTGTAGGTCTTTAGCTGACACTCTGGGATTCTTCTTTACCTCTGCGCTGTGCTCTTGCAGTCATTTTTACAGAACGACCATGCCTAGGGAGAGTAGCAACAGTGCTAAACTTTCTCCATTTGTAGACAGTCTGTCTTACCGTGGACACATGAACATCAAGGCTTTTGGAGATACTTTTGTAACCCTTTCCAGCTTCATGCAAGTCAACAATTCTTGATCGTAGGTCTTCTGAGAGCTCTTTTCTGCGAGGCATGGCTCACATCAGACAGTGCTTCTTGAAACCACTAAACCCAAAACAGGTGTGTGTGTTTTAAGGGCAGGACAGCTGTCAGCAACACATCCAATATCATCACACTGATTGGAGTCAAGGTTGGCTCACTCCTGGCTCCAATTAGCTCTGGGAGAAGTCATTAAGCTAGGGCCTCATATACTTTTTCCTCCCTGCACTGTGAATGTTTACATGTTATGTGCAATTAAACCATGGCAACAGCTAATGTTTGTGTAGTATTATGTTCAGCAGACTGTGTTCTTCTATTGTTGTGACTTAGATGACGTGCAGAGTACATTTTATGCCCAATTTGTGCAAAACTCCACTTAATCCCAAGGGGTTCACATACTTTTTCTTGCCACTGTATATATATATATATATATATACATATACATGTGTGTGTGTGTTAAGCTAGTAGCATGGAGATCCAGCTTGGGTACTTATTGTTGAAAAGCCTTCCAGGGCCCGCTCTCTTTTAAGTTTTTGAACTTTATAAGGGATAAATGAATGCTTGATTTATTACAGCACTACTGTGATGGCAAAGTCACCCTAATCAGTTGTCTGTTAGCTGGTAGGTTATAAGGCTGCTACACAAACTTATCCTGTTGTTTCTATTAGAAGATGTTGTGATCAATCATTCTTCTATTATAGTGAATATGAACCTTGATACGTCATCTTATTGTGCCTCATGAGAATATTATGTCCAGTCAAGTATCAGTCTTTTGCAAGATGACTGCTTGATCAGTGGCAGGAGATTTGTGAGAAATTGTTCCAGTTCATAGTCCCTCAGGGGCAGGAATATAAGGAATACTGTGCTTCCCCTTTGAATGGGACTCTCATTCATATGCCCAATGTGCTGGTATAATTGTGTTAGGAAACTTGTCTAAAAAACAAGTTATTCATTGAATTGTTTGGTGTTAGTCACTCCATTTTGTCTGGTTTTCTGTCCTCAATTATACCAGCATGAGGGCCCCACAGAACTTCCTAGACAGGGCTGGTTTTTACTTTTTACTTTTTTTTTTTTCTTACTGACGCTTTGTTTTTTGCCTTTTCCACTGCCAGGTTTGCAAAGCTGCTGTTGCGTCTACCTGCCCTCCGTTCCATTGGCCTGAAATGTCTGGAACATCTCTTTTTCTTCAAGCTAATAGGAGACACACCAATCGACACCTTCTTAATGGAGATGCTGGAAGCTCCTCATCAAATGACTTAAGAGTAGGGGGTTTGGTTGTCCCTGTGCCGAGGGCGATGGACGCATCTTGTGATGCCCTCAGAGACACTTACAGAAAACGTCCAGGAGCCCTCATGCAGTGTCACATGTGCGCCTTTAGTCCATCCACAGAGCTATAACTGTGTTCTCAGAGCACAACAGCAATCAGTGACGGACGTCTGGGATGCGGATAAGCTGGGCTCATCCTTTTTTTTTTTTTTTTTGTCTCCTTTGAAGACATGGCTTGGTTGTCGCTGCTGAAGCTTAATTAAGTTGCTGTTGTTGTTTGGCTTTGGTGGCCCCCCAACCGACCACCATCTGAAACATAAAAAAAATCCGCACAGATCCCTTGGAGGGTGAATGTATTTTTTTTCTTCTTTTTCAAAATATATTATGTTGAAAAGACAATGGAAGAGTTTTCTAATCTGTGTGTTCCCACACGAGAACTGGTTTGTCATGGTGTGGAGAAGTTTTTGCTGATCTTCTGAACAAACTTTGAGAAGGTCCATATGGCGATTGACATCGGTTTCCACAGGCAGACAATTACAAGGGGTTGTACTAGCCCTTATTCCACGTTAGGCCTTAATTCTCAAAGAACAAACATCTCAAAAAGAACTCAGTTGAGCTTGCTGTCCCCTCACATGCTTTTATGTTGAGGGGTTTAGCAATTAAAAACAGACGTTTTCTCCCTGTGGAAAGAGCAAAGCTAACTCCACAGCTCGATTTCCAGAACCATCTGGGTGGTGAACCATTAGCTTGTTTTAAGGCTCTATGGATCAAGGCACTACAGAATTATTTTGTTTTGATGTATTCAAGAAATTGTAGGAAACCACCAGTTTGCATTTACTGCCTCTTAAAAAAAAAATTATACAACAGGTGAGCCACTTTGGGCTCCTTGGGTAGATTTCAGGGATCTTGTCCATTTTTGTTTTGTAAACCTGTATTGCAATCCTTCACATCAAGAGAACGCTTCACTTAACTTCTCTAGCAGCATAAGGAGCCACAGAGGCAGAAAATCCTGGTGATTTTAAAATTGTTCTTAAAAAACATAAAAATGTACAGTACAGAATTACAATTGTTTCTAAAAAAAAAAATGCAGCTGAGTTTTTCTAGAGATTCATATCAACCAAAATTACTTATTGTAGAGGTTCCGATTTCTTGTTGTTGGTAAGGATAAATCATCAAAATATGAAACTGTTAACTTTTTTTTTTTTTGTAACTGCTAAATAGTACACCGGAATGTGAGATCTAGGTTTGAGAAGTGCTTGATGTTAAAAGCTTGCAGGTGACTATATGGCCAACAACATTGTCATCTTGAGGCCTTCTTAGCATCTGTCACCCATTTGAGCTGAAGAAGATCTCCAATAGCTGTTAAGCATAACCTTTCTTTTTCATAGGATCAGATCAATTTTAAAAACATTCTCGTAACATTCTCGTAAGAGGTTCCTCAGAATTTTATTCAATGTTTGGGCTTTTGAAAAAAAAATGGTGTAGCTTTTACAGCATACATTTTGGTACTCCGAATCTTCAGCTTGTTTAAATGGTTTGGCCATTGCTGAAGAAGAGACTCAACAAGAGTGCCAAATTGCCGATCTGGTTTAGAGAGTCTCATGGGAAGGCAATGGTGTTTCAGTTAAGAAGAAGAATCCATGTAGTGGCAATAGCCTGAGAGCTTTTGGGCTTAAAAAAGTTGACAGAATCACAAAGAACCTCCAGAAACTGATCCTAGATTTTTTTATTTTTTTATTTTACAGGGTAAGTCAGTGCAAACATTGCTTTATTTGAACTAACTGGCCTTCTCTTTTATTCCTTTCTTTTAAAGCAAAAATGGTATATGTATATTTTCCAAAGAAACTTGTCTTTTTCTTTTGTTGGCGCTCTCTCCGTTCTGCGTGGGAGCGAGTTACTCGGAACCTGAGCCAATGCTGAAGCACGCTTCTGTGAAGCATTGCCCCTCTCCCTTCTTTCCTTTTCTTGCCTGCAACTGGTCAAGCGCTATTGATACCGTTACGATACCTCTTTTGTGATTTCTAAACTAGTGGTTGTTGAGCAGATTGTGGAAGACACCATCCAGACCGGGCGTTCCTTACCTCTGCTGGAATGGAGCAGCACAGGATATCCTAAAGCGTTAAATTTTACGCATTTGCATGTTTCCTTTATGAATCAGCTATTGGTATAATTCGATACATCTGGTTGTGTTCAACTAGAAGTACATTAAAGCAATTTTACTTGATGAGATACAGCTGATAGATGAAGGTGAACTAAGATTCAATAAGCTTCAGCTCATCTTTATTGGAGAAAAAGACAATTGCAGCCAGAGTAGCCATTAGATCTGTGTGTACAGATTGTAAGGGAGATGAACAGTTTCAAAATGACAATATGCATGAGTGCTTTTTAAAATGTTTGAAAAGCATGAGATATTTAAAAAGACAAAACATAAAAAACACATTAATTAGCTATTTTAAGATTGTGGGAGGCTCAGCAGAGGCCGCAGATTGCTCCAGTTATGTTTCTGGAATGGAAGATAGCTGAGTGTAGGAAAGTGTCTACAGCCCCCATCCTCTTCCCTGACAATCGTGGTCAGTTCTAATAAACAAATGAAACTTTAAGAAACATTACTTGAGCAAAATGTTGTTTGCAAGCCCATCTTTGCTGTTTTTCTTTTCCCACATAGCATCACCCTTTATATTATGAGCTGTAAACCTCAGTATATTTCCTCTTGTATAACAGTGCCTTAAAGATGAAAAAGTCTCTCAGCACTAGTATTATTCACTGGGTCTTGTTTGGTCGTGGGATGGAGCAGGGACCAGGGCACATTGTGGCATTACTCAGTTATATACCCCCTTTCCCATTACACCAGATTTAAAGGTAACCTGTCACACCAGCTACTGCCTGTCATAGCAGGAGCCACTGCTGGATCTGTCATTGCTCTACCCCTGGAAGTTATGACAGTATTTTTCTAGGCATAGCTGGATGGGAATTGCTCAGATTTTAGAGAGTGGCATTTTCCAGCAGTGACATGCCCCCTTTAAGATTAAAGAATTTTTTATTGAATTATGAATCACATTTTGTAACTGTAGCTGAATATTTACTCTCCGAGTGCCTTACTCGTATATCTGTTAAACAGGAAGTCCCCCCGTCCCTGTCCCCCCCCCCCCCCAAAAAAAAAAAATCTGTTCTAAATCATTAATTTATAGAATCAGTTCCATTAACAGAGCAGTCATGGCACATGTGAGTTTTAAAGAATGCCTTAATCTCTACAGGGACAATGACCGCTAGTTTGCAGGGCTGACCTTGTTCTGTTTTGTAATGTGTACTTCACCCCAGAGGCTGTGTATGTACATTCCCCTAGCTAAAATAAATTTATCCTTTAACTCGTTCCTTGCATTGCATTGGTAAAAGAAAAGATACATTTGGGGCTAGGACAGAGAATCATTAAATTAGTTTTTGAACTATTGGCGCTATTGTCAGCATTCTTACTTTCCATTTTCATAAGGCAGATTTTTGACCAAGGCAGTTGCTTCCACAAGGGCACCTACCTTATCTTGTACACATACCACAAATGATTCCATAAATCACTCTCAGAATGGACATGAAAGTGACTCGACTCTTTCACTAAGCCGCCAAACTGCATTTTCTTGTCACTTTTTCAATAATTTTATTGTCTCTCCACTTCCTCCAGCAGTACATCTATGTTCCATAATACACTCTAGTTAAGTCATTAAAGGAACCTGATTCATAGACTGTACCTGGGCCTCAGCCAAATAATCTTTTTGATGAATTTTTTTAATAATATTGTGTCACACATTTTATTTTATTACGTTTCGTTCTTATTTTATTAATTGGATTGCAAATCTTCTCAATGCAGTCCTCCCAGAAAAATGACATAGAAAATATAACACATTACATTTTACAGGATGTGAAAATGAAGCAGCCAATTCCGTAATGGCCATTTACTAATATGAAACTGTACACTTATCTCTTGAGCCGGCATTTGTTGATGAATAATCAGAATCAGGACATTGCCTGTTTCAGGACGCCGAAATCCGTAGAGGCGCCTTAGTGTAAAAATAGACAAAATGTAGCACTTCTAAATATTCACATAGTCAATCTGTTGAGCTCTATAAGAAGTACATTTGTATTATAATGAGTTGTAAAAAGAATGGTTGTCTTTCCAACAACCACAAAAAGCAGGGAAGGAACGCCCGATCTGTTTGTTCGAGCACCTGTTTTGAGGTGCCGCAGGATATTTACAGTGTGAGGGGATATAGGTGAAACTCACCAGCACCAAGAGGTATCCTTGTGTTGTTCTTGTGATATAATGTTTAAAAAAAAAAAAAAAAAAAAAATGTTTGTGTATTACAAAAGTAAAAAAAAAAGTTTAGAAAAAAAAACAAATTATAGAAAGGGTTGAAAAATTCTATTGTATCAGCGAAGTAAAATCTATTTTTGTATTGATGGAAGTTTATCCCTGCTTACAGTTTTGTACTAACACTCACAGATTCCAGCCTGACGTGTTATGAAGCAGTAGTTGTTCTGGAGGTGCCATACCTCACTGTGGAGCTGGGGGGGGGGGGGGGGGCGCTGTTTTCCAATAACATGTTAGCAAGAAATAAAATCTTTTTATTTTTTAATTTTTTGAAGCTGAACTGCTGAGAAATGCCAAAACTGTCCCCCAAACACACTGCAAGAATGAAATGCTTGTTTTTGTCTAGGGGAACAATAAACACAGTTTTACTTACCTTATCTCACACTCCCCTGGGAGCTGGAGCTCTCCCCTTGTCTCTGGTTAACTGGGATGTGGACGGTTCCCTGGTGCCCTGACATACAATGCAGAATTGCTGGGTCTGAATTGTTCACAATGACATTGAGTACCAGCAACCGATGGAGAGAAATGGTGAGCGGTCCCATGGGGAGGAGGAGGCCTGCAGTAGTAAGGGATAAGGTAAAACTGCTTTAAAATGGTACCCCAGACTAAAAAAAGAATTTAATTCTTGCTCTGCAGTGGGAGCCTCAATGCAAGGATAGTTTTGCCTTTTCGCTAGAATTCAGCTTTAAACATATTTCTCTACAGCTGCAGTGGAAATTTATCTGCAAGTATGATTAAATGTTCATGCAGTGATTGGTCTTAAGATATGGCAAAGAATGGATGTTTTTTATGTTGTAGTTTTATAAACACATTATTATGAGAACCTGGTAAAATCAGAGCGTTGATTGCTGTCTTGTATGCACCAGGACTTTATCCTCCTCCTGGGTTCACTATATTGTGAGATCTGGTAAAAGCATGTTCATATTGGGTATACCAACAATGCTGCTTTGTGAAGGAAGGAAAAGGGTGACAGCCCTGAAACTTTCACCTCTAAAAAGAAGTTTACAATGTCAGCCTGAGGTTGTTTTTTAAGATTTTGTAATGAAGCAAAATAACTCTTGATAAAAGTTGCCGTTCCCTGATTTGCAGACTATTAACTACTTCTTGGGCACTGACCTCACTTAAAATGAAGCTGAATGAATTTGGCCTCACCTCCCCAGAAGATGCATGAGGTCTGTGAGTCGGGGAACATCAGATTTGTGTCCTTTTAAAATGTACAACTTCTTTGCTGTAAAGTTATTTTAAAAATCCACCCTCAAAAAAGTCTTCTGAATACTATTTTTATTGATAGAATTGCCACATCTCTCTGTGCAAGTAAATGAAGTACAGCACCTCATGTTATTCCTGTAATCCTTATTGGACTCCAAAACCTTTTACAATGTGAAGAAAACTCAGCTTCAACTCTTGAATCTTAAGCGCCTTCCCTGCATAATCTGTTGGAATACTGAGGATAACAGACATCTCCATTCACCCAGAGCTCTGCGCTTGTTGAAGTCTGTCGGCTTTAAGAAACAGACTCCGCCCCCTGCGCTCTCAGTATGCTGTGTTCATGTACCTGCCTCTCTTTCTCTTTCTATGGCTCAGTCTTACTGTGAATCACTTCTGCACATTTTAACGTCAAAATGAAAACAAAGCATTGGAAATCTGAGTATTTTCTTGATGAATAAATGGTATTAGAAATTGTAAACAGAATGAGCGTTTATAAATATGAGTTCAAAGTAATTTTGGCTTTGTGTCTTTCTGTACTGTGGATTACCGACACCTACTACACATTACAAGTTGCCAGCTAACTGTAAGGAATAATGGCTAGGCTTTGGTTGGGATAGCGTCAATGGAGGGAACCAAAAGTAGTATTTTCTCCAGTCCAGCTCTATAAGACAATGTCACACTTAAAGCTAAAAAAAATAAATCACAGATTTCTGCATCCACACAAGTGATATGAATTCAGGGCTCTCCCCTGCTCCAGACTCCTCTTCGCTCCCGAGCTGCCCTTTCTGTGTCTATTGACACAGAGTGGGCGGCTCGGCCCCACCCCCGCTCGCTCAGCACAGCATTTGATTGACAGTAGCGGGAGCCAATGGCTTTCACTGCTATCAATCTGTATAGGAAAGAGGAAGACTGCAGCAAAAGCCACTGCTCTTAGTGCACATCGTTAGATTGAATCAGGCTTAGGTAAGAATAAGGGGGGGGTGGGGGGGGATTCTTCAGTACAGAAGGTTTTTCACCTTAATGCAGTCTTGGATGCCTTTAGGTTTCTTCAGGAGTGCCTTGGGAAAGTGCTTAAAAATTGCCCAAAAATTGAATATAAGCCAGTAGTTGGATCAAGCCTACATTTTGGTGCCACAAGTTTTCACTGTGTACCGTTAGAAACTTCTAGCTGCTGACGCCCTAACAACCAATGATGTCATTGGTTGATAGGGAGGACATTGGACGCCTGCACTGTATTCTTGTTTGTCCCTCCCCTGCCCTTCATCAGCACATTAGCTTATGCAGGCCATACATGGTTCGAATTCTGAACTAATTTTCTTTAGAAGATCATAAATTTAGTGTGTTTTCTAATCTGATGGTGCCACCATTGATTTAGAAGTTCGACCAACCCAGCCTTTTATTTCACCTCGTGTTGCTACAGAGAAGAATTCTCGTGGCCAAGAATTTTCTTTTCTTTCCAGGTCACTGCTCATGCTCATTTCTTTTTCAATTACATTTCTCGCATGATTCTCCAATCATTGATTAGAGCTTCGTTTGGTTTTCAAAAAATTTCCAACATGCCCGATCACTCAAATTCGATGATTGCTCAAACAACGGCCATTGCTGTGGCCCACTAATGGTGCGAAATTCAAACGTAAATTATTTGAAAAGAAATTTCAAAAAGAAAATTATTTCGGAATTCGACCCATATATGGCTGGCTTTAGAGAGGGAGAGAAACTGAGGGAGAAGAGAAACATTGGACTACTAGTCATTACCAGTGTGTAAAGGTGTATATTTTTTGAGGGATAAACCACCTCTAATTATGGGTGTCCTATGTGTGTAAATGTTGCTGCATTATGTAAAACGATTAGTTTAGTTTTTTTACATTTTAGAATGGGTGCATTCAGATTGCACAAATTTGAAAAGTTGCCTTGACTGAAAGAAGGTTGAAAAACACTGCCTTAATGCATAGAATGCATTAAGGTGAAGAACCTCAAGGCTTTAAGCCTAGTACACACGGGCCAAATGTCAGGTGGCATCGGCCCATGTGTATGGCAGCTGGTCCGTCAGAAGCCGGCTGGTTTCTGTCGAAGGGGTATGACCGAAAAAAGTCTGCCGATCGGCTTGCGAGATCGGAGTGTTATGGCTAAGGGGGTGCAACCCTTCTGTCAGAACACAATAGCACAGCAGGGGAGATCGCTGTACTAACATTGGATAGTTAGTACAGGGGCTCCTCCTGAGCTGTCCAAACAAAAAATTTTAAAAAAATTAGTATTGTGTACCAGGCTTTAGAACCACTTTAAATGAAGAGAGTTGTAATTTAGCCATTAAAGGCAGGGAGATAGGCAACTACCACTGGGACTTGTATTGTGAGAAGGAGCACTAAAGCACAACCATTCTATAGCACTGCTCAGCAAGAAATGAGGAACAAATACGACTGCCACCATATACAGGTATGTTTACAACCTTCATATTGGAAACATTTTTGTTTTTTTTAAACACCACATATTGATTACATTATTAACAGCAAACATATCTCTTTTACATGAAACAAATCAATAGAAAGACTGCATTCCCCTTAAAGCTGAACTCCAGGTATGATTTTAATTGCATACTTATATTGATCCAGCTTGGACTAGTGTAAGTATGCATATCTCATACCCGAGTGGCCACTGCGGAAGTTCACTATCACTAGTGCTACTACAGCAATAATCGCAATCTTTTGGATCCTGTGCCAAGCAGCTTCCCCTCTGCAGATTGACCACAGTACACATTGGACAAGGTGGAGATTGTGGCATCACTGACGCTCTTCTCCACATCGTACAGTCAGAGAACACCTTGTATTTGTTCAAAAAACAAAACAAGCTTTCTCTGAGCTGAAAGCTGTAGTAAAGTTCGCTTTGTAATTTTTACCTACAGGTGAGCTTCTAATAAAGCTTACCTGTAGGTAAAATGTATAGCTCCTAAATGTGCACCATTTAGGAGATATTAGTTCTTTTTGACAGCTGGTTCATGTGCTCTGAAGGAACGGCATACTTGTGCTGTTCCTTCAATGCACTGTGCTGTGGCCCGTGACTTCGTTCTAAGGTAAGTATTTCATAATGTGCTAGTATGCGATGCAGGGAATTGTTTTTTTTTTTTCTTAAAGCTGCGGTTTACTACCATTTGAACTGGATGTTCCACTTTACAGGAAGAGTATGGAGTAAGCTTGTTTGTAAATAATATTCTCTTAACTGTCAAACCTTTAGATTTCACCATACAAATGTATCAATTAATGTCTGCGTTTAGCAGGATCTCACACTTAAAGTGGGTCTAAAGCCTTGGTGTTTTTTTTTAAATCTTTTTTATTTTAAACATATAAAAAACATACAGACAACAGATGCCCACACAGGGGCAGGGTCAAAGCCCAACAAAATGTACAGAGAACAACAGTTCAAAACAACCCAAGGAAGAGAAACAAATATAAGGGGGGGGGACCACAAATAATAGTCAAAGCTTAATCATGTATAGACAATAGAACAGGACCATAACATAAAAAAGGGAACCCAGCTCACAACATAAAAGACAAAGCACTTAGATGACTATTGATCAATCAGTTCCCCACCGCAGCTACCACAGTGGCGGTGGAGACATCATCCAGCCAGCATGACCAAATTTTATAAAATTTGTGGGGATGCCCTTTGTTAAAATAAGTAGTCTGATAAAGGGTTAAATTAGAATTCATAAGATTTTTTTTCCCAGTAGGTCACGGTAGGGGGAGACCAGTTTTTCCCAATGTAGAGTAATTGTTTTGCGAGCAGAAAACAACAGAACTATTAATAAGGTGCGCTGAGCTACAGCAGGAGCCAGCGATTCTATCAGCCCCAATAAACAGAATTTTGGATCAAGACGAACACTAATATGTACTACTACTTCAATTTCACGTAATACCTCCCGCCAAAAGAACATTATAACAGGGCAGGTCCAAAAAAATATGAAAAAATTCCCCGTCTACATGAGAACAACACTAGCATACTGGAAAAAGCGTTCATTATATGTAACCAGTACGAGGCAAAGTAAGCCTAGTGTAAAATTTGAAATTTAATTAGTTTATCTCTTGCAGAAATTAGGGGAGAAAAGGGATAATCCCAAAACTCGGACCAATCTTCATCATCTAAATTAGGAATATTCATCCTCCACGTAAAGATACCATTTCGGGGAGCCACCACAAGAAGATATCTGTATAGTACCGAAAGGTTTTTTTTCCAAACGTATTACACATAGGACAGACTCCAACTCAGAATAGGAAAGGGAAAGTGGTCGAATAGGGAACTGACCACTAAAGGCATGGGAGACCTGAAGCTATCTGAAGTAGGAGTGCAGGGGCAAATGCAACTTAGCTTGAAGAGGTGGAAAAGAAAGGAGCTCACCACTACCTGTGATGTGCTCCAAGGTTTTAATATGGTGCTTAGCCCATGATTGGGGGGTCTGGAAGGGAGGTGAAATGAGAAAGAGAAGGATTTAACCACAGCGGGGTATGCGGGGAGCAAGTACCAGAGGGGAGAGATTCCAATCTAAGCCCCGCCTCCCAGGCCCGAAGGGTGGTACGCATTGATGGGGTGTGACTGTGGCAATCTGGGGCCCCTGAACACCAGAAATTTTAGAGTTTCCAAGGATTGTAGAATCGCCACCTCCAGAACAATAGAAGTGTTGGAGAGGTCTGGCTGCAGCCACCAATGTACAGTGACCAGTTGAGCAGCAAGAAAATACTGAAAACAGTCTGGCATAGCCAAACCTCCCCTGTGTAGGTCTAGTAAGGGTAGAGAATTTAAATCTGGGAGGCTTGGGACCCCATTGAAAGGAATAAAATAAGCGATTCAGTTTAGCAAAAAATGACTTAGGAAGCCACTGAGGGGACTTGCGAAACAAGTCAACTTGGGGAGAATTTTCATCTTTAACAGATTAATGCAAGCAATCAAGGAAAGGGGTAAATTGCTCGACGCCTTCCATTTTAACCGGACTTTAGACAGGACGGAGTGGAGAATCAATTCTGCATACTCCATAACTGACCCAGAAACCACCACTCCCAAATAGGTAAATTTATCAACCCACTGCAAGGGAGGGTGGAAGCCGGAGCACCAGCATCCACTGGAAAGAGTAACGATTTATGCCAGTTAACTTTTAGTCCTGTGAAATTAGAGAATGAGTTTATGAGAGGCAATGCTCCCTGAAGAGAAGGTCCAGCATCATTGAGAAACAGTAACAAATCGTCTGCATAAAGGGCCACCCACTCCTCCAACCAACCCACCCAGAGGCCAACAAGACCAAGAGAGACCCGAAGGGCCTCCGCTATATGCTCCACAGCAAAGAGGCCCGGGGAGAGGGGGCACCCCTGTCTAGTACCACGTTGCAACCCACAAGGTAGCCAAAAGAAGTCCGCCCAAGTCTAGCCATAGGTCTCATGTAAAGGGTTCGAAACCATTCAATAAAATGCAAGGGAAACCCCATCCGACCCAACACTTCTCATAGATAGGCCCATTCCACTGTATTGAAGGCCTTCTCCATATCCAATGTAGCCATAGTACGGGATCCCCCATTTAGGTGAGTCGTATGAATGCTAGAGAACAGACGTCAAATGTTAATAGCTGTGGATCTACTTGGCATAAAACCAGTCTGGTCCAAATCAATCACCAATGTGATCACCTTATTTAGCTTAATGGAAAAAAGCTTAGTAATGATTTTAAAGTCACTATTAAGAAGTGCAATGGGCCTATAAGAAGCACAAAGTTTGGGGTCCTTACCCGATTTTTGAATCAACACAATATGAGCCTCAGACATAGAGGTGGGCAAGGAGCCAACGTGTAGGCAATCCTTATATAGGGACGTCAGGATGGGAGCTAAAAACTCCACGCGGGTCTTGTAAAAATCTATTGGAATGCCATTGGATCCTGGAGCTTTACCATTAGGGAAGGATCCAATAGCCGTGGAGACCTCCTCCGCAGTAATATCCGAGACCAACATAGCACGCTCAGAATCGGAGAGCCATCCGAGGGCTAATTGGTTCAACAGGGTGGCCAAGCCCGAAAGGTTAGGATCTGACTTGGTAGAGGAGGAATAAATAGAGGTATAATAAGATTCTAATTCGTGCAAGATACCCTACTGGGAAGATACCACCCCCCACCTGCAGTGTAAAGTTCTGGATTTGCAATGAGAAGCCTATCATGCTGGGACAACATCGCCAATAACCTATTTTTATCCCCAAATTTAAAAAATTCCTGTCTGCGGGCCTGGACATCCAGCCTAGTAATTTCGAACAAGTGTAAATGCAATTCTTGATGAGCCCAGGAGAGGGAGTCGTAATTATCTACAATGGGGGCAGATGAGTAATTGGAAGAGGCTTCTGTCACCTTATCTTGCAGCTGAGACATAATGACGGAATTTTATGACTTGATAGCAGAAACAACAGAAATATATAATCCCCTACAATGTGCCTTAAAGGCATCCCAAACCATGGCATGAGAAGCTGACTCAGCATTATGCCCCCAGTAATCACGCAGTCCCAGTGGGATGCGTTTCACAGATATAGCAAGGTGAATCCACTTAGGGTGCAGTCTCCAAAGAGAATCATTACGTGGTTGCTGAGACCGTAGTAATAATCGAAGGGGACTACGGTCTGATAAACCCGCTGGGAGGTAACTAGCCTCCTGCACACCTCCTAGGAGGGAAGGATTAGCGAACGCTAAATCAATACGTGAGGCAGTCTTATAAGATGAGGAAAAACAGGAATGAGCCCTATCTTGAGGATGGAGCTAACGCCATGCCTCAAACATGTCAGCGACCTGAGGCCAGACAGCCAGGTCGGAGTTAAAGGACGCTGAGGGAACCGGCCTATCCAAGGACTGTGAGAGAATAGCATTGAAATCCCCCATAAATAAAACTTAGGCAGGGCAGTGCAGGGCCAGCTTCTCCAGCAAAAGGTAAAGAGGGGCCATTTGACTGGGTGGTAGTAGATACGTATTAACAATAATATATTTTTGGATCCAGAGTGACACAACCAACATAACATACCGTCCATTAGGATCAATAATAATGTCATCAACCACACATGGAAGTGATGTGCATAGTATAGTAACCCCACGAGAGTAGGTGGCGTGGAACGCCCTCTGCACCCACGGCCTCTTCAGAGCAAGGATTTTGCTGTCCATAAGATGAGTCTCTTGTAGCAGGATTATGTGAGGATTGTGTAGTTTAAGATATTGAAATAGGAGTTTGTACTTGGAATTCAGCCCCCTGACGTTCCAAGAGAGGATAAAGAAGCAATCTTTAGGAGCAGACGCCATGATGAAGGAAACCCCGCAGCTGCCAAATCAGAAAATGGAGCATAAGGGTTCCCATGAGCAGAAAAATCTGATCAGGCCATTGCATAAAAAGATCCAGATAAAGAAAAAGGCAATTAAATACATTCAACTTACAAATAGTCCCTCCAACCACAAACAAACAAAAATAAAACCTTGCCCATGCCCCATAAAAAGAAAAACAGCAAAAAAAAGAAGCCAACTGGTGCAGGGCCTGTACCCTAAACGGAAGAACAAACAACGGAGTCCAAGCGTCCATCTGGCAGTCCGTCTTGGGGAAGCTGTAGGTGTATAAACTGGACAGAGGCTTCCGCTCCCAATCCGTCATAGCGGGATGTCAGGATGACAGAAGAAGGGGACCAGGGCTGTAAACTCCTTGATGGAAGGCGAATCAGACAACCAGCTCCAGCGCATGTGAATAGTAGAACAGAGTACTTACAGGTTTGAAGAGTCGTGCTTCAACGAGATTCTAGCCAGGTATCCACAGCAGCTGGGGTATCAAAGAAATGCGCAGTACCTCTGTCTAAAACCCGGAGTCTGCTTGGGTATAATAAGCTGTATTTCAGACCACGGTCACGTAGACGTTTGCGGATCTCAGTGAAGGAGCGACGGCGTTGTTGCACCTCTGAGGAGTAATCGGGATACAGAGAAATTTTAGCGTTCTCATACAGAAGGTCAGGAGAATTGCGTGCGGCCACCAACATCATATCCTGATCCTGATAATTCAGTAATTTAACCAGAAAATATCTCAGGAGGGCTCCCAGCGGTGGGGGAGCAGGAGGGACCCTGTGGGCCCGCTCTACCACAAACATAGAGGAAAGATGTTGGAGGCCCAGTAACTTTGAGCCCTCGGCCTTTTCTGGAAGGCCTAGTATCCACAGGTTCTACTGACGTAACCGGTTCTCCATGTCAATAGATTTAGCCTGCAGAGCTTTTACCTGCCCCTGGAGAGCCCTAATTTCTCTAGAATCTGTTTGGACCACATCCTCTATTTGAGATATGAGGGATTCCACCTCTGAGATCCTGGCGCCGTGCTTTTCCATATCATGTCAAATTAAACCGACATCAGTGGAGAGAGAGTTAATTTTGGAGGTTAAGGCTTCCTTGCAGGAGGTAATTGCCACCAGGAGGTCCTCAGGAGATGGGCCAAGATCCCCCATGCCCTCGCGGGATGTCTGCATGCCAGCCAACACTGCTGTAGGGGCTGGCCTCGTGTCCAAGATGGCCACCAGAGGAGAGGAGGTTGGGGGAACCACGAAGGCTCACCCAACCTATGCTTGGGGTGCCCAGCCGACTCACCATTAACAGAAGGAAGGTCCGGAAGCAGAAAGCAGAGAAAACGCTGTCATAGAATCAGTAGCAGGATGAATAAGCAGCTGAGCTCAGTCACCACACATCCAACTCTCTTCACATGCGGCCAAGCCCGCCCCCGCCTTGGTGTTTTTTTGCCTTAGTGTTACTAAACCCACAACAGAAAAATCAGGCTGTATATGCAGTAAAGCATGCTTGTTATACTCCCTGATGAGCTTAAGGGGTTAATCCTCTGCATTGTTTAAAAATGATGTTTGATCCTGTCTTCTCTGATTCTCCCATTCTTCTACTGTCCTCATTCCATCTGCTGGTAGAACAGAACAGCTTTGGGGGCAAGCCACACATTCTCCATTTTTCTTGGGTGAGTGCATGTGATAAGCACAGGGGCAATCAGCCTGTCCAGACAGAGAGTCAGGGGTTATGCAGCCACATAGATCAATCGGGAGAATTAAAACTCCTCCTACAAGCTTTAACCAGTGCTCTGTTGAACATGAACATGTTCTGTGTACTGTGGGAGACCAGATGTAGTAAATGCAGTGTCCTGGGTTTTGTAACACTTATATGCATTCCCTACATTAAGATAAAAAAAACAAACTATTATCTCCCCCCCCCCACTCTCTACACACTTACCTGAGTCTGTCAGTAATCCAGCGCTGTCCTGGTCTTCTCCCCCCTTTCCGTCTTCTAACAGGGACCCTGACCTTGGGCCTTCTGCTGCTGTCAATCACATCCTGTGAGCAGACAGCAGGGGTGGGGCCGAGCCATGCTGTGTGTGTCTATAGATACACACAGCACGGCTTGGGAGCATGGCTCGGGAGCAAGCCTGCAGGTGTGCCACCAACATAAGTGACTTGCTAGGGAAGCACACAGAGAAGAGGAGGAGCCTGGAGAACCAGCGGGGAACCCCAGAAGAGGAGGTTCGGGGACTTTCTGTGCAAAACCATTTCACAGAGCAGGTAAGTATACCATGTTTGTTATTTTATTAAAAAAGGCATTTCTAGTCTTTACAATCAATTTAACACTTGGCAAGTTTGTGGCCTTGTTCTGTTAGACCTTGTTTACATGGTTTACTACTTCCGTGTCTTGTATAGGGCCATGCTTTGCCAGCATGCAGATGCTGGCCCTCATGCCGGCAGACACAAAGATGTCCGCACAGACACAGCCGTGTCCCAATGTGAAGGTACCCAGGATGAGTTTGAGGACACTCACCCACACAGAAGTCACATTTGAACACTGGCTGTGTCCATGCAGCTGGGTGTCCCAGTAGACATCTGTGGAACTGCTGGCATGAGGGTGAGCAACCCCCATGCCAGCAATACACGGTCCCACACAAGTAACCACCCATGATGGTTGTAACTTAGTAAATAAGGGCAGGGATTTTATTGCGAGAGAAAAAAAAAAGCTTGTAATTCAATTACAGGCTGGAAGAGAGGTTGCAAATCAGCGGGTTGCCTTTTTTTTTTAGTGAAGTTTCGCTCTGGGCAACCCTGTCTCCTTTGTCTGGACTGTTTGGTCTTCCCACCAGCCTACAAAAATAATTTGTTTTGGATTAGCAGAGTACTACAAAGTTTGCTAAACTTTTTTGATAAGGGTTACATCTAAATGGGCCTTTACTATGAACCCTACTTCGTTTTCTCCTCCATTCCCTGAAAGCTGGTTTGTATAGCATTTTTTGTAACCACTTGCCATCAGGCACTATTAAAGTAGCATTAAACCCTCATCCATTTTTAGCATAACATATTAAAGTGGTTGTAAAGGCATTGTATGCATGAAGGTAGAAAACATTCTGTATGTAGCAGCCCCCCCAAACACTTACCTGAGCCCCATCCTGATCCAGCGATGTCCACGAGAGCCTTGTTCTCCGTGGACCCTCACTCCTGATTGGTTGATGCAGCAGTGAGAGCCATTGACTCAGGCTGCTGTCAGTCACAGCCAGTGAGCCAATTAGGAGAGGGCGGGGCCAGGCTTCCGCTCTATGTGTGAACGGGCACGCAGAGCAGTGGCTCAGTTGCGTGCCTCCTTGGGTGTCCCCATAGCAAGCTGCTTGCTATGGGGACACCCACCAGGAGGGAGGGGCCAGCAGAGTCCGTTGGGGACCTGAGAAGTGGAGGATCTGGGCTGCTCTGTGCAAAACCATTGCACAGAGCAGGTAAGTATGATGTGTTTGTTTAGTTTTTTTTTAGCAAACAAGACTTTGGTATTACTTTAACCACTTGCCTCCTGAGGATTTACCCCCCCTTCCTTACCAAACCATTTGTTGCGTTACGGCGCTTAATTACTTTAACTGACTTTAAATGACTTGCACGATCATGCAACGCAGCACCCCAATGAAATTTACATCTTTTTTTCCCCATGAATTGGTGGTATTTGATCACCTGTGCGTTTTTTATTTTTTTGCCAACAATTAAAAAAAACAAACAATGTTTTTGACTTTTTGCTTTTAAAAAAGACCAGTAAAAAAATCAAAAAAATCAAATTTCGTCATAAATTTAGGTCAAAATGTATTCTGCTACATCTTTGCTAAGAAAAAAAAAATCCCCCAAAATGGCAGCGAGTTATAGCAGGACTACAGTGATCAGTGTTAGAAAAGGCACTGACACTATACTAACGGCACTGGGCGGGAAGGGGTTAGCCTGAGGGGCGATCAAAGGGTTAACTGTGTGCTGGGAGTGTTTTACTGGGGGGCGGTGGGTTGAAGCTTCACTGTAAGCACACTGCTTTGGATGGCTGTGCTGTGCACAGCCATCCAGAGCAGTGTGCCCAAGCCAACAGGGAGGAGGACTGTTAGTAAACAAAGCAGCCCTCCTCCCCATCGGAGATCCTCGATAACCATCAGGCGCCAGCGGGGAATCACAGGCCGGGACCCTACCCGGAAATAAAAAATCACGTATATATAAATTATTTTGCGCACCCCTTCCGACCTGTAGCAGTATTTCTGCTATAGGTTGGTGGGAAGCGGTTAAATACAGTAAAAGAAATAAACATTTCCCAGTAAACGGTTAAAATTCTTAACCCAGCACTTGCAGTTTACAAGCTTCAATGCTTGTGGCTCCTTTCTTGCTCCTTCTCTGATTTTCTGGTGTTCACAGGAAAGAGTTGACAATGGACAGCGCAATTTGTAGCCAGTCTGGCAGCTTGGGGGGGAGAGGGGCAGGGGTGTGCTTTGCCATTCTAGGTGGGGCTGTACGTTTTTCTGTTGATACATACACTAAAGAGAGACACAACTCTAGTCCCTGCATGCAAGGGTGATTCCATGGGATGATACAAGAGAAAGGAGCCACCCCACAATCTGGAGCAGTGGTCATGGCACTACTTTGCGAAGCAATCACACCTGACAGCAGTGACTAGTGAGAACAGTGACTAAATCAGCTGCTGAAAGTGCTTACAAATTTGAATTTAATATCACTTTAAGTGGAAGTGTAGTATCTGGCCTATAATCAATTTTCAATCAGCTTCTAGATGATATTAAGCCTTTTTTTTACCGCTTGTCTACCAGTGCCATTTATAAATGGTGGCTTGTAGAGCAGGATTGTAAACATGCTTTGTTAAGCCAGTTGTGGACTTTCAGGTGGAAGTGATTGAGGCAGCTGTAAAGCTGACTGATCACTTCTGCATTCCAGCAAGATCTGTGCTCCATTACAGTAGCTGCATTTGAGTGCATAGGAAACATTAGGGGTCTAATAGACCCCTGATGTCTCAATAAATAGAACCTTTCAGTGGAGTATGATGTCACATAGAAGATAGCAATAAAGTTAAGTGTAAAAAAGTTTAAACAGTAATATAATGAAAAAAGTTTAATGTCCCCCACTCCCTATGTATATACATAGAAGAACATAAATGCAGGCAGATGCACCTATGTATGGAAACAACTGGGCCACACATGTGAGGCATAGCTGTGGAGGCCCGTATAAGTGCAATAATTCTAGGGTCATCATTTAGCCCAAGTTCACATATATGTGGCCATGCCGGCCGCATTTTGCGCGAACACGAGAGCCCATTCATTTGAATGGACTCCCTTGCCCCATGACACGCAGAGAAGAAGTCGCTGCACTTCTTCCTAAAACGCAGCCCGCACAGGAACCCCTGTTCCCAGTACGGTTGTGTTTTCCAGTGCGGGCGGTGTGCCATTAGAACTAATGGCACCAGCCCGCGGGTCTGCATTTCTCTGTGCGGGTGGTGCGGCTGCTCAGAGTTTCGTGCGGATCCGCAGCGGCACCACCCGCATATATATGTGAACCTAGCCTTATGGTTAACTCTAAATTTCTAAGCTATAAAGGCTCTAAAAGCAACATCTATGGACAGGCTTGACGTGTTTTGTATGTATTTACTTGTTGCAATCCAATCTTTTATATTTTACTAAGAAAATGAGTAATATATTGTTTGTATGCGCTAAAAAATGTTAAATGTATTTTATACTGAACATTTACTGCCAGAGCCATTTTTTCAGTTTTGCACTCATGATGTTAGTGCACGTTTGTCAAATGCAAAGCAGTGTTCTCCTGGGAGAGACACCTTTTAAGTCCACCTTTTAGAAAAAGATAATAAATGCACATATTTTTGTAGGGAAAAAAATGCATTCATTATTTTTTTTGCATAGAAGCCTTCGAAACATTGCACTCTTGATCAGTGGATTGCAGGTACAATTCCAGGCCACTTCAGATTCTTCCTCCAGCTCCCTGTCCATACTGAGGTATAAGCTTTCAGTTAGGCAACATTTGCATGGGCAGCTAGCATTGGCGCGATTGACAGTGGCAGGAATCTGCTGATTCCTACAGCTCTTTCTGCCACCTGTGAGTGGCTACCTGTGGCCGCTGAGCCCTGTACACTTCAATGATAGGTCTCGTGGTGGATGCAGCTATCTCTGGCTGTCCGCCCAGCCAGCAATTACCTATTGACTGCATGATGCACTTTGTGTGAGTCTGGCACCAAAGACCGCAGGTGATCTCTCGTATGGCAGACAGCCATGGAAAGTAGCGGCCACCACTTATCTATCATTGAAATGTACAGAGCTTGGTGGCCACAGCTAGCCATTCACAGGTAGCAGAAACTGTTGTCAATTGCACTGGCGCTTGTCGCCTGTGCAAATGTAGCCTTAGCCCCCTTCACACCAATGTGATATGACAGTTCAAAAAAATGTAATGACAATTCACACCCTATTTGTTCCTATGGAACCTTTCAAATTGTGCGACTCTGACTTGCACCGAGTTTGAAAAAGTTTTCTGCATTACTTTTGGCGATTTCATGTATGACTTGTATTGACATCTATGCATGAAGTTGCACAGATGTCGGCAATCTGCACATGAAATGGGCAACAGGTGTGGTGATTACTGCACTCACGTTCCATTTAGAACTACAAGTCAGTCTGCTGTGGTGGCAGACAGGACTTGTAGTCCATTCATTCACAGACCTCTATAAATGAATGACGCAGCTGTGCAAGCAAAGGCCTGTAGTGCCGAACTGATTTCAAAATTGATAGCTGCTGCAGGGGTTTACAATTGTAAAATGTAATGAAGTGCAAAAGGTAATTTATCCATAAGTATATATTACAATTCAGTTGATCTCTATGGCTGTGAAACACATATTACCACCATCCTTCATAAAAACACTTCTAAGTGCAGAATATAGTAACCCAGAGCAAAGCATGTGACACATTTTAGCAAGAGCTATTAAAGCTGATTGATTGTTGTGGCTTTCAGAATTTCAGAGACTCCACTGAACACCATATAAATGGTACTCTGCTGCTACCTGCTGGATAACTAAATGCATCACAGCACTATATGCAGCATGCATTGGTGCATATTCTTGCCATGGGTTCCTAGATTTACTCCCACACTTTGAAACATACCGGATGGTATACAATTTATATTGTAGAACTGTAACAGGGACATTAGAGTATAAGCTTTTCTGGTACAGACACTGACGTAAATGGTATAATGTTTTCTCTGTACAGCCCTGCAGAGTATGTTTAAAATAATCACATTTTGTTGCTTTGCAGCCTTAAATGAAGACTGACACAGTTTTTGTTTTATTCAGCTGTATTTACTCTTATAACATTCAAGTGAGAGACAAAACAGCAGCATGTCAGAAAAAAAAATTAAAAGCAGAATCACTAAGTTGGAAAAAGGATCACCCCCTTGTGTCAGTGTTTTTTTGAACCACCTTTTGCTTTAATTACAGCCTTTGGTCTGTTGGGATATGTCTCTACTAACTTTTCACATTAGACTTTGCAATATTTGCCCATTCTTCTTTTAAGAACTGCTCAAGTTCAGTTAAAATTGATGGTGACCATTTGTGGGCTGCAGTCTTCAAGTTATTCCACAGATTTTCAATGGGGTTTAAGTCTGGGCTCTGACTAGTCCATGCAAGGGTCATTGTCATGTTGGAAGGTAAACCTTCTTCCCATTGACAACTTTCTGGCAGAGGGCAGCAGATTTTCCTCAAGACTTTGATGGTATTTTGCCCCATCCATTTTTCTGACAAGTGCTCCATCCCCTGCCATAGAGAAACACCCCCATAACACGATATAACTACCCTCATGCTTTATTGTAGGAATGGTGTTATTTGGATGTGAACTGTACTGGATTTCTGCCAGACATATCATTTAGTGTCGAGGCCAAATAATTAAATTTTAGTCTCATCTGACCATAATACCTTTTTTTCATGTGGCTTCAGAATCTTAAAAGTGTGTTTTGGCAAAGCTCAGTCCTGACTGCATGTGGCCTTTCTTGAGGAGTGGCTTTTTTCTTGCAACCCTCCCATACAAGCCACATTTGTGAAGAGTATGTGATATTGTTGTCACATGCACACAATGACCACTCTTTGTCATAAATTCCTGCCACTGCTTCAGAGTTTGAGCTGTAGGCTTCTTCGTAGCCTCTCTGACCAGTTACCTCCTGGCTCTTTCATCCAGTTTGGAGTGACATCCTGATCCAGGGAGAGTCTGTGTTGTGCCAAATACCTTCCACCTTCTTAATAATAGACCTCACTGTGCTTCTAGGCATTGATAAAGCCTTTGACATTTTTTGTATCCATCTCCTGACTTGTGCCTGTCCAAAATTTTATCCCAGAGAACTTTTGACAGCGCCTTGCCACCCATAGTTGATCGTTTGCTTCAGTTGCACTATCAGGGACTGAAATGCTCCAGGAAAACACCTTTCATGCTGAGGTAATCAAAATGACCATAGCTGATCAGTTGAAACTCAAATGGCTTTGTGTGCCACTGAGAAGGTGATTAGCTACACCTTGAGTTTCAAGTCATTTTTAGGAGGGGGGGGGGGGTGATCCTTTTAACAACTCTGTGATTCTGTTTTTGATTTTTTTTACATTTTTTTCTGACATGTTGGTGTTATATCTTTCACTTGGATGTTATAAATGGCAGTAAAGTTGTAGTAGATACAGCTGGATAAATTCAAACTGTGTCTGTCTTCATTTCAGGCTGCAAAGCAACAAAATGTGATTCTTTTAAAGGGGTGATTTGCTATACCCACTGTATATAAAGGTGTAGCTGTGGTGAGACATTACAGGTGAAGCGGCTCTAGTGAAAAGACTGTAACAGGCATCAAACAAGTAGATTGAGATTTTGATCTTTGAGGTGTCACAATCAGTTCTGTGATTTGGCACTTATATGTCTAAATGAGAAATGTGGACCTGAATGCAAAAAGCAATTTGCTGTGTTATAGGAAACATCTAGAAGCGTTAAAGGAGGAACTAATGTCTAACATTTAAAAACTGTGAGCAGGCAGGCTCTTTCTTGCAGAGAAGACCTGCAATATCTCTTCTGCAATAAAATAAATCTACCTACTTGCCTGCTCAGGGCCTTCTATAGAATGTACATTGAGCTGCGCATGCACAGCTCAGTTTACATTACGGCAGGGTGCCTATGTGCCAGGATGACTGCACTGCTGTGTGTGCACATGAGTGAGGTCATCCTGCACCAGCCAATCAAGATGACTGATAATCGACACTCAGAAGAAGCCCAGGAATAGGATGCCAGCGAGGGACCTTGTGGGCGTCAAACGGTTGAAGCAAATGTGACTATCACTGAGTTTACAACCCAAAATCCATAAAATTACATTCTTACCCTATATTTTTTCTTAAAATGTTACATTTTCTCAGTTGGCACATTTGATATGTTCTCTATTTTGCACTGTGAATAAAATGTGGGTTTATGAAATTTACAAATCATTGCATTCTATTTTTTATGTAATTTTGTTTTTGGAATTGTGGTTGTAGTTTCACTTTAGTTTTGTGTAAGCAGTACCCTGATAAATGTCTTGTTTGTCTTGATTTTCTCCTGAAAAATAGCAGTGCTCTTCCTGCCTCTGACTGCTAGTCTCAGGATGTGGAGTGAGATTTAGTGATGTCACTATTGTGCTGCTCACTGTTCTCCTTGCTGGAGACAATGACATAATGAAGCAAACCTCTGACTGTACCAAATTGGACTCATCCACAGCGCAGAACAAGGCATGGTGAGTCAGTAATGGGGAAGATACAGCTGCCAGGAAACCACAGGCAATACTGGCAACTAATCAATTTGCCCTCTGCCTGCCTTTTTTTTAAGCCTCCACATTTTAGTTTCTATTTAAGAAGATGACATGGGATTGTGGGAAGTAGTCATTAGTGTCGGTATATGTCTTTGTTATGAGATACATCAGCTGTAGGAAGCTTGACCTGTAAAACATGGTGCTGCACATGACAGGCTGAAGATTTTTGGAATGATGGACAGTTTGTAATGGTACAGTACACCTACCTGTAGTCCAGCCATCCGCTGAATCCCCATTAACAGTGTGTGGCAGCTGGGACAATGAGAGATCCAACAATAATCCACACAGATTCTGTAGCCATATATGTTTCAGCAAAGCAGTTATGTTGTTGGCTTTGTGAGTACCGGTGCTCAGCTGGTGCTAAGAATCATTAGCTGAGCCCCCTGCACTCACAGAGCAGGTTGTTCTCATAAAGTTCACATTGTAGAAGTCATATCTGAGGCCAGCAGGAAGTCTGCAGGGTCATTAAAGTACAACGTAACTGTACCTGAGCACCTCAAACTGAATATTAAAGATTAATTAAATAGCATTTTCCAACTAAACTCATCCATCCATTTCTCCATCCTTTATTTTGTTGGGTCAGATGATTTGTGTAGCATTTACTTCCTGGAATCCACTTTCCCATAGCTTAGGCATGCAGACAGGAGAGTGTGTTTATCTGAGAAAGCCCCTCCTCCCGAAGAAAGAAAAAAAAAGATGCCTATGAAGACCCCAGGGATATATAACATAATTTTGGCCTAGGCCAGAAACCAGGAAGCAACTGAAGAAATGTACATTATAGAAGTTTAAAACAAATAAATATAATTTAACTTCCTATCCATTTGCTAATACTACCATTAAAAATAATTCATGTTGATTGAGAGCGTTTAGTTCCACTTTAAAGCAGAACTCCAAGCAAAAACCTCTCTACATGTCCTTGCTGATTTCTGTCCTTCTGGCTGATTTCCTACCTTCACTGAATGAGTCATTCATCTTATGGTTCACTCAGTAGTTGCTCTGAAAAAGCCTATTCATTTTCAAATCAAACTGTTAATTTTCTTTGGTTTCCTGTATGTAAGACTGGTGGCTGCTATGCCTCCTATTCCCCCAGCCACTGGTCTTGGCACATCCCTTCTGTAGTTCTTTCTCCAGGAAGCAGGGATGTAATTCAGCCCTACTTGCAGTGGTGGGTGGACAAAGACTCTCAGACACATTAAACATCTACAGGCCTAGTGTACCCACCCACATTCCCTACAATTCCCTGTGGTTGATGGGAACTGTAGTTTCCTATTACTGCAGATATGATGTAATCACTGCTGTTACACCTCCTCCTTGGCAGAGCAGATGCTGTTATCTTTTGAATTACAGCAACAAGGTCATGACTTTTCAACAACAACATGACATCAACATGACAACAAGGTCAAGTAGACTTTTCTCCTCAATGGTAAGGATTTTTTAAAATTTTATTAACTGTTTAGTGTTTTGTGAAGGGGGGGAGGGTCCTTGTTCTGATCATACAAAGTTGCAGCAAGAAGAACATTTAAACTGATTGGTTCATATTCCAAGGAGAGACTAAAGTTAGCCAATGGCTGTTAATAACAATAATGCAAAGCACTACTAGCTGGCAAAAAACCCCAAAACATCTAATGCCCCTTTCCCACAGGCGTTCCGTATGTCCGTTTACAGATGAAAAACTGACACCCATGGATTTCTATGGACTAGTGGATGTAAACGGATCATCATCTGTTTACATGCATTAATATCCACATTCATTGGCATCCGTTTTTTTTTGACCGGAAGAAAACCCTATTTTTCTTCTGTTAAAAAAACCTGGAATGGACAAAATCGGATGTAAACGGACAAAAATGAATTAAAACGGACAAAAACAGATGTAAGTGGACAAAAAAAACCTGATATAAACTGATGAAAAATGGATGGAAAAGCGGATGGAAAATTATGAAAAACGGATGATAAACATATGTAAACTGATGTGAACTGATCCGTTTTTTCTTGGAAAAAACATGACTGAACTGATGAAAAAAACAGAATACCTGTGTGAAAGGCAGCTGGTGGCACAGACTGCATAGATCTCCAAGTGCATCCTGAGCTGTATATCTGTGCAAGTCTGTGTAACTAGCCGCCTGTCATTGATTTGAAGAGGCTGCCTACATGCGGCTGTGTGGAACTGCTGGGATTTCCCCACGGGTGAAGATGGCCGCTTACATCTTAAACTCCTGATGTAAACGTTTTGTAAATGTTTGTGGAAACCTTGTGCCATACCTGTACCATGTAGTCCTATAAGCTGAAAGTAAAATTGCCAGCGAAAAGCAAAAAGGAACACATCATGCCTCCCAACTTTATAACTATAGAAGGAGGGACAAAAAGCAAAAAGTGGATGTGGCTATACTACACAGAATGCTGAGCACTGCTTAAAGCAAAACTACACTCAGCTCACCGCCCTTCCAGTGATGTGAATCCAACTACCAACATCTGGTCATCTTCTGGGTTAGAGATCTTTGGCCAGCTTCACAGACTGCTCCAGGATGATGTAACATACACAGTTCATTCATTCATCCCATCAGTGCCCAAAGTGTAGACTGAACCGCGCATGCACAGCTCAGTGTACACTGTACAGAGGATTGCTGACAGGCAGGTACTAATCCTATACCTCAGAACACACTTAGTGGGGGTAATTCAATAAAGGAGTCCCAGCTCTTTTCTGGTGGTGCATTGTGACAGGTTTAGTAGAAGAGTTGACACATGCACCAGGGTTAGGTAGTTCTTATTTCCAGCTTCAAAGATATTATTATTATTATGACTCAAAGATAAGCAAACTGGCGGTAATTACAATCAACACAGTTCGTGTACAGAGACACCAGTGCTCATAGTGGAGCGTTTTGTCTGGGAAGTTGTCATGAATGTGGAATCTTCCTACACAGGGCCCATGGTTGTCAGCATGCCGATGGTTGTCAGGATGCCAGTGGTTGTCAGGATGCTATTGGCTGCCATGCCTCTGATAAATTCACAAGCTTGTCCTGAGAGCCTGAACCTGCTCTCTGTATACAATACATACTGGAGTTCTTGTATCCACACAATCCCTTCTCACACAAAGTCTCACAGACACATAAACACAACTACAACAAAGCATTATATGTAGAAAATGAAACACTTCCTAACTTTCTCCACACAGAGCTAACTCGTGGTCTGACCCCACCCTTAATAAAAACTTCATTAGTACAGTCAATAACCACTCCAGTCAGAAATATGTCAAATACAACAAAGGTGGAGAGTGTAGGCTCAGAAAGGAGTCAGCTTTCCCTTCTATGATGCGAGGGGTTGAAAGTGGTGGGTGCTCACATGTCACCTGCTGAGCCCCTGCACTATGGCTTCCCGCCATTTTTAATACAAATAATTACTCTTCCCGGCCACTGTGTGGCACCACTCCGCCGGGACTGTTATAATTTATAGAGGAGCGCACGGCTCTCCATTCCTGACTGGCAGAGGGCAGACGAGGACACTGACGGTTCTTTCACACATCGGGTTCTCATCCACCCATGGTTGCTACATCTTTAGGAGGATGGTAAGTAAATGGGGAAGGGGTATTAAGGAGGTGTATGCAGGCCGGGGCTACATTGTACGTATGTGTGAGGAGGAAGGAGGCTAAATCGTGTGTGAGAGAGATTATCAGTGGTGGGTGAGGGGGATTTATGTTCAACATTTTAGAATGCAATAAATGAAAGCACAAATATTGCTCTGTGACCCAGCTAACAATGTGAACCATGTTATATACTCACAGGTCAGACTCCTTCTCCCTCACACAACATATTCATTTCTAATCCGCGCTGCTTAAACTCAGTCAATATTTATTTATTACAGGTACTTCTATAGCGCCATCAATTTACACAGTGCTTTACTTATATCTATCTATATATATATATATATTACATTCACATCAGTCCCTAACCCTCAAGGAGCGTACAATCTAAGGTCCCTAACTCACAGTCATACATTCACACACTAAGGCCAATTTAGACAGGCACAAATTAACCTACCAGCATGTCTTTGGAGTGCGGGAGGAAACCGGAGTACCTGAAGGAAACCCACGCAGGCACAGGGAGAACATGCAAACTCCAGGCAGGTGGTGCGATGGTTGGGATTTGAAACAATGAAACTAGTTCTGCCAGGCGGAAGTAAAAACCATTTAGTTACTATGCCTTCAAGTGCATGTTTTTTAGTGGTACAGCACCAAACACATTGCTTAGGGACCTGTGAAATTTAAAGCAATTTTGGCTATTCCTCTCCTATGGATCCTTTCACACGGGTGGACTGATTGGGTCCATGTGTCCGTTTTTCAGGCAGACATGACCGGACCATGTATTGCTGTCTATGGAGGGGTAGACGTGTCCATTTACACCCGCCTACACCCGATCCGATCCTATCTGCTAAAAACAGACGGATGAGAATATGTTCCTCATCTGTCTGGTGGATCAGATTGGATGACAGTCGGATATAAATGGACAGGCAGTTAGTTTACATCCAAATGCCCCATAGAAAACAGCGGGTTGTGTCAGTGTGAAATGGCCCTTAACTTCTTTCTGCACTCCTGTGACCCATTTTCAGCTGACAGCAGGCTAAAGCGGGAAGAGCAGAGAGTCAGAGACTGACAGTCACTACTCTCCACTCAGAGCTGAGGGGGAGAACTGAGCGATCAGTGGTGTTTGATCACCCAGTTTCAGAGCCAGTGGGGGACAGATACAGCATTGATGCTGCATCCACCTAGGTGAGTATAATGTGTTTTTTAACCCCATGCTTCTCTTTTAACTGCTGCCACTGTTAGTGTCAAGAGTTTCGTTACTCTTCAATGTCTGCTCCCCACAGATATTTTTTACTCAGGATAGGTAGGAGGAAGGAGCATGTTTAAAAATAGTGTTAGGTTTAATTCGACTTTAAGTGACATCAGTACCTGCAGCCCAGTGTTCCTCTCTCCACATCTCTTTACCATCTTTCCTCACCTCCTAAATTCTGTGTAAGTTTCAGAATAAAATAAGATCCAACTTTGTCCCCATTCCTACACCCCTACAGCTCGGTGCTGGTCAATAGTGGATGAGTCAGAGCAGAAAGGCGACCAGCTAAGGGACAGGAAATGATTTGTGTGTATGTCACACATACACAAATGAGAATATGGGAACTGGGATATCATCTGAATCCACAGGACTATGGAAATATGTTGAAATCACTAGACAGTTTTGCAGGATCTGGGACATTTGGGAGATGTAAATACAGTGGGTAAAATAAGTAATGTAAACGTCACCATTTTTCTCAGTAAATATATGTCTAAAGGTGCTATTGACATGAAATTTTCACCATGTGTCGGTAACAACCCATGCAATCCATACATACAAAGAATCCAAAACAAATACGTTCAGAAATAAGTTATGTGTAATAAAATGGAGTGACACAGGGAGAAAGTATTGGACACATGAAGAAAGGAAGATGCAAAAAGGTATGGAAAGTCAACACACCAGCTGAAATCTATCAGTCATTTTAAAGCAATCCTGCTCCTTGTCAGTGCAAATTAATATCAGCTGGTTCAGTCTCAACTGATGGCCTATAAAAAGGTGTCTGATTATGAAGGCGTCACACAAAAGACATCTTATGATGGGTAAAAGCAAATAGCTCTTTTAAGACCTTCACAACCTTATTGTTGAAAAACATACTGATGGCATTGGTTACAAAAGGAGTTCTAAACTTCTGAATGTTCCAATGAGCACTGGTGGGGCCATAATCCAGAAGTGGACAGAACATCATTTCACCATAAACAGACCACGACCAGCTGCTCCTAGCAAGATTTCTGACAGAGGAGTGAAAAGAACTAGCAGAAGAGTTGTCCAAGAGCCAAGGACTACTTGTGCAGAGCTTCAGAAAGACCTGGAATTAGCAGGTACAATTGTTTCAAAGAAAACAATAAGTAATGCACTCATCCACCATGGGCTGTATGCACGCTCACCATGCAAGATTCCATAGCTGAAGAAAAAGCATGTTGAAGCTTGTTTAACGTTTGCTGCCCAACATTTAGACAAGCCTGTGAAATACAGGAAGAATATAATCTGGTCTGATGAGAACAAAATTTAACTCTTTGGATGCCATAATACACAACATGTTTGGAGGTCGAATGGCACTGTACATCACCAAAAACACCATACCAACAGCTTGGTGCTGCAAACATCATGGTGTGGGGCTGTTTTTCAGCATACAGCACTTCATATCATTGAAGGAAGGATGAATGGAAAAATGTACTAAGACATTCTTGATAAAAATGTGCCGCCATCTACCTTGATGATGAAAATGAAACGATGAAGGAAGACATTTCAGCAAGACAATGATCCCAAAAACAAAGCCAAGGAAACTCAATTGTTGTCAAAGAAAGAAAATAAATCTGTTAGAATGGCCCAGCCAATTACTTGACTTGAAACCAATAGAAAAAACTGTTGAAAGAACTAAAGATCAGAGTTCATAGAAGAGGCCCACGGAACTTCAAGATGTGAAGACTGTTTGTGTGGAAGAATGGGTCAAAATCACACCTGAGCAATGGATGCAACTAGTGCCCCTATACATACAGGAGGCATCTTGAAGCTGTCATTACCAACAAAGGATTTTGTACGAAGTATTAAATAAATTTCAGTTAGCATGTTCAATACTTTTTCTCTGTCATTCGATTTTATTACATACAGTGAGTAACAGAAGTATTTGAACACCCTGCGATTTTGAAAGTTCTCTCACTTAGAAATCATGGAGGGGTCTGAAATTCACGGTGTAGGTGCATTCCCACTCTGAGAGACAGAATTTAAAAAACAAAAATCAGGAAATCACATTGTATGATTTTTAAAGAATTTATTTGTCTTGCACTGCTGAAGATAAGTATTTGAACACCTAAGAAACAGCAAGAATTCTGGCTCTCAAAGACCTGTTACTGTGGCTTTAAAAAGTCCACCTCTACTCCACTCATTAATATAACTTAGTAGCACCTGTCTGAGCTCTTTAAAGACACCTGTCCACCCCACAGTCAGGCAGACGCCAACTACTACCATGGGCAAAGCCAAAGAGCTGTCAAAAGACACCAGAGACAAAATTGGGGACCTCCACAGAGCTGGAAAGGGCAACAGGGCAATTGCCAATTAGCTTTGTGAAAATAGATCAACTGTTGGAGCAATTGTTAGAAAATGGTAGAGGCTAAAGACGACTGTCAGTCTCCCTCGGACTGGGTCTCCATGCAAGATCTCACCTCGTGGGTTATCACTGATGATAAGAAAGGTGAGGAATCAGCCCAGAACTACAAGGGAGGAGCTGGTCAATGACATGAAGAGAGTTGGGACCACAGTTTCAAAGGTCACTGTTGGTAAAACACTACGCCATCATGGTTTCAAATCATACATTCAACGGAAGGTTCCCCTGCTCAAGTCATGACATGTCCAGGCCCGTCTGAAGTTTGCCAATGACCATCTGGATGATCCAGAGGAGGCATGGGTGAAAGTCATGTGGTCAGATGAGACCAAAGTAGAACTTTTTGGTCTAAACTTCACTCGTCGTGTTTGGAGGAAAAAGGAGGATGAGTTGCATCCCAAGAACACCATCCTTACTGTGAAGCATGGGGGTGGTAACATCATGCTTTGGGGGTGCTTTTCTGCGAAGGGGACAGGACAACTGCACTGTATTAAGGAGAGGATGAATGGGGCCAATTATTGTGAGATTTTGAGCAACAACCTCCTTCCCTCAGTCAGGGCTTTGAAGATGGGTCGTGGCTGGGTCTTCCAACATGACAATGACCCGAAGCACACAGCCAGGATAAGCAAGGAGTGGCTCCGTAAGAAGCATATCAAGGTTCTGGAGTGGCCTAGCCAGTCTCCAGACCTAAATCCATTAGAACATCTTTGGAGGGAGCTGAAACTCCGTGTTGCTCAGCGACAGCCCCGAAACCTGACAGATCTAAAGGAGATCTGTGTGGAGGAGTGGGCCAAAATCCCTGTTGCAGTGTGTGCAAACCTGGTCAAGAACTACAGGAAACGTTTGACCTCTGTAATTGCAAACAAAGGCTTCTGTACCAAATATTAACACTGATTTTCTCAGGTGTTCAAATACTTATGTTCAGCAGTGCAAGACAAATAAATTCTTTAAAAATCATACAATGTGATTTCCTGAATTTTTTTTTTAATTCTGTCTCTCAGAGTGGGAATGCACCTACAATGTGAATTTCAGACCCTTCCATGATTTCTAAGTGGGAGAACGTGCAAAATCGCAGGGTGTTCAAATACTTCTGTTCCTCACTGTATAACTTAATTTCTGAAATTATTTGTTTTGGTTTCTATGTATGTATGGATTGCATGGGCTGTTACCGACGTGGTGAAAATGTCATGTCAATAGCACCTTTAGAAATATATTTACTGAGAAAAATGGTGACGTAGGAGGGGGCCACTGGAGGACATGATGGGGGGGGGGGCGCTGGAGGAGATGAGGGAGGGAGCCACTGGAGGAGATGAGGGAGGCGGTCACTGGAGGAGATGGGGGGGGGGGTGTTGGGGGAGATGAGGGAGGGGGCCACTGGAGGAGATGATGGGGGGGCGCTGGAGTAGATGAGGGAGGGAGCTGCTGGAGTAGATGAGGGAGGGGGCCACTGGAGGAGATGATGGGGGGGCGCTGGAGGAGATGATGGGGGGGGAGCTAGAGGAGATGAGGGAGGGAGTCACTGGAGGAGATGAAGGGGGGTCCACTGGAGGAGATGAAGGGGGGTCCACTGGAGGAGATGAGGGGGGGGGGTCCACTGAAGGAGATGAGGGGGGTCTGCTGGAGGAGATGAAGGGGGGGAGCTGGAGGAGCCTTACTGCCAGGTGTGTGGGAGGTACCGCCTGCAGCCAGTGCAGAATCCCCGGAAGTGGTGGCGGCGGCACTGCCAGGTGTGTAGGAGGCTTAGCAGTGTTTGCCTCCAAATGTAAGACGCCCATGAATGTAATGCACACACCAAGTTTAGAGCCTCTTTTTGGCCAGAAAAGGTGCGCATTACATTCAAGTAAATACGGTATATTGCCAAAGGTATTGGGGCCCCTGCCTTTACACACACATGAACTTTAATGGCATCCCAGTCTTAGTCCTTAGGGTTCAATATTATATATACACATGATGGTCACCCTGGAGGAACTGAAAATGCACATAAATCAGACTCTGTCCATAAAAAAACTAATTTGCCCACACAAATGTGAAAATGTGGAACATATGGCTGGCTATCCTGGGTTTAGCTCCAACATCATTTATTCTGCATAGATTATTATCCTAATGGAGGTAGGACTGGCTTGCCTGTCCTACAGTAGAAGATTCTGGCCTCCTGGGCATTCCTATTGACCGGTTAGTTAGCACAATGTCTATGGCTGTACAAACTGACTACACAACTTCTATAGTGTCGCAATGTTTGAATGTTTTTTATTTTCTTTTATAGGTTCACCTCACTTATAAGTTATACAGTTGTAATAGCTTAATATACAATTCAGCTGAGATACATCTGAACTTTACTATATTCTAAATTGTCAACCTAACTTTGTACAATGACAATTTACAGTTCTGCTTGAATAGTTGTACTATGAAAAGGTCTATACTTATACAGATAACCAGCTGTAGCTGAGAAGTGTGACTGGATTGCTCACTTGCTTCGTTTTGTAAAGAAAAATGTCAAAACCTAATAAAAATGAACTGATTTAAAAAAAAGTGTATCTGTGGGCAATTTTTTTCAGTTTTGAGTGGCCTGGGAAAGGGTTGGAACCTCTGTCAAGTTTTTATTTCTGTCCTGTGTCCCCATTGGGAAAATAAATTGCTCAGTTTATCCTCACGCCTGTTGTCACTCAGAGAGAAAATGAGGGGGAAGTACAAAATGTTAGAATTTCCATCAAAAACAGAAGGCAAGAGAAATGTTTTCCATGGAGGCACCTGTTCCTGAGACATCTGTCTAAGAGGGAAATTATCCTCACATGGGGAGCTTTCCTCTAACTTACCATCTCTGGGACAGGAAGCGAAGGGAATTCTGACAAATGGTAAACAAACAGCAAAAAAAGAAATGTTTTAGCGATACACTTTACCTTGACAGTATTCAAATGAATGTTTTCATCCAGTTAAAGCAATGTGAGGAGGGTGGAGATTTGGTTGGGGTTTCATGTAGCAACATATTGCAGTAAACACTGTGGAAAGGTTGTTCTTTTGCTGTGTGCCTGCGTATCAGGTGATTGGTGCTCTTTTGGAGTGTAGTGATCCATTTAGGATTCATTTACAAACATGCTAATTTAGACTTTTGCTTCTTGTAGATCCCTACCTTATTGTAGAATTACAAATCCCAGTATGTCCTGCCAGCCAAATGCCTGGGGTTTGTGCTTCCACAATAAAGAGAATGGCAAATATCTGCCACGGGCAAGGCAAAGTAGCAAGGTTCCATTATATACATAGGTAAAGTGTAATATCTATTATTACCATTAGATGGCAGCATAACACCAGTCATGGTAAACTAGAAGGGCAGTAGTTCTGAGGAGCAGGATGTGTGGCAAAGAGGATAAGATACTGCTGAATGACTCGTTCTTTGGCAGCAAAAATTCAAGAAGATGCTGTATGACCAATAAGCAAAGCACAACTGTCATTTTTAAGGGCTGAGCAAAGGAGCTGTCCATTTTAGACTTATAGTCTGGACCAGGGGCGGACTGACAACTCATGGGGCCCCCGCGCAATAAGGGATCATGGGGCCTCTGTGTCCTCGCCCACACACAAACCACACCCAAAAAGGCCTATGAAAGGTACCAGGGGCGTCTCATTGGACCCCTTACTGACCCAGGGCCCTTGGGCAGTGCTCGAGTTTCCAAATGGTCAGTCCGCCCCTGGTCTGTCTGATCCAGCAAGCCTTAACAGTCTGAGGCCTATCCATTAAAGCTACTAGGACAGACTACCAAAGCCTTCACTCACCAAGGCATTTGTTTTAAAGTGGTATTAAACCCAAAAACAAACATTTATTATATTGGAGCTTAGCAATTCTTAGATGTGATGGCTGCATTCATTTTCTTTTTTAGACTTTCTTACTTCTGTTTTCACCTGGTGATCCAGCCGACAAGTCTGTTGTTTTTCAAAAGCACAAGCTCTACTGCAGAAAGTTATCAGTTTACATGGATGAGACACACCTTTTAACACTAACAGGGGTGCCTAAAATGATCAGCTATTATTTATTTATGTAAAACATTTTTCCCAAAAGGAAACAAAACTGTTTGCTCTAACTGATTTTGAAGTGTGAGCAAGAGTTTGACTTCAATGTGTTAGTGTATTTAAGTCTGCTAATACTTTTAACAATACCCTCCGCCCCCCAAAATGACAATGCTGCTGTGCCTTTTGTGCTCATTCTCATTCATCCAGAGTGGTATGTCACTAATACAGGAGGTGCGCCACTGGCCAGACCACCAGGAGAAAACAGAAGGAAAAATTCAAAGAAAAGAAAACTGATGTAACCATCACATTTAATGATTGCCAATCCACAATAAATTACATTTTCCATTTGGGGGTTTAATAATGTTTTAATCGTTGGGTACTACGTGAGTAGGTGCTGCCAGTCAGGCACAGTCCCTTTGGACCATGAGCCCTGAAATCTTCAGTCATGTTCTGAGAAACCTGGCTCATCAGGGTGGTTTTTAGTCATTGAAGACTGATTCCCACTAGGTCCAATCAGGATGCAGAGCTTTGGCACTAAGACACCCATAATCTGCTGTCTGTGAAACATTTCTTCCGTAGATCCCACTACTTAATTCTATGGGCTCCTGACTGTCCTGGATTCAGTTCTAAAAGAACAAATTAATGTGTTTTATAGGATGGGATGATAAGCTTCATCTCCAACCCAGAGGACAAATATATTGTTCTTAGTCTGGCCAATCACCTTAGAACTATCTAGTTAGGGTGTCTCTAGCAGAAGCAACATTTCCTAGTGGCATTGCTCCAAGGGTCATTTGGACACACCAGTCATATTCCAGCTCCTAGAGTGCATAGCAGTGTTAAATAACACAGCCTGGGCTGAAGTTAGTGTATCTCTAGCCAAAATGGTTTTTACTATTGTTTTGCATATATTGTAGATGGTTTTTGATTGCTACCACTGCTGGTAACAGACTGATGTTCTCTATGACCCAAATCTTCTTTTGTTAACCTGTTGCCTATACAGACAACCTATTTTTAATTACATGACAAGGTTTGAATCACGTTATGTTGTCTCAGAAACACCATCTTCATACAAACAGTTCTGAGAGAGGGACACTATAATTGTCCTGCAATGCATTGGATGTACACATTTATGTGTAACCTCACTGCATGCTTCCAACAAACTGACCAAGCTGTAACCGACAGCTCTTAGTCAGGGCTTCTGCCAATTAGCGGTCATATGATAGAGAATTCGCACCACCTTCTAGGCATTAAAGTCCACATAAGGGGCCACCGGGACGCATTATTGTTACATCTATCTTTTGTCAATAAATGTTGTCCCTCAATGTGGGAATTGTAGGTGTTATATTGAGGTTCTTCTTGCCTATCACTGGGTACTTGATGTATATCTGTGCTTTTTTTCTGTTGCCTATTGTACATAAATATTTCCCTGCTTCTATAATTTTTTTGTTGCAGTCTGTGTCCCTAGGGATATGTGTTCTGGCTCTCTTTTTCATAGAAGTGAGGGGAGATCTTCCTGTTTTGGTGACTCTCACTTTTGCTCTCAGTTTGAGGAGATTTCCCTTCACTTTTGTTTTGCTCTGGGTCAGCAAATAAGGGGAACCCTACCCAGTGGGACACATGCAGCAAAAACATCAAAAGAAAACCAAAGAGGGATTCCAACATTCTTTACTCTATGCAAAATATAACAAAAGTTTTGACTGTAGATAGGAAAAGGATTAGAAGAATCTACATGGCACTCCAATGTTATGCACATGGAAGCAGGGAGACAACATGTGAGGTAAGGCATTTGAAAGTACAGAAACTATACAATGTTGGATGATCTCTGGCCTCTAACTCTTAGGCTGTCATTCTCAGACAAGGGAAAGTTAGTAACGCTAAATAAGGGTGTAAAAAATAATCTTTTCATAAACCAGTCTGCACAAGTATAGTAATTTTCCTCCTAGATTGTAAGCTCTAACGAGCAGGGCCCTTTATTTCCTCTTGTACCAAATTGTATGGTAACTGTAATGTCTACCTTCATTTTGGAAAGCGCTGTGCAAACTGTTGGCGCTATATACCTCCTGAATAATAATAATAATAATAATAAAAGTGTGTCTCAATCCAGGTTTTTTTGTATAGTGTGGAGGAGGATTAGAACTCCTGTCAGGTTTTTGTTTACTGCTATCTGAGGCTTTGTTAGATTTGTTAGAGAGATTTAAGCTGGCCAGAGATGAATCAAAATTTGGCCAGGTTCAGCATGAACCGGGCAAATTTTCGATCCATCTATAGACAGTCTGTGATTACTGCCACTGACTAAAGTCAGCAGTAGTAATCATTGTATTCTGACAGCGAGGAAACCTTCCAATGTCAGAATACATTAGTGCAGCAAGAGTGATTCTCTCATTAAAGGATAAGTTCACCTTTTTGTAAAAAAAAAAAAAAGTAAAAAAATAAAATGCACATCTTTTTTCAGGTAACAAAAATGTGCATTTATTTTTTTACATTGCAGCCTATAAAGCATTGCGATCGGCAGAATCCTGCAGACTCTCTATAAGCTGCCGTTAACTCTTATGTGGGCAGGTAATTACTGATTTGCAGAAAGAATCAATGGACTACGAGAGTGCTCACCAGTTCCCCAGAGAATTATAAATCGTCAGCCGCAATGGCTCATAATACTTACAGTCTAATTCATTACCAGAAAACTTTAAAAGAATGACGTGGGCAGAGCCCCGCATAGACATACTATTTTGAAATTGTGACAGCGGGTGCAGGGAGAAGCATCCCCACCCACTGTCACAAAGTGGTGAAAGCTGGCAGTGGGAGTTGGCTGCATAGGAACATGCTACATGTTACACCCTAAATATGAGTGTAACATGTTACTAAATGGAACTTATCCCTTAGCACTGTACTTATGGAGGAATCTAGCAATTTTCTTTCCTTCAACAAATTGCATAATGTATGGCCAGCCTGACTCTCACTTCCTGTCCTGTTATGTTTTGCCAGACAGAAAGTGAGGGGAACTCTATAACAGCAATACAGACAGAAAGAAAATCTGACAGAGGTTCTAGCCTACCTCTTCTCTACCAAAGAAAAATACAATTAATTATAATCTGTTTTGCTGTAGGACGGGAATTGAAGTAAAAGCGGAGCTTCACCCAAACGGGGAAGTTCTGCTTTAAAGACTGGTCCCCCGCTCCTCATTAAGAATTGCCACCTTTGGGGAGAGGACACCGTGGGATCGTGGGATAGGTGAGTGGCTGTTTTTTTAAAAGTCAGCAGCTACAGTTTATGTAGCTGCTGATTTTTATTTTTTCACACTGTGACTGGAACTCCGCTTTAAATCCCTCTAGTGGAATTCCAGATAGCAGTAAAAAACAGGTGGGTTCTAACCCTTCCACACTCTATTCCAAAGAAAACAGTTTTGGCTGCACATTCACTTTAAGTCCCAGTCTCATCAAAGCCGATTTTGAAATCGTGCGACTTACAGTGAAGTTGCACGATTTCAAAATCGGGTGACCTGCTGATTTCAGTTGTGATTTGCAAGATATATGACACAGACGTCTATGCAAATTGCAACAAAAGTATTGCATGCACTACTTTAGAAATCGGTGCGGCTCCGACCAATTTAGAACGCACCGATATGACCGCTCTAATAGGGGACAACTTGGCATGCGATTTTCAAGTCGCCTGGCATACGATTTGCAAGGATGAATATTCAGACTCCATCATGACCAGTTCTCTTTAAACATTCCCCATCAACTAATCTATAGCATGTTTAGGACTGATATTAACAGAGGAGGTCCAAGATGATCTGGGTTGAACGCTTTACAGCAAGATGTTTATGATAACTGGTGTATGCTCTGAGAATGTATGGCTGAAATTTTCATCATTGTTCTTACAGTAACTGTACACTGGTTGAGCAAAAAGTGATTCTCTTCAAGTCAATTTACAGATTGAAGATTCATATTTGTTTCTGTTTGTAGATACTGAGAAAGGCCATTGCCATAAAGCCTGCTCACTGCTAAGTGAAGGTCTCTGCTCACTACAATTATTCAGATCAGTGCAAGTTTTTTTTACAATTAAATGTATCAGCTTCATGGCATTACAGACATGCAGAACCTTCAGTAAAGCCTAGTACACACAATCAGAAAATCGTACGAAAAACACTGCTTTCAAAGCGATCGTATGATAATCTGATTGTTAGTACACAGCTTTCGTCCAAAATTATTTGAAGGGACAAGCACACATTTTTCTTGTACAATACCAGATCGTGCGATATTCATTTAACCAGTACAGTTTTGTCTGAAAAAGCAGTACAAATACCATACATTACCATCACTTTCAAATTTTTATTCTGTAGTACAAGAAGTTTCCTAACTTTAGTAACCTCTTCACTTTCAATATGAGAATGGCATGCAAAAAAATACGTACGATCATTTGATCGATATTCTTCTCATCATGTGTATGGGGCTTAAGCCTTTTATCCAGCATATCTTCATGGGATGCCTGAAATTTGACTTCACATCCCTTGCAGGCTTGTGGGAGAATCTGAGAACTGACTGCATTAATGGAAGGGGGGGAGGGCTCCAGGGATGTTCTGTACACACAGTGAGATGCCTATCCTGGTAAATGCAGAACTTCTCAGACTAGATACAGCAGCCTCCTTTAAATGTCTAGAGCGTGTGCACAAACATGTACCCCTGCTTATGTACGAGTATGTCAGTTAAGTTGGATAAGTGAAGAAAAAAAAAACTCAGTTCCCATGATGCTCTGGTTTCCAAGCATGTGTTCTGATGTTTTCTTTCAGCATGTTGTAGTGGTAGAGGGGGAAGAGGGAGGGTAGATCATACAGTTTGTGAGGGTGTCATGTATTGGGCATTGTGCATTAATCTAGCATTAGAGGGAAAGCAGATCACATTGTTTTTGGTGATTTAATCAGTTCTTGAATTTAAAGGATCTCCTGACTTTGCATTAGCGCACTGTTCTGTTTTATAACAAGGTAGAGGAGACGTTTATAAGTAGGATTTTTACCCTTCTGCTACCCGCCTTGTACAGCTGAGGTCATCCCCAAGATGTTTGGAAGAGGAGCCAAAATTCATCCACCCCGCCCAATCAGAGGTACCAGACTCCTGCGCTCCAATCAGAGGGCTTAGATTGTCTGCCGCACCTCTGCACGGACATTCCCATAAGTGCCACGCGTCTCTGCCTGTCCACTCGCACTGTCAGTTTACATTTCATTATGTATGGAGAACATTTTTCTGTAAGAGAACATCTGGAAGGCTTAGAATAATAAAACGAATGTGGGGAGAAGGCGGTGCTTCTGGAAGCATCTGAATTCACTTAGAAGGAGCTGCAACCCAGTACTGGAGCCCCCCCCCCCCATGCTTGTAGATTTAAAACATGCTGGGTGATGTCAGTGGGAAAATATGACTGCTGCCCACCGACTCCCCCCTCCCCCTGCAAGATGTTCTCTGGCATAGCGTTTAATTCCCCCCCCCTCCCCCCCAAAAAAAGTAATTTGGGATGGAGAGAAAAAAAACCCTTGTAAAGAACGATGCTCTAATGGAAAAACAGCAAATTGTTTTATAATAAGGAATGGACAAAACCACTAAATACAACCAGTCATTGCTCCTACCCCCTTCCCTGGTAAAAGGAGTGCAGTTTAAGTATGCAGGGAAGGTACAGACACTCTTCTAAACTATGTGCCCATCCCCTGTGCTTTGTCTAGCAGTACAGCTAGGTGATCAAATCAGAAGAATTCCAAATTTTTATTTGTTTCAATATCTACACGCAGATCTATGTAATTGCGAAATGATCACAGAGTTCAGGAATGCAGCCAATCATACTTAATCAGTTGCATGATTCTCCACAGAGTGCATAAATCTACATGCAAATACTCAGGTATTCAGAAAAACTGGGGGTCCTGTGTATGACTCAAATCACATTTACTGGAGAGAAGAGATTGGGTTGCAATGGAGTGTAAAAGGGTGGAACGGGTTTCAATAGAGGGACAGAGGTGATAAAACAGTAAAATAGAGAGGGGGGGGGGGGGCTGTGGAACAGAGTTTTAGTTATAATAGGAAACACTAGGGGAGATTTGGGTAAAATAGAGCTACAAAGGTGATATAACGGTAAAGTAGAGGGACGGGGGGCTGGGGAACAGAGGAGAGGCAACAAGGGGTTTTAGGTATAATAGGGGACAGAGGGGGACAGTGAAACACTTAGAGAGGTTAAGGTAAAATAGAGGGACAGAGATAATAAATTACAATAAACGGATGGGGGGATCGAAGGGGATTAAGAGACAGCAGGGTGATGAAAGGGGATTTGGATACAATAGAGGGAGCATTGGGGTATAATAGAACAGAGGAAGGATTGGGGTATAATAGAAAAGCAGTGGAGTGATTGGGGTACTGTAGAAGGACAGAAGGGGCAGAAATACAATAGAGGTACAGAGGGAGATTGGGTTTACAGTAAAGGGACAGAGGTGAATTTCGGTACAATAGAGAAAGTAAAGGTAATTGGGGAATAATAGAAGAGCATTAGAGTAGCATAGAGGGACCTTGGTGCGGGGGGTGGGAGGGGGTTGAAGCAACAATAAACGGAGATAGGACAAAGGAATTGGGGTAAAACAGAGTTAGAGAGGAAGTAGTGGTAAAAAAATTAGCGAGGCAGAGGGAGTAAAGTAGAGGGAAGACTGGGGATTTGGGGTATAATAATAGAGGGACTGCATAGGGATATGGGTACAGAGGAAAGATTGCGGTATACAAAGGACAGAGGAGTACTGAGGGGAAAGGGAGAAATTGGGGTATAATAAAAGCACCCAGGAGGGGGGGAGGGGTTAAGAATGAAAGAGATAGCCAGGAAAGATTTGGGTACAACAGATTTAGGTACAATAGAACAGGAGGGGGGTGACCTGGATTAAAGAGAAGGTGATTTGTGCAAGATAGGACAGAAAGGGCATTAAAGCAAAATAAAAGGGGGATTGTAGCTCGAAAGAGGGAAAGATGGGAATTGGGCTACGTAGAGAAACAGAGGGAGGCTGGAGTACAACAGAGGGAAGATTGGAGTAAAGGGATGCAGGAAATTGGGGTACAAGAAGGGGGTAGTGGGGATTTGGGTATAGCAAACGGACTCTGGTGCATGGGGTACAATAGAAGTACAGAGAAAAATCATATATAATAGAAGGACAAAGGGGTGGTTTAGGGTACAATAGAGTGACAGAAGGGGGATTTTGGTGACATAAAAAGGGATTGGGATGCATCAGAAGGGGACTGTAGTACAATAGATACAAAAAAGGGTTATTGGGGACAGATAATAAAATAGAGAGGGTAATTGAGGTAAAATAGAACAGAGAGTATTGAGATACAATACAAAGATAGACGTTGTATTGTATAAGGAATCTGGGTGGTAATTATGAATCTCTGTATGGGGGCTGCACTTTGTCACCAGTAACATTAACCAGCAGGGTTGTCTTATAAATTTGGGAATAATTCCTTTTACAAATCCTGTGTCTAGTGTACATCTGTGTAATGACCATTCAGCAGATTCCTTCGTCCATCATCCCAACCGAACGTAATCACTGGAAGACCGCACATTTTTCCAGTAAGTGCATTGTCTATCTCCTAAATTAGTTAAATGATAAGTTCACCTTTAGGAACAAGTTAGAAGTTCCACCTGTTTTTAGTGTGTAACATATTCCCAATGCTGCAGCCACTGTCCGATCTCTCCCTTCTCCCACCATGACAGCAGTATGAAGAGAAATGCTCGGTACAAGCGGTTACTTGTTACAAACAGCACGGCTGTGTGGGGCTTGCCCACATGACCACATCATTCATTCACAGAGTTCTGTGAATGAATGAACTACAAGTCCCGACAGCCTTAGCGTCTGTCGGCTTTTAGTTCTCAATGAACTACTATGGCGCTGTGGAGCACTGTGGTAGTTCATTGATTCTTCCTGTCAGTATATCTGCTTGCCCTGTACACTGCTATTCCAGCCACTTACCTCCTGAACTCTGCAGCCTTCCATGGTCCTACCTAGAGGTTACTTCTCTGAGCACCATGACAAGCCTTATCTTCTCTTACACAGAGTGAGTGCATTTGTTATTAACCCTTTACTTTCCATTAAACTTCTACACTTAGATGGTTGTGCTTTTCTGGTTTGTTTTAATTGTTTGTGCAGCTTAAGACCTTTTTGTGTGGAGCTTCAGCCTGGGTTCACACTGATGCGGTGTGAAATTTGCACCGATTTCTTGTGATTTCCACACCGCATCATAATCACACCCCGTTCACACGAACCATTACGGGTGTGTATTATAAGTTGACACCCCGAAATCAGTTCGCAAAACGCGGTGCGATGTGCCGAATCGGATCGCATGGGTGTGAACACCTATGCGATCCGATTCTAGTGCGGACCGAAAAAAGGGTCCTGCACTTTTTGGTGCAAATGTGGTACGATGTGAGCCATACAAAATGTTTAGCTCAAATCGCACCTCACAGAATTCGCTTGTGATTTGCACAGGAATACAGTGCAGTTCTTGTGCGAATCACATGTGGTATGTTGCACTGCATCAGTGTGAACCCAGGCTTAACCACCACTATAGTGACTTTTTATTATCCACCCACCCATTTTGTGTTAACATTAAAGGGCACCTGTCAGCGCATTCGTTTTTTTTTTATCCTTTTATGATAAAGCACGCTACACACACCAAAAAGTATCCAGAGGATTTTACTGCACACTTTGAGTTACACTCACACTACAAGATAGAATTGTGTGGAGAAATACTGCTACAGGGCGGCAGGGCTGCACAAAATCACGTATATATACGTGATTTTGCATTTCCGGGTAGGGGACGCGTGTGCGCTGCCATTGGCGGCCTCAGCTGTCGATCACCAGGTCCCGGCCGGTGATTCCAACTAATGTACATGTAATCGTGGGATTGTTTTTAGTAAAGACATGTAGCAGAATATATTTTGGCCTAAATTTATGACGGAATTAGATTTTTAAAATTTTTTTATTGGACATGTTTATTAGCAAAAAGTCAAAAATATTGTTTTTGTCTCAAAATTGTTGGTCTACTTTTGTTTATAGTGCAGAAAATTCATAAACGCACAGGCAATCAAACACCACCGAATGAAAGCTCAATCTGTGGGGAAAAAAAGATATAACTTTCATTTGGGTGCAGTGTTGCATGATCGTGCAATTCTCAGTTAAAATAACGCAGCGCCATATCGCAAAAAATTTCCTGGTCAAGAGGGGGGTTAAATCCTCTGGAGAGCAAGCGGTTAATTAGTCACAGTTAAAAAGACTCGCAAGATATGTGAAGGTAAAAGCTCATCACAAAGAAGGGGGCACCGCCACTGTTTTCTGTCCTGCAGGACCCACCAGCATATGGTGTCAACCGCAGACAGAAGAGAGAGCACCAGGATGCTGTATAGAAATCAGGAAGTCCCTGGGCCAGCCTGGATCGCACAAGCGGCAGATTTGACATCATGATCAGGAGCGGACCAGTGTTGAGGCAAGGCTACGCGCCTGAAGCTTACTGCTCCTAGATTCCTGGAGATGTAAAGCGGGGGTGTCTAATATACAGAGAACCGGCAGCTGGAGGACAACAATGCCCAGCAGTACTGACAGTGTGCACAATGCCCATACTTGTGATGAATAGGAAATGGACGTTGTGCACACTATCAGTACTGCTGGGCATTGTTGTCCTCCAGCTGCCAATGGGTCCTGCAGGACAGAGAACAGAGGTGGTGCCCCCTTCTTTATGATGAGCCTTTACCTTCACATAGCTTGTGAGTGTTTTTAACCCTGAGTTATTAAAATTGTTTTAATACTGCACTCAGAAGGCACTTCCTTCTCCCCCTTTTTTTCTGTCATGCTTAAAGAGTTGGCTTACTCTAGGATGGCTCCTGCTTGTGCATTTTAGGATTACATGGATTTACATGAACTTTTATGAACTATTCATGGATTAATATACTGTATTGTCCATATTTGTTATCACAGGAGCGGCTACATAGCCCTTTTGTGCATCAACATTATTGTTTTATAATTGTGTAATGGTGTGTGTATGTTGCAGGGAAGTTAGAGCGTAAGTTTCTCTGATACAGAGACAGTAAACCCTTGTTGTTGGAGATCACTTAGGCTGGCCATACACAAGTCATTTTAGTTCATTCAGCTAGCGGGTTGAACAAAAAGAAATTACTCTATTCCTACATCCACAAACTCTATGTGGGTGGGGGCATTCCTACCAACTTCCCCACCATCAGACAACATGGACCAGCGCTGCCGATCGAGAGAGAATTTTCCAACAGGCTGAGTGTACAGAAGTTATTCAATAGATCGACTTATGTACAACCAACCTGCCTTTACATGGATTTAAATTCAGCTGGTCCATGCGGAACTAGCCAAATTTTGATCCATGTATGGCTGGCTTTAGGCATTTAATGACCTGTAAATAGAAGTTGTAGATTCTTTTAATGCAGTCACCCTTAGACACATCAGCCATCTTCCATAACAGTCAATCCTGAACTGTACATTTTATGAAATGGGAACCTGCTGGGCGCAGAACATCATACACGTAGGCACTGTCACAGTGGGTATTACATTCAACTTTGCTCTACAGTGATGCCTTTTTAGAATAATATTTGAGGAAAGTGGAAAGATAGCACTGGACCCGTAGGTTTGTTTTACTGGTATTGTTATTTTATCGTATTAATGTTGGTGTAAATGATCTGGACAGGCAGCTTCTACACCGCCGAGGATCTCCACAGTCTCCTTGGCTTGTAGTGTAATGTAAGAAGAGTTGAAATTGAAGTGCCACATCACTGCTAAGAAGTCCAGATACAGCGTTATTCCTTTAAAGGTCAGGGGTATAATTCAAGAAGGAGCCAATGCCTTTCGGCACTTAGGCCCACGAAATGCGTTGGCTACTTCTTGAATTATACCCCTGACCTTTAACCGCTTCTCGACCACCCTATAGCAGAAATATTGCTACAGGGCGGCATGGGTGTGCAAAATCACGTATATATACATGATTTAGCATTTCTGAGTAGGGGGTGCGCACAAGCCGAGCCGGTGATTACCCGCCAGTGCCCGGCGATCACAGACAGGAGGACTGCTTTTTTACTAACAGTCCTCCTCCCTGTCAACTCTGGCACACTGCTCTGGATGGCTGTGAACAGCCATCCAGAGCAGTGTGCTTACAGTGAAGCACCAACACACTGCCCCCTAGTAAAACACTCCCTGCACACAGTTAACCCTTTGATAGCCCCTTACGTTTACCCCTTCCTGCCCAGTGCCATTAGTACAGTGTCAGTGCTAAACCAATTCATTTACACGTATTGGGATTTTGTTTTACTGGACATGTTTAACCGCTTCCGCGCCGCCCTATAGTTGAAATACTGCTACAGGGTGGCGCAGGTGCGCAAAATCACGTGCATATACACATGATATACACATGATGGCACAGGTGCGCAAAATCACGTGTATATACACATGATATACACATGATTCGCGCTCCCGTGGGTGCCGTGATTTGACCCCCGAGGGATCAATCATCCGATTTAGGCCAGTGATGGTCGGCCGAAGTTGGATGGTCGATCCCTGTTCTATCAGGGATCTTCCTGTACCTGTGCTTACAGTTACACATGTACAGGAAATTATGAAATCTTCTCTCTCTGGGCATATTCCATCCCAGAGAGAGAAGAATCAAGACACAGTGAGTACAAGCAGCACACTTACACAGTTAGAACACTTTAGGACACATTTAACCCCTTGATCGCCCCTACCCAGTTAACCCCTTCACTGCCCTGTCACCAGTGTCATTAGTACAGTGTACAGATTTTTTGCTGATCACTGTATTAGTGTCGCCGGCAACTTCAGATAGCGTTAGCATCAGTTAGCGTCCCTCCCAGATAGCATCAGATTGCCCGTCAGTACACCAGTAATCACATTTAACCTCTTGATTGCCAGGAACACACTCACATACACAATACACCTCCATTGCTAGTATAGTGTCTGAACGGATCAATATCTTTGATAAGATCAACACACATTAGTATAGCGTCCCCAAAAATGCAGCATTAGCGGGATCAGCCCCGGCACCTGCATTTAGCCCCTACGTTTACCCCCCTTCTTCCCCAGCAAGTGCAGTGTCAGTAGGTCACTGTCACTTGATACATTGCACACAAAACCACAGTGTTCACAGAATCAGGCCTGATCTCTGTTAGCATTTGCTGGTACATTTGTTTTGTAGCGGTTCAAGCAGTCCCTGACAGCCAGATCCTTTTTTTCCCGTGAGTCGCACTAGGTACCCATAAATTTAATGGCCAGAATGTCAATGGAAAGGTACTCTAGTGAAGAGGCCTACAGGATTCTGAGCATGTCAGATGAGAGCGAAGGGGAAGACTAACTGACACAATCAGCCTCAGAATACAAACCTGTAGACAGCAGCGACACTCTGACAGATAGCTCAGACGATGGAGAAGAGGTCCTTGATAAGATCAGGCATACCCGAACCCATTCCCAGATTGCTGAGATGTCACAATCGCATGATGACTCTCATATGCAGCAGAGTGTCAGTACTAGTGCCGCACTACCTTTTGGTGAACTGGCGAGCACCAGCGGCCTAGTACATCCTGGTCTTTCACATACCAGCACTGCAGCATCACTTGGTGAAGTGACGAGTCCCATAAGTGCAGTACAAGCTGGTGCGGTGGTGAGCACAAGTATTGTCCCGCAGCCACCACGAATTCGCAGACAGGCCCGTAGAGCCCCTAGTATCCTTTCGGATGTGCTTACAAATCCTGATTTGTATCCCACAAATTCTGCAGCACCCGTACTTCCCCCATTCACTGCCCAACATGGAATTCAGGTGGAAGCAGCAAATTTAACTACTCCCCTTGATTTTTTGGAGCTGTTTTTCATGGAAGATCTGTATGTATTGATTTGTGGGTCAAAGCAATTTATATGCACAACATGGGTATTGCTAAAAAAAATGTACTGCAGTTGTATTGGTCCACAGACCTGATTCATTATATGCCCGTGTTCTCTGCTGCCATGGCCAGGCATAGATTTGAGAGTATAATGTGTTTTATGCATTTCAATGACAACACACTCGGTCTTCCTCGGGGTGACCCTGAATTTGACCGGCTCCACAAAATTCGGGGACGGGGGGTGCTGATTTTTGAAGGTTTTTTACCTTAATGCATAAAACGCATTAAGGTAAAAAAAAAACTAATGCTTTTAAAACCACTTTAAGGCTTGACAGCCCACTTTTATTAAACAGACTTAAAAAAACATGGATTCTCACCATCAAAACAGGTAACAGAAAAATAGAGAGTCACCTGGCTCTCTCTTCAGCAGCCTGCTGCTCTTTTCACTGGTCCTTCAGAGGTTTTCACCCAGCTCTCTGGGCTCTCCTGGCTCATTCAGCCTATAGTTACAGCACCCTGCTGCTCAGGCCTACTCCTGGCCTCTCAATAGGGGATCTCCTGGCACCCTGGGCTCTATCCCTTCTCCCAGACCTCCAGATTCCCTCAGTCCCCTGGACTCTCCTAGACTTTCTGACTCTGGACCCTGATCAGGGATTACAAAACCTGGAGAAAACTGAAACCTTAGTCTTCTCTGTTCAGGCATAATAGTCTGCATTAGTGCCAACCCTTTGTCTCTTTTCCCTATACCCTATACTCACACAGTGGTAGGGCCTAGCACTTGCACACCTAATATGTGAACATTAGTAGATGGCTACCCTTATATGTGGTTGTCGGCTTTTCATAGTAGGTTCACACTCATGCAGTGCGATTTTAATCCTATTTTCAGTGCAATTTCAAGGGGCAGTTGTCCTGCAAGTTGATTGCCGTTCACATGCAATTTTGAGATGCGAGTTTACTATTGCGACTCATCCCTGCTGTCAGCAGCAAGGATGAGTCATCGGTTGTTAAGGATCCAGAACTGCCAGCTTCCCTTGCAAGGATGAGTCATTCCTGCTGTCAGCAGCAAGGATGAGTCATCGGTTGTTAAGGATCCGGCGCTGCCAGCTTCCTTGCAAGGATGAGTCATTCCTGCTGTCAGCAGCAGAGATGAGTCATCGGCTGTTAAGGACCCACCCACCCTTCCTAACAACAATGGATCATCCTTGCTGTCAGCACAATGTAAACAAAAGAGCATTGAAAGAAAAAAAAAAAATGTGAGTGTCCCACCAAAATCCATACCAGTCCCTCCCTGGCAAAACACCTTATCCCCATGTTGATGATGACAAGGGACTCTTCCCCACAACCCTGGCCTGATGGTTGTGCATGTGCTGGGTATAGCTTATCGGAAGGTGGAGGACCCCAGATCACATCCCCCGTGAATGTGTATGGGGTACAAACATAATTCTTGACAGTTTTTTTTATGTAAATGTAAATCCATCGTCAGTGCAAAAACAAAATGCCGAACACGACTGCTCCTGCTGCTGACACTTGCCAACTAATAGCCGCTTCTCTGCCATCACTAAATAAACTTGGGGGTGGGGTCATCCAGTAATATCACCAGGTGACCCCACCCCCAAGTTTATTTAGCGACGACACTTGGGGACCCCGCCCTATGATGTCATAGGATCAGGGCCTCCAGATTATGTTCTAAGGTGGTCCCACTGTTGACCCCGCCCCTATGTGGTCATGGGGCAGGGAATCCAAGTGACATCATGGGGCGGGGTTACCCAATGATGTCACTGTGTGACCCCACCCCCATTTTTATTTAGCGGCTGTCGGTGATCGAGGGACATTTTTAAAATATTTCTTGTTAAAGGACTTGTGAAAAACTGTGTTTGTTTTTATTTACTTTGCCCATGTCTTTGGTGAAAGAGTAGAGGTACTATGTACGCTATATCCATTCACATGGGGTGGCAGGATCTGGAGTCCCCTTGTTAAAGAGGGCTTACAGATTTCAATAAGCTAACCCACAACCACCAGGCCAGGGTTGTGGGGAAGAGGCCTTTGTCCTCATCAACCTGGGTCTCTTCCCACCCTCGCAAAGGCCCTGGTATAGATTAGGGGGGCCCCACACTGTTTTTTTTTTCTTTTCAATGCCAGCTTTTCTGTTTACATTCTGCTAACAGCAGGAATGACTTGTCATGGTTAGGAAGCCAGAGTGTGCCAGCCCCGTAACAAGCGATGACTTATCCCTGCTGCTGACAGCAGAAACGAGTCACTGGTTGCTGGGACACCAGCGGGAGCCGGCTCCTAACAATCAGCACAAATCGCATTGTAAAACAGACCAAAATAGAACACAGATGCGATTTTTATTTGTGTCCATTGAAGTCTATGGACCAAAAAATTGTACCACACTGCACCAAACTCGTACTGGGCCCTTTTCAAAATCGCATCGCAACTACACTGTATGTATGTGAATGAGCTGCACAGAAATTCTGTTATTTCACTTATCATGCGGTTCCAGGTCTTCTGGAACGCACCGGAAATCGCATCAGGGCTAAAGGGACAGCTGCCACTCCGCTTAGGTGAACAGGCCCTCCACATTGTTGGAGTGTTTCTCTTTCCTCTGACATGATAGGACTGTGCGCCTGTTTGTTGGGACAGAGAGGAAGACAGTCTATGGCTGCCCGGGTTGTGCCACCAACTAATCTTGGAGCTGCAGGAGTTGCTGGGGCTTGAAATCCCTGAGAGAGACATATCCTTGGCCCAAAAAGTAGAAAGGGACTACATCTTCCAGAGGGCGAGAGTACAGAGGAGGGTTGTGCTGGCAAGGAGATAGAGACATGATCATGGGGATTGAAGAGGGACACCACGAGGCAAGGGCACAGGAGTGTGCACAGACTGACTGTTCAGGAACACCTCTGATGGGATCCTGAATGCCTTTACTGATCTAGCCTGAACTACTGGGAACAAGTGTTCAGGGATTTTGGTAGAGTTCTGCTGACTTGGCTGCTGAGAGCCTATGCTAGGGTCCCATGTGCCATGTCTTTGATCTGGTGAGAGGTTGCAGGTGTGATCTCGCAAGAGGAAACAACTGATTTCCAACTGTCAGGCAAGAGGATCATCTGGCACTGCTGCTGGATGCCAACTCAAGGAGACCTTTCACTGGACTGTTGGGGACCCAGAGACTAATACTATGGTGAAAAGTCTCTTGGTCACTGACATTCTCTGTTACAGCACTTCTGGGATATTGCTTCCCGTTTTTTAGGAACCCTTTCCTTTTGAAAATAATTTTCCATATTTGGGATTACAAAAGTACTTTAACATAGAGAGTTTCACGAAGGACTATGGCCCCCAATGCCAACAGGACTGGGTTTAGTACTACTGTCCGGTAATGTAATTATAGACTTTGTTTTCCTGAGTTAGGTCATATAACAGTTTCTTATTTAGTGTTCTTGCAGATTACTAGTTTATATTGCTTTAAGATTACAATGCTTTGATTACTATATTTCATTAATCTGCTGCAATATAATTGCTTTCTTTCAGTATTACTGTTGTTTTGTTTAACCACTATTCTTTCCTCCAGAGCTTTATCTTTACCACTTTCAGACCAGCGATATACCTGTACGTCCCTGGACGTTTCGTGGTTGTATCAGAGCGATGCCTGCGGATGCACGCATCATCCCAGTACTGTTTATTAGAATCAGCAGTCAGCTCTCTTGTACAAGCAATCGGTGTGGCTATAAGCGACCAGCTGGTGCAGTTGCTGGCTGGCCAGCCGAACAAAGCCGAAATTGGCTTTGATCGGCTCTCCTTTACTGTAAACTGGAAGCGATGACCTGACATCACTTACGGTTTACTCGGAAAATTTGAGCGCCGATTTTTGTGTTTTGAATGCTTTCAAGTGCAGAGGAGGAATTTGGGGCCTAATAGACCCCAGATCCCTCCATAAAATACCTGTCACATGTCTATTGCTGTCACCGGGGTTGTGTACATTCCTTGTGACAGCAACAAAAGGGCTAAAAATTTTTTTTTAAAGTGACAGTGTAAAAAGAAAAAAAATTAAAGTGCCCCCACCCGCCTGTGCTTGCGTGCGAAGGTGAACGCATGTATCGGTTACGCACGCAAACAGTGATCGTCCCACACAAGTGAGGTATTGCCACAATCGTCAGATCATGGGCAGTAATTCTAGCACTAGACCTTCTCTTTTCATCTAAAGTGGTAGCCTGTAAAAGCTTTTAAAGTGTCGCCTTTGAATAGTAAAACGTACGCCATTTGTTGCTGTTGCACAGGCTTGTGCAATTTTAAAGAGAGACATTTTTGGTATCTGTTTACTTGGTGTAACATTATCTTTTATATTTTACAAACAAATTGGTTATGTATTGTGTATTTTGCAATAAAATTCCAAAAAGTACATTTTTTCCCAAAAATTGTGCTTGAAAACCTCTGCACAAATATCGTGTGACATAAAAATGCAAAAACAACCAATTTATTCTCTAGGGCCTCTGCTTTAAAAAAACAATATAATGTTTGGGGGTTCTAAGATATTTCCTAGCAAAAATTACTCATCTTAAAATGTAAATAAAAGATGCCAGAAATGGCCTGAAGCTAATGGGGTTAAATAAAGCCTATTGAAACCCTCAAGATGTGTTGGTGAATGTCTGGGTCGTTCAGTGCTGGAATAGGACTGAATCTGTTCAATCCAGCAGATCCTTCAGGGGTGTACAGTATGTATAATGTACTTTGTGTACCTGGCAGTTGTTTGTGGTGAAATTAATTATGGATGAACATTGAATGTGCATGATTAAAGTGAAGCATCACTCTTGAAACACTAGCCCAGGGCTTAAAATTTCAAGTCTAGACCTACTAGCCAGGCAAAAAACCTTACTTTCCACCAGTTGCCCCACCAAACCTTGCCCAGGTCCGCCTCCAACCCCATCCCCCAACCCAGCCACGCCCCTTAAAGCTTACGAAATTACATTTTTCTTTAGAATTAAGAGTCAAAAATATAAAAAACAGCAATTATAATATAGCTTTATTATGTCAATTTTAACATAACAATAGCTTAATAGAGTCTAGAGGGCAAGTGGTTAACATAAAACAATGTAAAAATTAAAATAAGTGTCCCCATCAGAGTCCCCCTTTACATCAGGTGTCCCCATCAGAGTCCCCCTTTACATCAGGTGTCCCCATCAGAGTCCCCCTTTACATCAGGTGTCCCCATCAGAGTCCCCCTTTACATCAGGTGTCCCCATCAGAGTCCCCCTTTACATCAGGTGTCCCCATCAGAGTCCCCCTTTACATCAGGTGTCCCCATCAGAGTCCTCCTATATATATATATATATATATATATATATATATGGTGTTTCCATCAGAGCCCCCCTTTACATCAGGTGTCCCCAAAAGTGTAACCTCACCCTTCCCCCTTGTACTCACAGATCTTCTTGTGAATGCAGTTTCTCCTTCTTTCCCTCCTTCGGTCATGTGATAAGTCACATGACAAGGGGAGAGAGGAAGGACACTCTGCCTTCATTCCTTAGTGCCAGCTATTGCCCCCTGCAGGCAGAAGGGAGGAGAATGCCTAGTCCTCCCTCCAGCAAGTGTCATCAGCTGCTCCCTTTGACAGGAGTGAAACTGCGATCACTCCAGTCACTGAGGAGCGGTACCAGCAGTGCACCCCCCCTCAACACAGTGCTCGGGGCAGGTTGGTGCTGCTGGTAGCACCTGCCCCCCACCCTCCGATGCGGCGCCTGAGACACACTCGCCCACGTTATTTTCACTAGCCAAATGCGAGCAGGTGAGTGGAAATTTCAAGCCCTGCACTAGCCATATAAGCAATGGTGTATTTAGGTTTTGTGCTGCCCTTGGATGCCCCTCCCCGTCTTCTCCGGTAGAGAGAGAGAGCTTGACACTGACCAACACCCGATCCCCCTGTGGAGAGAGCCTGACAGTGATCGCCAACACCAAAAAGAGGGTGATGTGAAAAGAGATTCACAAAGAAAGCGGTTACATTATGAACAGAAAGCGATACTCAAAAATTCCTCAAAAAATTATGCTTTATTACAAAAATTGCATATGTGGACATTTAGGTAAATACCTCAGTTAGCCATCACCACAAAATGAGACAATACAACAAAGTACGATCTAAAACCAATAGGTTAAAAACAGACGTCATGACTGTTCATAAATATAAAGTGCTGTAAATGTAATGACACTAGGTCTAGTACATAGACAGCACTGACACAGGTTATACCACCATGTAGGGGATGTGTTAAAAAAAATGTACCATAAGGCTAAACATCAGAAATGTAATGCTGCACATAACAAGTATATTTGCACCAATAATAGATGGATTCAGGAACCCAATACTAAACCTAAACATTCAGTTCAGGAAAATGATTAGAGAGAGACAAAAGCAGTGTAAATGCAATTCTACTGACTGTGTATCACACAGAAAGAAGTTATGATCCAAAATAGGCACTGTAGAGCAAAATGAGTGGTAAGATCTTAAATAGAGACAGTCATGTCCAGAGTAACAGTGAACTTTGTGACCATAGTGATATCTCCATATAGCATTTGCCATCTATAGTTGAAATGGCAGGGCCCTGCCAATCTAATATAGGGATTCTTCACCGCCAGCATGCGGGCTATATAACTACCTTATTGTGAATCTGTGGCGTAGAATGTAGTGACATCCATGCCGTATAATGAAAGTAGGGTGCTGTGCACCTTTCAGAAGATGTAACATGATGTCCCCATCCTCTAGTGAATAAGTGACACAAAGAGAATCAATATGGTTGTCACTCAGGGTATCAAGACAATAACGGCAATGCCCCGTGCTGCCCTCTTAATGTTGCAATGTTCCACTCACCACCCCTGCCAAAGATGGATAACCTTGCAAAGTCTCTCTCATATGTAAGTTCACGCCCGTGGTCCCGGAGGCAGCCACCACCATCAGGACTAGAAACAGGCGGGCTCCGCTTTTATCCTGGTACACGTGCAGTCTGATGGATGCCCAGCACAGGCGTATGTATCCGCGTCCCCTGCAGGTCTACGTGTTCGGCGCCAATGTGTCTGGCCGGAAATGACGTTACTGACGTGTGACGTCAACGCGTTTCGCCGATGGACGTATCTTACTCAGTTTCGTCAGGACCAATGAGATGCTTGACTCATATGCTCTGTTTATATTAGGCTAATTCCCACCTATATATGCAAATATACTACTGGCAAGGCATCCCATTGGAGGAAAGAAATAGAAATAAAAAACACAGTCATCATAAAAAAGAACGTATGCATACCCAGCTATAAACACAGTGGAGGAGATAATAATTCAATACTTAAACAGTATTACTAAGATAAAGCCATTTAACCATTTCAATACCGTGCAATTTTACACCTTCCTGCCCAGGCCATTTTTCAGGTTTCAGCGCTCTCACACTTTGAATGACAATTGCGCGGTCATACAACACTGTACCCAAACTAAAATTTTATAATTTTCTTCACACAACTAGAGCTTTCTTTTGGTGGTATTTAATCACCGCTGGGGTTTTTATTTTTTGCTAAATTAACAAAAAAAGACCAAAAAATTTGAAAAAAACCCACATTTTTCTTTGTTTCTGTTATAAAAGTTTACAAATAAATAATTGTTCTTCATAAATTTAGGCCGAGATGTATTCTACTACATGTCTTTGGTGAAAATAACCCAAATTAGGATGTATTTTTTAGTTTGTAGGAAAGTTATAGAGTTCACAAACTATGGTATAGATCTGAATATTGATCAATCCTGAAGTACTGACAGCCAATCTAATTTCTTGAGGTCCAAGAATGTCAGAACAGTACAAATATCCCACAAATGACCCCTTTTTGCAGAGTAGACAGTCCGACGTACTTCATAAGAGGCATGGCGAGTTTTTTGAAGATGTATTTTTATGTCATAATTTTTCGGAAAATGAAAAAATTAAAAAAATTATTTTCACTATTTTTTTTTTTTACATACTGTCACCAGTGCAGTACAGCGTCATCATATAACTGGCATGGCGGTTAACAGGGACACTGACTGGTGACAGTATGAAAAAAATATATATATATAATTTTTTTTAATTTTTTTTAATTTTTTTATTATATTTAATTTTTTATTACTTTTTTTTAATTTTTTTTAAGATTTTTTTTTTCATATTTTACTATGACCAAAGTAGTACAATGATTGGTCACAGCAGGTGACATGGTACCAGCAACGGGAGCCGGTACTCGGATCTGTCATCGGCCGTGTCCGAGGTGCACGGCCCGTGACAGATCCCGCTGCTGCACCGCTCTGCATTACCGCAAACGGCGCATGTGCGGGAGCACGCCAAATGGCGTGCACCCGGAATGAAGAGGCACATCTGAAGCCGCCAAACGGCCATTGGCCGGGCGGCTAATGGTTAAAGATACTTTTGTTCACCTAGGGTGAAGAGAAGCAAAAACCAGTATAATTCCTCATACTATCTTATTTTTGCAAAAACACTTGGAGGTCAAGTTCAACATTTAACCTGTTAGGGAATAGAGTATCAAGTTTACATATCCAATGTTTTTCACGTTTTAAGAGCTCTTTATCAAAGTCACCCCTTCTCTGCGGGAAATTGAGTGCATAGATTCCTTTAACTTTAGTGCCCTCTAATTTACCTCCATGGTACTTTGAATAATGTTGAGCTAAATTACTCTCAGGATCATTGGATTTGATATCCCTAAAGTGTTTGCCTATACGCACTTTAAGTTGCCTTTTTAGTTTTACCAATGTACATTTTTTTACATGGACAGGTCAACATATACAATACTCTAGATGTAGAGCAATTTATAAGGCTTTAGATTTTAAAATGGGACTTGTTATCAGAGTCAGAAAACCTATCTGTCCTATCTACAAATCTACAGATCTGACATTTTCCACAACTAAACATCCCTTTGGTGCGTGAAGTAAGCCATGTAGATTGTTTTAAAGGTTGGTAGTTTGAATGAATAAGTAAGTCACCAAGGTTTGGTGCTCTCCTAGCTACCATAAACGGCCGATCACCTATAATTCTACCTAAATTAGGGCATTGCATGAGGATCTTCCAATGTTTTTCCAGTACCTGTTTGACTTTCTTCCATTGTGCTCTATACTGTGTGAAATAAGAAAAAGTGAGCGCACTCCAGTGAGCGGCAATTGCACAAAAAAGGAACTACAAGCCCTTCCAACCAAAATAAAGACAATATAAGTGCAGCGCTAAAAGCAAACAATGTCCGTATAGCAATTAACATATATACGATCGCCAGATAAAAAAATTGTTAAAAATGATGATGAACAGTTCAATGGTGGGAGACTCGCAGGGAGCATAGGTGTAATCCAATCCCAGGAATGAATAAATTGCCTGCTTACCAGAAGTGTACAGATTTCATGTAGCCGGGGTCCCATGTAGGCGCTGCTTTATAGTACCCAGATGGTCCTTCGGTGGTAAGACGATACCGGCCTGGTCGGAACGCACTGCTCCTTGGATCCACACAGAGAACCTATAGATGCTGGGGCTGAGGTAAGGGAACTCAGTGCCAGGTCAGTGGAAACCATAGGTGGGCCGCCGGACCTCCTGACCCGGCGGCGTAACGTCAAGGCGTGCGAAGGCTCCTCCTAGACGCGTTTCGTGTCAATACACGTCTACTGTAGGGGTGATGCCATGTGCTCTATTACTGGGTTATCATCCTGACTGATTGGGGGGTTTGTTTACCTACATTGTCTTCTTCCTTTGGGGACAGTAGCGTTTTCCTATCAACTTGATATGCTTGTTTTCTTGCCTTCCTAATCTGAGAATGGGAGCCTCTAATCTAAAGTCATTAATATTAGAACAGTTTCTACGACATTGCAGAAACTGGCCAATAGGTATCCCAGTAATCAGTGAACATGGATGATAACTCCTTGCCTCAAGTAATGTATTGGCTGTAGTCAGTTTCCTGAACGTATTTGTAACTAATCTATCTTTCTCGAGTCTAAGATCGAGGTCAAGGAAGGAGATTCGCCATCTATCATGGGTAGATGTAAGTTTAATGTTCAATGTATTATCATTCAACTCCTCCAAGAAAAGATTCAGCTCCTCCAACAACCCTCTCCAGACAAGGAACATATCATCAATGTATCTCAACCAAATTTGAACATGAGTAAGAAACAAACGTGACTTATAGAAAATTGTTCTTCCCAAAACCCTAGCTGTAAACATGCATACGCCAGGGCTCAAGGTGCTCCCATACTAGTGCCCCTTACCTGTTGATAAAAGGCATTGTTAAATTGAAAGAAATTATGATGTAAGGCAAAATCCAATAGGTCAATTATAAATTCATTCTGTCCACCCATTTCTGGGTAAAACATGTCAACATGTCATCACCAACACCCCTGCCCCATCCCCCACCTGAGAGATCCTTCCACTAAAACACCCCTGAGCTCTTCCCCCCCCCCCCCCCCCCCGGTAACAGAGAGAAAGACACTCACCTTCACAGCTCAGGACATCACTTCCCCGGGAATGGCAGTTGGGCTCCGCATACACCATCAAGCAATCCACAGCCTCTCTCGGATCCCACCTGGTCCCCATGCCGCATATGTCCCTTCTTCCAGGGGGCAGTGCTGCCCACCTAAAAAATGCCACACTAGGCAAATGCCTTGTTTGCCTTGTGGTAAATACGCCCCTGTATATAAGCTGTTCCAATATATGTATGAAGGTTTCAGTTGAACTATTACAAGCATGTCCTGTAGGACTTATTTTAAGTGGCTTTAAATGTTTAACGTGTGTGCCAAGACGTGATTCGTAATGTATGGTTTTTCCATCTAGTAACAAATATGTTTAATTGCCTAGATGCAGACATCTTTAGTATTGGACCATTATAACCGATAGTGTGTATACACAACACAAAAACACACGCACTACACACACTGCATACAGATTTTAGTATTCTAATGCCTACTAGTTAATAGACACTTTGAGGTTGATCTACTAAAGGCAAATATACTGGGCACTGCAATTGCAGTTGTGCTAGATCTGAGGAAGCTCTGAAATGAGGGAAAGTGCTGCTGATTTCTATCATCCAATAATGCGCAAGCAGAAATACTTTTTTTTTTCCTTGCATATTCGACTCAGATCCAGAGCAAGTGTACTTGCAGAGCACAGCCTTCTTGACGTTAGTAAATCAATCCCATTGTTTATAAGGTGTTTTCCTAATAGTGACTGCTGCAGGTGCTTATTTTAAAGCAACATCTGTGTTTTATTGACTAGAATTTTTTTTTTTTTTAAAGGACCTTTCTAGAATAGACTTTCATTTACTGTGTACTGAACTGAGATTCTTCTAGTGTCACTGTAGATATAAAATGTGACTGATATATATATTTGATGAGAAGAAAGCCCTCCCCACCCATAGGTTAAAGAATTTGTATGTACCAGTGGTTTGGCCGGAGGTGGAAAGGTAATGGAGCTCATCGTCAGTCAGCACAGTCTGTCATCTTCCAGCGGCACAATTTGTACGCTGTCAGCTGCGTCTGCTCCCATCATGAGTCACTGAACGTCTCGGGTGGAGCTGGTGATTAATCCCATAGGCTGCAGACTTCCATCTCCTTGTGTGGTTGTGGCTGAATTAAGTCATTGAAAGAAATACTCTGCTGCTTTTGTCTAAATGTACTGCATTCTTGCCATCACTGTAATCTATGTAAAACACTGATCTTGAGGATCCGAAAAAAAGCAGACATTTTCATATCATAAAAGGCTAGAAAGAAGTTTTGTATGAATACATTCCAGGCATGACAAAATAGTGATCACACAGGTACATTGTAATTTTGTAGCAAGGCTCAACTAAGTGGCTGCAGCAGGAGGCTGATCCATGTCACACATTAACCTCCTTAGCGGTATTCCCGAGTGTAGCTCGGGGTAAAATTTCAATATCAAGAGCGGTAACCCCGAGCTACACTCGGGCTTACCATGCGGCGTTGCTCAGGGGGTCCCTGCAGCACTTACCTTGTCCTTCGCTCCCACGATGTGTCCCCTGCAGCATCCCCGGCCATCTTCTCCGGCCGATGCCGGCATCCAGCTTCTGTGTTACGGTCCCTGTGACGTCGGGACGTACGGGCGCCGGAACCGGCGGGAAATTTGAAATTTTTAAAAAATGTCATTTTTGCTGTCATTGCTGTTTCAATGCATTTCACATATATTTTGTCCCTACTGCTTTGTCCTGTGCCCTTCCTGCATTTTGACTGTTCTTTCTGCCTGGAAACTTAGAAACGTCCATGGCGTCCAAAAAGCATCCCTTTACGTCAAAAGCGGTTTTAGACCAGCGATAGTAAATCAGAACCACTTGCAGAATTGAGTGATAATGATTTGTGGTGAAATTCGTCATCAGACACTGAAAACTATTTTGCAACTTTGCTCAGCGATGTGCGAATTTGCCTCTGTATTTCAAATTTCAGTGTTTTGGTTTGATTATATTATTGAATCAAATTTATTATTATTATATTATTATTTTTTATGATTATTTATTAAATTATAATTTATGATTTCGTGTTTCAAGTTTTATCATATCCGGAATGTTTACTAGACTCTTGTTCGTACAGATTTCAGTGAGTTATTCCTAAAAATTACAGCCTACAATAAAAAACTACATATTTCCATGCAAAAAAATGGTACCGCTTTCAGCACAAAAAATCGGAAAGAATCATACCGCCAGGGAGGTTAATGAACACATCCAAGGACTGCACAGGCTTCATGATATACATTACTGTGTTATCTGTGATATGGCATCTCAGTCCAGGAAGTAGATGCTGACCCTGGATATTGTGTAAAAGATGGTCTTGTCCTTACATGGAGTAAGGCTAGGTTCACACTGTTGCTGGTTTGCAGCTCATTCATTTGAATGAGCTACTGTGCCTGCGTTTTCCGCATAAAAAAGGTGCCTGCAGCATTTTGAAAATGCATCCGTGCACCATGTGATTTCCATGCGGTTCCCACACCTGCAAACGCACTGCGGGTTTAGGTGCATGGGGGTTAGGGCTGAAACAATTACTCAACATAATAGATTGTAATTGATTATGAAGATAGTAGTTAACTATTTTCATAATCGATTAGTTGGTCAGCCGATTAGTTGGCCTGAATACAGATTGCATTATCAGAAAAATACAGTGCAGCACATATGCAGCTCAGTACATCATCCATACATATCAGCATACACAGTGCAGTACACATACAGCTCAGTACACCATCCATACATGTCAGTATACACAGTGCAGTACACATACAGCTGACACCATCCATACATGCCAGTATTCACAGTTCAGTACACATACAGCGCAGTACACCATTCACACATGTCAGTAAGTGCCTGGGAACATGTGAATGTGTGAGGAGCAATGCCTCATGGGACATATAGTCCTGGGGAAGGATGTGATTTAAAGTGATTTGAAAGGTAGAAGTTCTTTTTACCTTGCTGTAGGGGCACTGTGTACTATACTTTACGGCGTGCTATAGGGGCACTCTGAAGGCAGGAGGAGCCAGAAGTGCTGGCGGGGACCCCAGAAGAGGAGAATCGGGGCTGCTCTGTGCAATACCATTACAAAGCAGGTAAGTATAACATGTTTGTTATTTAAAAAAATTCCAATGTTTTCAATCACTTTAAGGGCTCTGTGCAGGGAAGATCAGCTATAAAAGCTTGTTATTTGTTGTTTACCAAAGGAAAAAAAAATCCAACGTTTACAATCACTTTAAAGGCTCTGTGCAGGGAAGATCAGTATCTGGACCCAGAAAAGCTGTAGGCTGACAGACTGGAGGTAATATAGGGCATTACAATTAAATTTAAAGTAAAAGTTTACTAGTACTGTGCATTATATTTAAAATGATTATATCCATGCAAAAAAGTCTCAGCCTTTAGTACTACTTTAATATAATAGACTTATATGTACTCCCCCCCCCCCCCTCCACCTATATATTGTATAGCTTCATGTCTGACCCCCAGGAAAAAAAAACCTGTATATCCTACTTATGCGTGTATTTATTTTATACAGTATATATTTACTTTCACTGTTTCACAGTATAAAGTAACCCCTTCTAGTAGTGATTATCTGCTGTATTTGTATTAAAAAGGGCTCATTTATGTATTTTCTAACCCCAGCATGTCAGGTGATACAAAAAGCACGCTGCTGCTACTTAATGTCTTAGTGACAGCAGGCACATGTTGTATCAAGCTACCTGCCGGTGACAAGGGAGCCTGTCCTGCATAATATTATATTACAGTCCTCTCTGAAAATCAGCAAAGCAGTGTATTAGTTCTTTTTAAATGTTTGTTTTGTTTAAAAAAATAATTTTTTTGAACTGAGTGTGATGACATATACCAGATTCAACCTGTAATAGTATATATATCTATTCTGTCTGTTATTCTCAGAGTGCACTAGATATTTTGTTTCTTAACCATATAGCTGGTTTATTTATATTTACCACTGCATATGGATATTTAAGAATAATTTGTCTTTTTTAGACTTTGTATATTAACTAAATTTACACTAAACATTTTTTGAGGTTTTATCCAATTAATCAATTAATCGATTGTGAAAATTATCATTTGTTGCAGCCCTAGTAGGGGTACGATTATGAATGAATGGCAACCCCACTCGTCTCTACAGAGCAGCGTTTTTTGGTTGCGGGTGTGGGAAGAGCTGTGACACCCGCAACCACCCACAACAGCGTGAACCTAGCCAAAAGAAGATGAAGGCATTGCCAAGGGAGTGCTAGGAACAATTATAAATGATGATGGGACCTTTTTAATCATTTGCTGTCCTTAGGCTGTTTTAAAATGTCCTGGGCTTCAAGTGGTTAAAACAAGCTTGTGCAGCCGTGACCTTGGTATCATTTCTTTTGTTATCCGGCAATTTGCTGTTCAGTGAAACTTATCCAGTTGACTCTACAGTTGCCTAATTTTTATGGCAATGAGGTGAGACAACCCCAGCCACTGCTAGCAGTAGTTGCAGAACTCTCCCATTCCTGCGGGAAGCCCAGGACTGCAGTAAACTGCTCTAGGTGTGAGAGCAGGAGGAGATTGGGGAACAAATGTTCCTCAATCCCCTATGAATAATGAAACTGAAAGCGACAAGCATTTCATCACATCTGGTTTAATTTCATCCATTCCACAGCTACTATAGCTGGAAAGCAGCTAATCAAGCACAATCTTACATCTTGCAAACATTGATTGCGTCACACATATGAGGTATCACCATGAAGGTGAGTATGGGAAATCATTCTAGGGTCATAATTCATGATTAACTCTAAATTGATACACTGTAAAGGCTTTTAAATTAAATATTTTAGGTACCATAGTTTTTTTTGCCATTTCACAGACCCGTGCAGTTTTGAGTCTTGAGAAATTTGGTATCTACTCAATGCAACCTCATCTTTACACTATGTGCACAATTATTAGGCAAGTTGTATTTTTGAGGATTAATTTCATTGAACAACTACAGTGCTCTCGGTCAATCCAAAATGTTAATAAACCTCAAACCTGAATATTTAAGAAATTAAAAGTGAAGTTTTGACTTAGGAGAATATCTATGTGTTTAGAATTATTGGGCAGCTATTAGTGTGCAGAATTATTATTATTATAACAAATAAACATTTCTGACATTTAAAAAAAAAAATCAGTGGCCAATATAGCCACCCTTCTTTCCAATAACAGTCATAAGCCTTCTTTTCATGGAGTCTATTAGTTTCTTGATCTGTTGACGATCAACTTTTTGTGCAGCAGCAACCACAGCCTCCCAGGCAATGGTGAGAGAGGTGTGCTGTTTTCCTTCACTGTAAATCTCCCATTTCTCAATAGGGTTTAGGTCAGGTGAGGAAGGGAGCAATGTGAATATTCCTTTACCTTTAAGGCCTTTACTGGCTAGCCACACAGTGCAGTACTTCAATGCATGCGATGGAGCATTGTCCTTCATAAATATCATGGTCTTCTTGAAAGATGCAGACTATTTCCTTTACTACTGCTTGAAGAAAGTATCTTCTAAAAGCTGGCAGTAGCTTTCGGAGTTGATTGTGAGTCCATCTTCACCCCGAAAAGGTCAAACTAGCTCTTCTTTAGTAATACCAGCCCATACCAATACCCCACCTCCACCTTACTGGCACCTGAGTTGAAGTAGAGCTCTGTGCCCCTTACTGATCCAGCCACGGGCCCATCCATCTGGTTCGTCAAGAATCACTCTCATCTCACCAGACCATAAAACCTTTGAAAAATCTGTCTTCAGATATTTCTTGGCCCAGTCTTGACCAGGGGCGGACTGACCATTTGGGAACTTGGGTCAGTAGGGGGCCCAATGAGATGCCCCTGGTACCTTTCATAGGCTTTTTTGGGTGTGGTTTGAGTGTGGGTGAGGACACGGGCCCCATGATCTCCTATTTCCTGGGGGGCCCATGAGTTGTCAGTCCGCCCCTGGTCTTGACTTATGTGTCTTGTTAAGTGGTGCTTTTAGCCCCCTTACCTTGACCATGTCGCTGAGCGCTGAACACCTTGTACTTATGGGCACTCCAAGTAGGTTGCAGCTCTGGAATATGACAGCAAAGGAGAATAATGGGTTCCTGGTAGTTTCTTGTTTGATTCTTCTCAAATCTTTGCTATTTAATTTGCATATTTTTTTCTCAAGATGTTTCTTGTGACTCAGTTGACTATTTGCAACAAAACGTTTGATGGTTCTGTGACCACACCCCAATATCTTAGCAATTTCAAGAGTACTGCATCCCTCTGAAAGACTTTTTTTTACAATTTTTGACTTTTCAGAGTCAGTTAAATCTCTTTTTTGGCCCATTTTGCTTGAGCAAAAGAAGCTGCCTAATAATTATGCACACCTTGATACAGGGTGTTGTTCTCCTTAGGCCATACCCTCCCTCATTACACAAATATGCATCACCTGATATGCTTAAATCCAATAAGCATTCAAGTTTATGCTATTTATTGGAGTTGGACAATATGCTTAAAAAATAATGATGTGGTCAAAATACTCACTTGCCTAATAATTGTGTACACCATGTATTTATAAAAAAAACTGGGTATTATATTGTGTTTGTGTGTACTAAAATTGATTTTTGTGCATTTTTTCCTAAAAAATATGCATTTGGGAAACAATTGTGCAACTATCAGGCAGCGTAAAAAATTGCAACTGCTACCATTTTATATTATAGGGCTTTTGCTTTCAGAAAATATAGAAATGTATGGTTGTTAGAAGTTAACTTGTGTAAAAAAAAATTTAAATTTCTGTGGACACAAACTGGTTTCAATGGCCATAGGCTTTTATTGACAATCAGCCATGCAGGAGAGGTCTGACCATTCTGTATGTTTGGATCATCCAAGTGTCAGCCTATGTCCATGGGTTCTGTGCATGACCAGCAGCCAGTCAGCCTTGGACAGAAAAGCTGACTGGGCAGGATTGTGTTTTGTGTGCCCCCCCCCCCTTCCTGTGTGCACTGCCCCCCTTCCTTTCCTTTCAAAAAACAGTCAAGATGAATTCACCAATTTAAGAGTGTGCCGCTCAATCCGGGTGTCTCAGGATATTCAAATTTTGTACTGAACTCAAAACTAAAAATGAAATATATTGCATATGCTCTGTGTGAAGGAGCACTTTGGACTGCAGCATTGTTGATTTGAGTGGAAGGGGGGTGTTAGAATGACTAGCAGATTTTGTAACACTAAACAAATTAAAGGTAAACTCCATAACACTTTTTAATTATTTACAGCCAACAGTTTTGTCCGTTGTAGGATACAGGTATTACATAAATAAAAACTGAACATTGTAAGCACCGCTGTCAGTGATAAATATTTTCTCAACCCTCTAACTGCTACCTCTGCAGGACAGCTTGTTCTGTTGAAAAACAACTGATTTAATGGCCAGATTACCAGGTTAAAATACAGGAAAAAACCCAAATAAGAATATGAATGCAGCCATCACAACTAAGGATTGGTAAGCTGAAGTATAATAAATGTTTCATTTTGTGTTTAATGGGTTACTAAACCCATAACAGTAAAGTCAGTCTGTATATACAGTAAAGCATGCTTGTTATACTCACTGTGGAACCTAAGGGTTTAATTCTCTACATTATGTAAAAAGGCTGTTTGATCCTGTCTTCTCTGATCCGCCCCTTCTACTGTCCCCAATCTATCTGCTAATAACACAGGGCTCTAGGAGTCACTCTGCACATACTCAGTTCAGTGTGTGTGACGGAAGCGTAGGCAGGACAGAACGCACACGGAGGATGATAAACACACAAAGCTTTATTGAAATATGGGAGGCACTGAATCAGGGTAGGAAAGTAGCATCCGGGAACCTAAAAGGGGGGGAAAGAAGGGAGAGGAGTCCAAACAGTTATAATCCGGCCCACGATAGGGCGATTCGGGTAGCAATGGCCCGAGCACTCGGGGGGCGCAGTCCAGGTAGCTACGATAATCCAGACATGCAATAGGCAGTCCGAGCAAGTATTAATCCAAGTGGGCAGTTCCGGTAAGGATAATAGATTCAATGGGGCAGTCCAGGCAGGGAAAGTATGGGTGCATTCAGTGGGAGCAGTCCAGGCAGGGCAATATATGGATTCAAGGGGGGCAGTTCAGGCAGGAGAATATGAGCACTCACGGTTTAGGCAGGGGTAACTTCCCAGAGGCACACAGCAGTCAGGAGACAGGGACTCGTGCAGCACTCAGCTTTCCAGGGACACAGCGGTCAGCAGGCAGGAACAGCTTTCCAGGGACAAACAGCGGCCAGTGGACAGGAACAGCTTTCCAGGGACAAAGCGGTCAGCAGACAGGGACCCTCATGGTGCTCAGCTTTCCAGGGACAACCAGCAGTCAGCAGACAGGAACAGCTTTCCCGGGAAAAAGCGGTCAGCAGACAGGGATCGTTTTCCAGGGACGAACAGTGATCAGCGAACACTCAGCGGGGCCTGGGCTGTGGGGTCTGGCCTCCACTCAGACCTCCTAACAGTGGCCAGTGAACAGGAACAGCTTTCCAGGGACAAAGTGGTCAGCAGACAGGGACAGCTTTCCAGGGACAAACAGCGGCCAGCGGACAGGAACAGCTTTTCAGGGACAAAGCGGTCAGCAGACAGGGATCGCTTTCCAGGGATGAACAGCGATCAGCGGACACTCAGCGGGGTCTGGGCTGTGGGGTCTGGCCTCAGCTCAGACCTCCAAACAGTGACCAGTGGACAGGAACAGCTTTCCAAGGACAAAGCGGTCAGCAGAGAGGGACCCTCACGGTACTCAGCTTTCCAGGGACAACAGTGGTCAGCAGACAGGAACAGCTTTCCAGGGACATCCAGCGATCAGCAGACAGGGACCCTCACGGGACTCAGCTTTCCAGGGACAACAGCAGGCTCACCGGGACTCAACGGGGGTCTTGGCGCTATCCAGAGCAAGAGACCAACAGCGATCAGCTTTCCAGCAGGCCTACAGGGACCCAGCAGGGTCCTGGCTGTGGGGTCTTGCCTCAGCTCGGACCCCACACAGCGCTTCTCGAGAGCAGGGGACCAACAGGCTTGCAGGGACTCCGCAGGGTCTTGGCTGTGGGGTCTGGCCTCAGCTCAGACCTCACACAGCACCCTGTCCCGAGCGGGGGACGAACTGCCTACCCGGGTCCTGCTCCGGTCTTTTATCGCCGGATTGCTTCCGGGTTGCCCTGGCAACGGCCAGCCCGGCGTTGGGTTTCCGGGGCAACAAGCCTTGCCCCCTCACTCCAGCCGTGCACAGGGAGCGTGGCCTTTGTCTCTGGCGGATGCACAGCGCGGGAAACTCGGGGCCGCGCTGTGCCCACCGAGACAAGGGGAGGGGGGCGCGCGGAGACACCCAGGTGGCCAGCACATGGAAAATCCATGTGCAGGCACAGAGGGGTGTCAGACTCCTCAGCGTCCAGCTGAGGAGAGGTGGGAACCGCACCACAGGAGCAGATCTCTGATGTCTGGCACAGCCTTTGATGTAGGCTTGTGCCGGACTTAGGGACCTGTAAGGGGAAGGGAGGGGGGAGGATGAAGGAGAGCGAGGGGGGAGGATGAAGGAGAGTGAAGGTGAGACTGTGACAGTCTGTATTGCTAGAGAGACTTTTGTTTTCTTTGGGATAGTGCATGTGATCAGCACAGGTCCAATTAGCACTGAACAGACAGAGGATCAGGGGTTATGCAGCCTCATAGGACAGTTAGAGCAGAATGAAAACTCCTCCTACAAGCTTTAATCAGTGCTCAGCCGCACACTGATAGAAGTCACAATACTGCTATATACTGCTGATGAGAAAATGCATTTAGCAGTTTATATTTACAACAATAATTGAATTTCCATGTTCTGTGTACTGCAGGAGACCAGATATAGTGAATGCAGGGTCCTTGGTTTAGTAACACTTTAATACCACCTTAAAGTGGTTCTAAAGGCAGACAGGTTTTTACCTTAATTCTTTAGGGTAAAAAAGAAGGGGGGGGGGTGGCCAGGAGTACTGGCAGGGGACCAAAGAAGAGGAGGATCAGGGCTGCTGTCTAGACAGAGCAGGCACAGTAAGTATGATGTTTGTTATTTTAAAAAAATACAATTGTTGCCTTTAGAATCTCTTTAAGACTGAATCACACTTTTGTGATACAGTAATGCACATGTTACTGCATGTTGCAGTCTCATTCATTTTTAAATTTTGCATGGTAAAATGAATGGGCTGCCTTAATGAAATGCATGTTAAGGTATAGCACAACACACATTTAACGCAGGAATGGCAAAGTGTGAATGACCCTAAAACAGCGGTGGGCAACTGTGGCCCTCCAACTGTTGTAGAACTACAAGTCTCATGAGGCATTGCAAAACTTGTAGTTCAGCAACAGCTGGAGGGCCACAGTTGCCCACCCCTTCCCTAAAGGTCAGTGTGCCTTCAGTTCCATACAGATACTGGATCTGTGACAGATATACTTGTAGCATTCACAGAAAGGTAACAAGGATTTATACTTGCTGCTCCTACAGTTTTTTACTCTCTCACTGAAAACTGAGACACATCGTTTTCAATTGGATTTTTCAGTTTTGCATTTGACATCACAGTAGTCTAGACTGGCTTTCAATTAGACGCACACACCCTTATTATTTTCACCTTAATTAGACAGTGATGGATATTCCCAACCTTATACAAATGACAAGCTGCCTCTAAATGTTCCGTCCCTGAAGGCAGCACTATTTTGGGGGAAAGGGAGGAGGGGAGGAAATAAAACTAATCATTATCTTTTGTCTAAAAGGCCAAATAACACAACTCCAAGTTCATTTAACAAATCTTTATATAAAAATATTATAAAGAAAAAAAAATTTTATACCACCTCTGCCAAAATTAGAATTTTAGCTTCTATGTGTGACTGCCCCCCTCTCTGCCTCAGCAGAGCCTTAAGTTGATACATATCACAACTTTGTGACCAAATAGGTGGTAGGCTGCAGGTGAAACACTAAGGCGGTTAAAGGACCTTACCCAATGGAGTTTTTCCAACATACACTATATTGCCAAAAGTATTGGTACACTCCTCCAAATCATTGGATTCAGGTGTTTCAATCACCTCCATGGCCACAGGTGTATAAAATCAAGCACCTAGGTATGCAGACTGCTTCTACAAACATTTGTGAAAGAATGGGTCGCTCTCAGGAGCTCAATGAATTCAGGTGTGGTACCGTGATAGGTTGCCATCTGTGCAATAAGTCCAGCCATGAAATTTCCTTGCTATTAAATATTCCATGTTCAATTGTTAGTGGTATTATAACAAATTGGAAGGGACTGGGAACAACAGCAACTCACATAAAATGACAGAGCGGGGTCAGAGCATGCTGAAGAGCACAGTGCACAGAAGTCGCCAACTGTCTGCAGAGTCAATAGCTAAAGACCTCCAAACTTCGTGTGGCCTTCACATTAGCACAACAGTGTATAGAGAGCTTCATGGAATGGGTTTCCATAGCCGAGCAGCTGATTCCAAGCATTACATCACCAAGTGCAATGCAAAGTGGCTGATGCAGTGGTGTAAAGCATGCCGCCACTGGACTCTAGCGCAGTCAAGAAGTGTTCTCTGGAGTAAAGAATCTCGGTTTTCTGGTGGAGGTGTCTGGGTTTGGCGATTGCCAGGAGAACGGTATTTGCCTGACTGCATTGTGCCAAGTGTAAAGTTTGGTGGAGGGGGGATTATGGTGTGGGGTTGTTTTTCAGGGGTTGGGCTTGGCCCCTTCGTTGCAGTGAAGAGAACTCTTAAGGCATCAGCATACCAAGACATTTTGAACAATTTCATGCTCCCAAATTTGTGGGAACAATTTGGGGATGGCCCCTTCCTGTTCCAACATGACTGCGCACCAATGCAGAAAGCAAGGTTCATAAAGTCATGGATGAGCGAATTTGGGGTGGAAAAACTTGACTGGCCTGCACAGAGTCCTGACCTCAACCCAAAAGAACACCTTTGGGATAAATTAGAGCAGAGATTGCAAGCCAGGTTTTCTCGTCTGACATCAGTGCCTGACCTCACAAATGCGATTCTGGAAAAATGGTTAAACATTCCCATAGACACACTAGCTGCAAAGGGTGGACCAACTCAATATTGAACCCTATGGACTAAGACTGGGATGCCATTAAAGTTCATGTGCATGTAAAGGCAGGTGTCCCAATGCTTTTGGCAATATAGTGTATATACAGTGTATAAAATAAATATTGAACACATCACAATTTTTCTCAGTAAATATATTTCTAAAGGTGCTATTGACATGAAATGTTCACCATGTCAGTAACAACCCATGCAATCCATACATACAAAGAAACCAAAGCAAATAAGTTCAGAAATTAGGTTATGTGTAATAAAATGAAATGACACAGGGAAAGAGTATTGAACACATGAAGAAAAGGAGGTGCAAAAAGGCATGGAAAGCCAAGACACCAGCTGAAATCTGTCAGTAATTAGAAAGCAATCCTGCCCCTTGTCAGTGCAAATTAATATCAGATGGTTCAGTATCAACTGATGGCTTATAAAAAGGTGTCTCATTACCAAGGTGACATCTCATGATGAGTAAAAGCAAAGGGCTCTCTCTAGACCCCACAATCCTATTTACAGAAGGATTTCTAAACTTCTGAATGGTCCAGTGAGTGTCACAAGTTAGGCTGCAGTTTCTTGTTTGTGTATTCTTACCTCCTTGCTGCATGCTGTTCCTGATCCCTTTCATATGTGTGTTTGTCTGTGCTCACCTATGGGCGTCGTCTGCTGTTCTCTGGGTTTTATTTCCTTCCCTTCCATCACTTCCTGGCCTACCTTCTTGTTTGCCTGCCTATATAAGACATGCTCAGTCTAGGCCACTTTGCCTGAGCAACTTCCTAGTTGTTTGAGCTCCTGTGTATTGCTATTGCCTGTATCCTGCTTTGACTACTTGTGTACCGACCCCAGCTTCTTTCTCTGACTGTGCTTGTTTTTCGCCTGTCCTGACCTTGGCAGTCTATCAGATTTCCGTTTGTCTCCTCCCATTGTACTCTGCTCCCACGAGCGGTCTTCTCATCCTGAGCTGGGCATATCTGGGGGCATTGACCTGGTCCCAGATTGCTTCAAGTCCATCCCCACCATCAGGGGCTCTGGTGAAGAAGCAGGTTGGGGCTTAGACTCCGTGCCCTGGGGAACCCCAAGTTGAGTATCTACAAGGGCTCACTACCACAGGTACTGACAGTGAGCACTGTTGGGGCCATAATCCGGAAGTGGAAAGAACATAATTTCACCATAAACCAGCCAAGACCAGGTGCTCCTTGCAAGAGGAGTGAAAATAAATTATCAGAAAAGTTGTCCAAGAGCCAAGGACTACTTGTGGAGAGCTTCAGAAAGACCTGGAATTAGCAGTCAACCGTCATGGCCTGTATGCACGCTCAGCATGCAAGACTCCATTGCTGAAGAAAAAGCATGTTGAAGCTTGTTTAAAGTTTGCTGCACAACATTTAGACAAGCCTGTGAAATACTGGGAGAATATAGTCTGCTCTGATGAGACCAAAATTCAACTCTTTGGATGTTACAATACACACCATGTTTGGAGGTCAAATGGCACTGGACATCACATCAAAAAGACCAAACTATCGGTGACGTTTGGAGGTGGGAACATCATGACGTGGGGATGGTTTATAGCATACGGTACAGGCAAACTTCATGTCGTTGAAGAGAGGAAGAATTGAAAAATGTACCAAGACATTCTTGATGAAAATCTGCTGCCATCTACCAGGCTGATTAAGTAGAAACGAGGGTGGACATTTCAGCAAGACAATGATGAGGGTGGACATTTCAGCAAGACAATGATCCCAAACACAAAGCCAAGGAATCTCTCAAATGGTTTCAAAGAAAGAAAATTAAGGCGCTAGAATGGCCCAGCCAATCACCTGACTTGAATCCAATAGAAAATCTTTAAAAAGAACTAAAGATCAGAATTCATAGAAGAGGCCCACTGAACCCTCCAGATTTGAAGACTGTGTGTGTGTGAAACAATGGGCCAAAATCACACCTGAACAATGCATGCGACTAGCTTCTCCATACAGGAGGCTTCCTGAACCTGTCATTACCGAAAAAGGATATTGTACGAAGTATTAAATAGATTTCAGTTAGCGTGTTCAATACTTTTTCCCTGTGTCACTCCATTTTATTACACATAACCTAATTTTTGAATGTATTTGTTTTGGTTTCTTTGTATGAATGGGTTGCTACCGACATGTAGTGAAAATTTCATGTCAATAGCACCTTTAGAAATTTATTTACCAAGAAATATGGTGACGTGTTCAATATTTATTTTACCCACTGTGTGTGTGTGTATATATATATATTTTTTTTTTTTTGTTTTACATACTGTCACCAAAAAGTATCCCTAATCACCGCCGCCCACTCACAGTGCCCCTAATCACTGCTGCTCCAGTTGCAGTGTCCCTGATCATCCCCATACCAATCATATTATCCCTAATCCTATTCACACCAGTTATAGTGACCCTGATTGCCACCACAGTGTCACCAGAAGGACTTGCTTACATGTGTAATGATCTCTGAAGAGCCATTCATGATCGTACTTCAGAGAACATTTGACAGGCAGTGAGGAGGCATTATATCATCTCCTCTCCAGCTGCGTTAGCCCCTTGGACCGTGCATCGGCAACTTCATTCACTTGAATAGGTCACGATAGGCAGAAGTACGGGAGCTAAGCAGTACAGCCACAGCAGGTGTACACCCCCAGTCACAGCCTCTGCAGCTAAAAGGGGTAGTGGCTGAGGGGTGGTAAAAGAGCAGCTCAACCAAAACATTTTACCATCCACCAACCTAACGTGTAAACGAACCCTAAGCCAGTCAGAGTTCTCCAATCACCACCACACCAGCCACAGTGTTGCAAGACCAGTGTAGAATCAGTGTTTCTGATTTTACTGTTTATTGACCACCTTCTGCCTGTTTCCTGTACCAATCTCTTGCTTGCATGCTGATCATGTCTCTGCATGCGCCTGAACTGACCCATCTGCATGTCCGACTGACTGTGTTCATGCGACACACCAGTCCCAGCCATCCCCAGTGGACAACTGCACTCCTGGAATAGCATTTGTCCTTCCTTTATTAAGCCTCTTGTACTTCCTGGACAGTGAACATGACTTTCCAGGGGACAGCCACATACAGTGGATATAAAAAGTCTACACACCACCAAAACAACACCATACCCACAGTGAAGCATGGTGGTGACAGCATCATGTTTTGGGGCTGTTTATCTTCAGCTGGAACTTGGGCCTTAGTCAAGGTAGAGGGAATTATGAACAGTTCTAAATACCAGTCAATATTGGCACAAAACCTTCAGGCTTCTACTAGAAGGCTGAACATGAAGAAGAACTTCATCTTTCAGTATGACAATGACCCAAAGCGTACATCCAAATCAACAAAGGAATGGCTTCACCAGAAGAAGATTAAAGTTTTGGAATGGCCCAACCAGAGCCCAGACCTGAATCCAATTGAAAATCTGTGGAGTGATCTGAATATCTGACAGATTTGGAGTGTTTTTGCAAGGAAGAGTGGGCAAATATTGTCAAGTCAAGATGTGCCATGCTGATAGACTCATACCCAAAAAGACTGAGTGCTGTAATAAAATCAGAAGGTGCTTCAACAAAGTATTAGTTTAAGGATGTGCACACTTATGCAACCATATTATTTTAGTTTTTTATTTTTACTTCCCTCCACCTAAAAGATTTCAGCTTGTTATTCAACTGAGTTGTACAGTTTATAGGTTACATTAAAGATGGGAAAAGTTCTGAAATGATTTATCTTTGTCTTATTTTTTTACATCACAGAAACCTGACATTTTAACAGGGGTGTGTAGACTTTTTATATCCACTGTACCAGTAGGCTAAGCTTTCTTGCCTTATAGAAACTAGAACTGCTATAGGTGACAATACAGTAAGCTATATTTCCTGACCACCCATATAGGGACGATCATTACAGTACATTGATTTTGATACAATTCATTAATTTGTGTGATACACGAGATACAATGTCTGGTACATAATCAGTAGGCTCACACAGGGATCGGCCGAGATTTGATCCATCTTTGGGCAGACTGGTCCATCATTTGACCTGGGTACAACCAGCCTGTAGGATTTTTTATATGCGATTACTATTGGTGACTATAGCAGCTAGCAGTAATCATTGTGTTCTGCTGGCTGGGAAAGCACCCTGCTGGCATAATACAATAGCGCTGTGGAGGGATTCCCCCATCAACAAAGTCAAGCAATTTTCTTTTCTGCAATCTGTGGTTGCAGAAAAGAAAAGAAAATCCTCTATGGCTTTACTCATTATGCCTCTTAGTGTTGGTCATTTTTTGTGTGTAGGCAGGAAATTGTGATAGGTAGGCAGGAAATTAATTGTGTATTTGTTTACGTGTAATTTATGCTCCTTGAAAGCCCAAAGATGCTGTTTGGATTTTGAGCCCCTCTATGTGGCTTGGCTGTGAAAAAGTCTCACACATGGTATCCCCATACTCAGGATCCATAGCAGAATGTGTTTTGGGGTGTAATTCTAAGTTCTATGCTGTATGTGCAGGGCCGTAGATACTTTTTTTTCCTGTCCTCTTTGGGTACCCAGAGGACAAAAATTAGCCAGCACGATGGCCATGCTGTGACAAAGTGTGTGTGTGGGGCAAAATTAGGAGTATAGCAGTACTTCTGTACTGCAGGCCACTTGCTCCCTAGCCCCTGCTGGATGTCTCTGCAGGCTCTTGCCAACATTCTCTCCCACCTCTGGGTCCCATCAATAACCTCTACTTCCTCAAACTTCCCTATGCACTTTCCCCTTGCCAGTGGGAGGGGCCAAATCAAGCCGCCAATGCAGTGAATCAGAGTTCTCCTCTCCCACTACAGTGTTCTATGAAATGGGCCACCATTAGAAATCATTGGGGCTCTGCACAGACTTCCTGGCAGGGTCCCCTCTTGGGCACCCAGAGTAGAATTATGAAGTGGCCTGTGGATGAGAACAAATTGTGATAACAGTGGGAGAGACTTAAAACTTATGCAGGCCACAGATGGGTCGAAAATCGGCCGATTTTTCGGCCGAAAAAAAAGTGCCGATTTCCGCACCGTTAATGGGTTAATTGGTCGGCCGTTTTTCAGGGTTTTGGCACATTTTTTTTTATCGGTGATGCAGGCCATAGACGGGTCGAACATCGGCCGATTTTTCGAACGATAAACAAAAAATCGGTCATTCGTTCAGCCGACGTTACCACCAACGAGTAAAAAAATCGTCTGACTAAATCATAAAGTTCACCCCATAACTTCTGTCCCTTGCAGGTCACTGCTCACGTGCCAATTTTTTATCGGTAAAACAATCGGCCAATTTTGCCATCATTGCCGGGATAATCGGCCGATTGTCCAAATCGGCCGCAAATTTTCCAACATGACCGATAATCTCAAAGTGCAAAAAACCCGAAAAATGGCCGACCAATTAACCCACTAATAGTGCGAAAATCGACAGTTTTTTTTTGGACAAAAAATCGGCCGATTTTCGAACTGTCTATGGCCTGCATTAAGTTGGAAAAAAATTGGCCAATTTTGCCGATCGCCCGATTTGCTCGGCAATGATGGGCAAATCGGCCGATTGTTTTACCAATAATAAATCTGCGCATGAGCCGTGACCTGCAAGAAGAAGAAGAAAAAGAAGAAGAATTCCAGTCCGCTATTATATTTGACATGAAAAAGTCTTGCAGTTTCAACAATGTATCTATTTGTATCCGAATAAAAACATCTGTATCCAAAATGGATACAAATAGTTACATTGTTGCAACCGCAAGACTTTTTCATGTCAAATATAATAGCGGAGCTCTCTGCAGGGACAGAAGTAATTAAATGCTGGCCATAGACGGGACGAAAATCAGCCGATTATTTTTACCGTTGGTGGTAACGTCGGCCTATTGAACGATTGATTTTTCATTTTTTAAATTTAAAACGGCCAGTTTTCGACCCGTCTATGGCCTGCATTAGTAAAGGGATTAGAAGTATGTAATGTATAGAGTCCAGGTGTCAGGTGTGTATAATGTACAGAGTTCAGGACCCATGAGTGTGTAACACAAAAAGTGCAGAGGTCAGAAGATTATAAAGTACTAAAGGCATGGCCATCTACTGGTTTTTAACCTCCCTATCGGTATGATTATATCAATATGTCTGTGCTCAAAGTGGTACTTTTTTTGCATGGAAATATGTTGTTTTTTTATTGCAGGCCTGTAATGTTTAGGAATAACTCACTGAAATCTGTCCGAACAAGAGTCTAATAAACATCCCGGATATGATAAAATTTGAAACACGAAATCATAAATTATAATAAATAATCATAAAAAATAATAATATAATAATAATAATACATTTAATTCAATAATATAATCAAACCAAAAACACTGAAATTTGAAATATAGCGCCAAGTTTGCACATCACTGTGCAAAATCGCAAAATCGTTTTCAGTGTCTGATGACGAATTTCTCCATGAATCATTATCACTCAGTTCTGCAAGTGGTTCTGATTTACTATCGCTAAAGTCCTAAAGTCTAAAATGCAGCTGGAGGAGGCTGTTTAAATGCTGTGGCTGTGATTCTTTGTATCGAGGCTGTGAAAAATTTAATGTGGTATGTCGAGTTGACTATCAAATTCAGCAATTCAAGTCAATGGGTTGCCGTGCCACATCTGCAAGCCAAAAACTTGGCTTGTGGTTGTAGCGTATTAGCACCATTATACAGTCAGGTCCATAAATATTGGGATATCGACACAATTCTAACATTTTTGGCTCTATACACCACCACAATGGATTTGAAATGAAACAAACAAGATGTGCTTTAACTGCAGACTGTCAGCTTTAATTTGAGGGTATTTACATCCAAATCAGGTGAACGGTGTAGGAATTACAACAGTTTGCATATGTGCCTCCCACTTGTTAAGGGACCAAAAGTAATGGGACAATTGGCTTCTCAGCTGTTCCATGGCCAGGTGCGTGTTATTCCCTCATTATCCCAATTACAATGAGCAGATAAAAGGTCCAGAGTTCATTTCAAGTGTGCTATTTGCATTTGGAATCTGTTGTTGTCAACTCTCAAGATGAGATCCAAAGAGCTGTCACTATCGGTGAAGCAAGCCATCATTAGGCTGAAAAAAACAAAACAAACCCATCAGAGAGATAGCAAAAACATTAGGCGTGGCCAAAACAACTGTTTGAAACATTCTTAAAAAGAAGGAACGCACCGGTGAGCTCAGCAACATCAAAAGACCCGGAACACCACGGAAAACAACTGTGGTGGATGATCGAAGAATTCTTTCCCTGGTGAAGAAAACACCCTTCACAACAGTTGGCCAGATCAAGAACACTCTCCAGGAGGTAGGTGTATGTGTGTCAAAGTCAACAATCAAGAGAAGACTTCACCAGAGTGAATACAGAGGGTTCACCACAAGATGTAAACCATTGGTGAGCCTCAAAAACAGGAAGGCCAGATTAGAGTTTGTCAAATGACATCTAAAAAAGCCTTCACAGTTCTGGAACAACATCCTATGGACAGATGAGACCAAGATCAACTTGTACCAGAGTGATGGGAAGAGAAGAGTATGGAGAAGGAAAGGAACTGCTCATGATCCTAAGCATACCACCCCATCAGTGAAGCATGGTGGTGGTAGTGTCATGGCGTGGGCATGTATGACTGCCAGTGGAGCAGCAGGATGAATTCTGAAGTGTTTCGGGCAATATTATCTGCTCGTATTCAGCCAAATGCTTCAGAACTCATTGGACGCCGCTTCACAGTGCAGATGGACAATGACCCAAAGCATACTGCAAAAGCAACCAAAGAGTTTTTTTAAGGGAAAGAAGTGGAATGTTATGCAATGGCCAAGTCAATCACCTGACCTGAATCCGATTGAGCATGCATTTCACTTGCTGAAGACAGTTGCAGTAGAGGCCTGGCAGAGCATCACCAGGGATGAAACCCAGCGTCTGGTGATATCTATGCGTTCCACACTGCAGGCTGTAATTGACTGCAAAGGATTTGCAACCAAGTATTAAAAAGTGAAAGTTTATGATTATTATTCTGTCCCATTACTTTTGGTCCCTTAACAAGTGGGAGGCACATATGCAAACTGTTGTAATTCCTACACCGTTCACCTGATTTGGATGTAAATACCCTCAAATTAAAGCTGACAGTCTGCAGTTAAAGCACATCTTGTTCGTTTCATTTCAAATCCATTGTGGTGGTGTATAGAGCCAAAAATGTTAAAATTGTGTTGATGTCCCAATATTTATGGACCTGACTGTATACTGCCATTAGGCATAAAAAATGCATTTAGGGATTGTAAGCTCCAAGGAGCAGGGCCCTCCTTTTCCTCTTGTATTGAACTGTATTGTTGCTGTATTGTCTCCCGTTATATTGTAAAGCGCTGAGCAAACTGTTGGCGCTATAAATCCTGTATAATAATAATAATAATAACAGGACTGCCTCCTGAACACCTTACAGCAGTTGCTAAGCTGCACTCTGAAAAGTGCTCCACCATGGATCTCTTTTCAGTGCATTGGCTAGTGTAAACTCATTGTAAACAATCATTGTAATGCACCCATATTTCTGTCTTTTCAACATGGTGGCAGTAAGCTGAAAGTGGTAAAAAGGACAGGATAATGGGTGGTATTACAATGACTGTCATTAAACGGGGCACAGGCATTTCTAACAGCTCCGTTTTTCTTTTACTTCTACTGAGGAAATTCTGTCTGCAACCCCCCCTTCCCAAGAAATTATTTCAACCTCTTACGCCCAAGCAAAAATCCAACCCCAGCAAGAATCTCCTCCTAAGGAACCCCCAGATAAAATTCCCCACTGCAAGACACCCCACTCCCCCTGCTTTAAACAAATAATAAACCCAAAAGCAACCTCCTAAGAAACACTCCTCCCACAAAGATTCCTTCCCCTAAAGCAAACCCCCTTCCAGAGGCAATTCTCCCAGTAAAATTCCCACATGAAACCTTCCTCGTCCAAAGCAATCCTCCCTGCCGACAAGACACCTCATTTAGACAGGAATTCTCACTCTCTGGTACACCTATCATACCTCAGATACAGCACTGCAGAGAGGCAGAGGAATTCCTCCCTCCCAGACCTAGTTGGCTGTGTCCTATGGCACTCCAGAGCCGAGCAGAAGTCCTCGACTCTGCACTGCTTATTCCCTTCATATCTGACTGCAGTGTCTTTGAAAAGCAGCAAAAACAAAAAGTTTTATCATGAAGACCTGGATCACCTCACAGGAGATACAGGCGGGTGCCATTACTATTATTATTATGCATTGTAAGCTCCAAGGAGCAGGGCCCTCCTATCCCTCTTGTATTGAACTGTATTGTTGCTGTATTGTCTCCCGTTATATTGTAAAGCGCTGAGCAAACTATTGGTGCTATATAAATCTTAGCAATAATCACAGTCCTACTGCTGACCTAATAGGGTCCAGTGGCCCCAGGTCCTGTGGGGGCACAGCCCACCCCAGCACCACCCAAGATCCAGCCTTGTGCAGCACTCTTCTCCCCTCATCAAAGCCGCCACTCTGACCCAATTCATCTTGCACTAACACAGGAAGCCGCGGGATGAAGATTTAGCTGCGGTGATGGACACAGAAATTTGTGTACCTATTGGTTGAGGAGGCAGTAGAAGGTGGGGCAGCCTATAGGCTACAGGCTGCCCCACCCCGTCTCCTCAGCCAATAGGCAGCTGAAGCTATCTCTTAAGTCCAGTCCTTCTGAGTTCTGACATCACCCAGGATCTCCCGTGTCCCAGTGGCTGTTTATTATGCAGCGTGGAGCAGACAGGCTGTGTGCCTCCTGCAGCTGAAAGGCTACACTACACTAGCCTAACTGCTGCGCCTTTAATGGAAACTCTGGGGGGGGGTTGAATCCCCCTGACCCTCCTTATCTACGCCCCTGTGTCTGTGAAACATAACTTGTTAAAATGACAGCTTTGTGAAAAAAAAACACATTTTAATTAATTTTTTATTTCTTCATTTTCAAAAAAAAAATTACAACTTCAAAAAACTCACCATGCTTCATACTAATTACCTTGACTGTCTATTTTCCGAAGAAGGGTCATTTATGGAGGGGGATATTTGTGCTGTCCTTGCATTTTAAAGTCTCAAGAAATGAGATAGGCAGTCATCATGATTAATCAGTTTTCAAATATACAGTTGTGCATACCCTGGCAGAAATCATGATATGTTGGCACAGATACTGAAAATGATATGTTGACACAGATACTGAAAATATGACTGATAGTGATCATATAAAGCAATTTATCATCACCTAGTTGTTTGGCTCCTTTTTAAATCATGATGATAACAGAAATCACCTAAATGGCCCTGATCAAAAGTTTACATACCCTGGAATGTTTGACCTTGGAACAGACATACAAGGTGTGGCACCTGGTGAGGCGTGTCAAGTTGTTGTCGGGCATATTGTAACTGGGCTTTTTTGTGGCATTAGCACAGTAAAGGCTTCTTTCTGGCAAGTTGACCATGCAGTTCATTTTTGTTCAAATATCATATTGTGCTCCTTCAAAACAACCACACCGTGCAGCCTGTATTTCTCCTGAGGTTACCTAAGGGTTTTCCTTTGTGACCTAAACAATTCTTCTGGCAGTTGTGGCTGCATTCTTTCTTGCTCTACCTGTGCTTGGCTTGGTAGTAAGAGATCCCCGTATTTTCCACTTCCTAATAAGTGATTTAACAGTACTGACTGGCTTATTCAAGGCTTGGGATATCTTTTTATATAATTTTCCATCTTTATAAAGTTCCATTGCCTTGTTATGCAGGTCTTTTCAGATCCCCATAGCTCAGTATCTAGCCTGCTCAGTACATTGAAGTGAAAGCTAACAAACTCATCAACTACTTATACATAGACACTAATTGAAATTAACCTTTAATTACCAATTTAACCTGTGTTTGTCACCTTGTGTGTCTAAGCCAAGACCAAACATTCCAGGGTATGTAAACTTTTGATCAGGGCCATTTGGGTAATTTCTGTTATCATTATGATATAAAAAGGAGCCAAACAACTATGTGATAATACATGGCCTCATATGATCACTATCCTTAAATAAAAGACAATTTTTTGGCATGGTGTACAAATAAGTGACTCCGCCCCTTGAAGACGTCAAGTGACGAAACGCGTTGGGCCTAGCCTAGTGGACGTGACGTTGGAACGTTCCTCCCAGCTGTCGGCTGTGTTGATCGCAGTGCAGGAGGTTCATCAATTGGTTTTTCACTTGTGGATGTGGCATTTTAGAGGCTTTCATTGCTGGTGTCGGCTAGACACCTTCTTTGTGAGTGCAATACTTTATTAATAAAATTTTACTGGTTTTAAACGTACTGCACCATCATATCTCTTCTTATTCCTCGAGCTTTGCCCATGTTATTGGAAGATCATTTGCTGCTTAGCTGTTCCATATGTGCTGCCTAGCTGTTCCATATGTGCTGATTGGATCACTATTGGTTGCTGTTCCTCTACTGGGATATCCTGCAGATCATTGCTCCCAGAGCAAAATGCTATCATGCTGGTTTATAATATAATCAGCATATAGCTCTGGTGAGTGTATTCATTTCATCTGGTGTCGGATTTGCACATGGGTGTTTGTTTTCAAGATTGACATTAAGTTGATATTGGACTATCACTGTTATGGTGGCTGGACTTATGTTTATATTTATGAATTCATTTATATTATTTATCCTTGCATGTTTTGTGAATAATTAGCGCACTTTTTATTTGTACACCATTTTACCTTTTTTTGGTTAGAGGTACTGCTTATTATTTGATTTATTTTGCATTTTCTGTGGCGCTTCTTATATCTGCTACAAATTTTTTGGCATGATCAGTCATATTTTCAATAACACATTTCACCATTTCTGCCAGGGTATGCAAACTTTTGAGCGCAGCTGTATATACCATTGTTTGTACATTCTTTAGCTATCACACAGACTAAATAATGTACATTAATTTGAGTTATGGTTAACCAAAGAAATGTAGCAAAATACATTTTGGCCTAAATTTATGATGAAAGATTTATTTCCAAAATTTATAACAGAAACAAAGAAAAACATGTTGGTTTTTTCAACATTTTTGGTATTTTTTGTTTATATAGCAAAATTTAAAAAAACAGTGGTAATTAGATACCACCAAAAAAGGCTCTGTCTTCAAAAAATTATAAAAAATTTCATTTGGTTATTGCAGGGCATCATTATTCATTCATAATTGTCATTCAAAATGTGACAGCAGTAAAAAATTAAAAATGGCCTGGGCAGGAAAGTGTCCGGTATTGAGGTGGTGAAAGTGCACTTGTCATGTTTCACATGACTGTCATATTGACTGTCATATGCCTTTAAATGTTTTCAGTGGTTTGTCTCTGCTCCTCCCTTTGCTTTAGTTTAGCTAATGTTGCATATAGACCCCTCCCCCCTTCCCAGAGATGCATTGCAACAGCCTCATAGCAAGAAGCAGAAACAGTATGTTCTTTCGACCTATCAAATGTTTATTGTTGTAAGATTCTCTCAGTTTATGGAATAAACTTCACAAGATCTGCAAGATATCATTCTGATTGAGTCACTGACTGTGGACCCCAACTGAGGTTGAAGTTATCGCTACCTCATCACAACTGTAAGTTACAGAGATCACACTATCAATGTTTAGATTGGACACACACAACAGTCGAAAGAACGGTTAAATGCTTCATCCTGGCTAATCAAAGGGTCAGTGAACTCTCTTCATAAGAATCCTTGCTAACTAGTATACACAGTGAGATGTCACATGGATGCTGGATATAACAGCTCTAGAGAGTGCAGCCACCTCTACACAAGTCTGTACATATCTCCAAGTATATCCCAACATAACACTCATCAGTGTCAGGACAAATTATTGATGTGAATGTTTTACAACTGCAAGTTTATACACTGCATGTGTACACATTACAACACAACTCTTGTCTGTGAACTTTTAAGAAAGAAAAAGAAAATCTTCCTGCAATTATTGCATTAAAACCTGAACTCAGTCAGAGTAGAAGTTATACATTTCTCTGTAAGCTTGCTATCAACCCCTCTCCTTGCTAACATGGTGTTTCAGGAAAGTAATATACAGTCTGGGGAAACTAATACACAACCACAATCAGAGCTTCATCCAGAGCAGGACTTAAACCCTGAATTAGATAAAAGAGAAAAATGCTTAACAAAACTAAGCTGGAAAGTACAAGAAAATCTTAATGCTGATAAGTCAGAATTGCTGTCTAATCTTAATGATTTATGGTCTAATACTGTTAAATGCATGTCTGCTCTCTCCCAACAATCTCATGAGCCATTACAACTAGAGGGCGCTATCTAGCAATTGAATGTTGCTTATGAGAATTATCAAAGACTGTGTGTTTAATATATTGTTCTGTTAAAGCGGTACCACACTCAAGAGTCATTGGAAGAATTAAGGAGTTTTGAGGAGCTCAATCTTGAAAGAGACAATTTAGTGGTGCGAACAAAGACAAAGGCAGAGGTGAGAATAGCACAGCTCCATGAATCCAGATCTTATCGCTCTGCATCTACTAGACGCTCCTCAAGAACTTCCAAATCCATACAATCAAGGTCTTCTACACTCAGTCAACAACTAATAAAAGCCTGTGCTGATGCTGAAGCTTCTAAAATTCAGGCAGCTTTCGCCCAAAAGAAAGCAGAAATAGAGGCTCAGGCTGCATATAAGGACGCATATAAGAAAGCAGAGAAACAAGCTGAAGCCGCACACCAAAAGGCAGAAGTTGAAGTTTTGGCAAAACAATGTGAGCATGCCACAGCCATGGCAAGGTTAAGGGTCTTAGAACAAGCCGCTAGTGAAAACGAAAGAGACAACAGTTCCAGACACTCAGTTGTATCTTATGTCTCAGATTCTTCACACACCTCTCCAGAACATCAACTCCCTGTCACAGCAGCCAAAGTACTCAATCAAAGTCTCTTCTCTGCACCTACTGTACCTCAAGACGATTTGCCCTTATATCCTCCAGTACATCATACTGCAACATCTCAGTTAGACACAGACACTGGTGTGTATTTAACAGACCGTACATCATACTTTGGCACCAACAGGGTACCTCCTAGCAAACACACTACTCTACAAACCAACATGCCAATGGACTTTAAGCCAGCTCCGGCATTGAATGCCTTAGAGGCAACATATGTTCCCAAGTCACAACCAACTCTGTTCCACCTGCAGTCATGCACCCAAAATATGAAAACACAGACATGTCACAGTTTGCTAAATACATGCTCCACAGAGAGCTTGTTAAGACAGGCCTCACCAAGTTTGATGACAAGCCTGAAAATTACAGAGGCTGGAAATCTACTTTTAAGGCCACAATGAGTGACCTAGACATCAATGCCACAGAAGAATTAGATCTACTCATCAGATGGCTAGGTCCCCAGTCTACTGAACGTATCAAGAGACTCAAAGCAGTTCATATTGACAACCCTGCTGCAGGTCTTAATGCTGCTTGGGGCAGACTTGAACATAGCTTTGGCAGCCCAGAGGCCATTGAAGATGCTTTATTCAAAAGATTGCAAAGCTTCCCAAGGATTTCTGCTAGCGACAATCTAAAGTTTCAAGAACTCAGTGATGTTCTATTAGAGCTTCAACTTGCTAAGGCTGACATCAACTTACCTGGTCTCAGTTACCTTGACACCTCTCATGGCACTGAATCTATTGTTCTCAAGCTACCATATGGAATTCAAGAAAGATGGGCAGCACTTGGATCAAAGTATAAAGAAGAACATAGAGTTGCCTTTCCTCCCTTTTCCTACTTCTGCGAGTTCATCAAAAGAATGGCAGACACTAAGAATGACCCAAGTTTCTCATATGGGGACTGTAACCTTCTCAGTACACTAACTCCAAGACCTACGAACACACGTATGTCGCACAGAAACCATAGTGGTCCAGCGCAGGGGCGGACTGACAACTCATGGGGCCCCCGGGCAATAGCGGTTCATTGGGCCCCTGTGTCCTCACCCAAACTCAAAAAAGCCTATGAAAAAGGTACCAGGGGCATCTCATGGGGCCCCCTACTGACCCTGAGCCCTTGGACAGTGGCCGAGTTTTTAAATGATCAGTCTGCCCCTGGTCCAGCGTTAGTGAAAAGGACTAATGTTCTACCTGCACCTGCAACAGTTCTTGAAAAGACTGATCAAAACAAGAAAATTGAGGACCCAAATCGCTAGTGTCCAATACATCAATACATAACAAACCACATCCACTTAAGAAATGTATCGGCTTCAGAAAGAAAACCCTCCAAGAACGTAAGGAACTTTTGAAGAAATTTGGGGTTTGCTACAAATGCTGTGCCTCTGCAGAACACTTTGCAAAGGACTGTAAAACGATCATCAAATGTATAGAGTGTGACAGTGATGACCATGTGCAAGCTCTTCATCAATATTTGCACAACCCTACTATGCTCACAAACAATCCTCCTGAGGCAAAGCAAGGCGGGGAGCGCCCAGATCAAGCAGCACCTATCACACCAGTGTTCTCTACATGTACAGAGGTCTGTGGAGAAGGATTCTGCGACAAATCCTGTGCAAAGACATGCTTGGTCCATGTATACCCCAAAAGTCAACCTGAAAAGGCCATAAGACGGTATACTATTCTGGATGATCAGAGTAACAGATCTCTTGCAAGAACACAGTTTTTTTAACTGTTGAACATAACTGGAGATGCTCTGCCTTATACTCTAAGCACTTGTTCCGGTACTACAGAAGTCTTAGGTAGGAGAGCCAGTGGTCTTGTAGTTGCTCCTCTGAATGACAATGTGGAGATATCTTTGCCCGCTATCACCGAGTGCAACCAGATTCCAAGCATCAAAGAGGAGATCCCTACTCCTGAAGCTGCTTTCCACCATTCTCACTTAAAGCACATAGCCAACCAAATACCAGCCCTCGATGAAAGTGCCGATATCCTGCTGTTACTTGGTCGAGACATCCTAAGGGTGCACAAAGTTCGTCATCAAATCAACGGTCCACACAATGCACCATATGCTCAGCGTCTGGATCTAGGATGGGTCATCATAGGCAATGTCTGCCTAGACAAGGACAAGAGGTCCTACTCAGCCTCTTCCTTTAAAACACAAGTTCTGTCAAATGGAGGAACAACTTGTTCTACTGTTTGAAAAGGGTGCACAACAGCACATCATACAAGACAATAAGAAAGCTCTTAATCTCTGGGATGACAACATCGGCAACACAGTTTTCGAGATAACCACTAAAGACAATGAGTTAGCAGCTACCATAGAAGACAAAGAATTCTTGAAAACCATGAGTAAAGAGTTCTACCTAGATGATTCCGACAGTTAGGTAGCACCTCTACCATTTCGTACCGCAAGAAAGAGACTACCAAACAACAGGGTACACGTAGAATCACAGTTTGTTTCTTTAAATCGCAGTTTGAACCAGAAGCCTGGGATGAAAAAGCACTTTGTGGACTTTATGCAGAAGGTAAAAAAGACAAAACCTCAGCGCCCAGGACTCTCCTATTATACACACAATTCCCCGTGAGATGCTGCTGTACACAGGTGCAAAAACCAAAAAAACATATCAATAAAAACCAGCGCAAACCCACATAATCAATTGCATTACTCAACTTATTAAACAAACTTAAAGACTGTGACAAAAAAAACACTTTTGTGTTAGTAAAAATTAAAAATTAAATTATAAAATATATAAAAATAAATATATAAATATAAAAAATTGAAATTCATACGTCCAGTGACAAACAAATCCCAAAAACTTAAGTAGACAGTCCCGTGACAAAATAAATCAAATAATAATTAAATTATAATTTTCATTGGATTCTTCCGTTGGTTTTTGCACTGGTGGATGGTGAAGGGATCAAAGGCACGGAAGAATCCAATGAAAATTATAATTTAATTATTATTTGATTTATTTTGTCACGGGACTGTCTACTTAAGTTTTTGGGATTTTTTTGTCACTGGACTTATGAATTTCAATTTTTTATATTTATATATTTATTTTTATATATTTTATAATTTAATTTTTACTAACACAAAAGTGGTTTTTTTATTGATATAAGTTTTTTATGCAGAAGGTGTTTGAGAGAGAGCATGCTGAGCCTGCACCTCCTCTTATGGAAGGAGAAGAATGTTGGTACCTACCATGCTTTGGTGTCTACCATCCTTGCAAGCCTGATCAGATTAGGGTGGTCTTTGACTCAAATGCTCGTCATGAAGGCGTGTCCCTCAATGACAATCTTCTCACTGGGCCTAATCTGAACAACAATCTCATAGGAGTCTTACTTCGCTTCAGACAAGAGCCAATTGATGTTATGGCTGACATTCAGCAGATGTTCCATTGTTTCATTGTCCATGAAGACTACAGAAACTTCCTCATGTTCCGATGGTACCACAATAATGATGTCAACAATGAAGTCATAGACTATCGAATGAAGGTACATGTTTTCGGTAACAGTCCTTTTCCTGCAGTAGCAATTTATGGACTGAGGAAAACAACTCAGGAGGGTGAGAAAGAATTTGGATCTGATGCAAGACAGTTCATCGAAAGGAATTTCTATGTAGACGATGGACTCAAATCTCTGCCCAATGAAGAAGAAGCTATTGACCTTCTTACTAGAACCCAGAACATGCTTGCCACTGCAAACCTCAGACTTCACAAAATCATCTCTAACAGCGACAAGGTCATGATAGCCTTTCCTTCTGATGACCCTGCTGTCAGTGTGAAGAAATTCCAACTAGGATCTGACCTTTCTGTTGCACAACAGTCTTGGATTGCTTTGGAATGTTAAACAAGACACATTCACATTTCAAGCATCAGCCTGTGACAAGCCCTTCACAAAGTGAGGAGTATTGTCTACAGTGAACAGCATTTATGATCCTTTAGGTTTCATTACACCTCTCACCATTCAGGGTAAGATACTGCTGAGACCTATTTCTGAAAGCTCAGACTGGGATACCCCCTTACCCAAAGAGAAACAAATAAGGTGGGAATCCTGGACACAGTCTCTGAAAGCATTAGAACAACTCCAGATACCACACTCTTACACCCAAGCATCCTTAAAGAATGCCACCAGAAGAGAGATTCATGTCTTCTCTATGCTTGAAGAATGGCACTATGTTCCCACAAGCCTCAACCCCGCTGACCGTGGCAGTCGTGCAGTACCTACTACTGCATTTCGGTACACATCTTGGCTATATCCACCATGAAAGAAGGTTCTGCACACCTTTACTTCAGGCCTATAAAGGAACTAGTACTTCTTTTGCCCAAAGAGGAAGACAAGTCATCAACCTGAATTAAAGGGAAGTAAGAAGGAATGTGCATGTTGCTGCCTTCCCCTCTGAATATTGACTTCCATGTCTCAGCCTGGACTTTTGAGACCAAAATCTGCAAGTATTATGCTTAATGTTTGCATTGTTTTCTCTTGTTCTTCCCTTCCCTCTTGTTTTGCAGATGTTTCTGGAAAGAATCTTTATTATCATATTGGACTTGAACTAACGTTTTTTATAATAGAAATCACAGATTTCGACGGGGAGTGTCATGTTTCACATGACTGTCATATGCCTTTAAATGTTTTCAGTGGTTTGTCTCTGCTCCCCCTTCCTTTAGTTTAGCTAATGTTGCATAAAGAGCCCTCCCCCTTCCCAGAAATGCATTGCAACAGCCTCATGGCAAGAAGCAGAAACAGTATGTTCTTTCAACCTATCAAATGTTTATTGTTGTAAGATTCTCTCAGTTTATGGAATAAACTTTACAAGATCTGCAAGATATCATTCTGATTGAGTCACTGACTGTGGACCCCAACTGAGGTTGAAGTTATTGCTACCTCATCACAACTGTAAGTTACAGAGATCACACTATCAATGCTTAGATTGGGCACGCAGAACAGCACTAATGAAAAAGAGAGTTAAAACTGCTAGCAGGTTTTTATTTCTGTCTGTGTCCCAACTAGAAAGATAAAAATTGACGGCAAAACCCAAACTTGATGGTAGTGAGTGGAATATCCCCAAAGGGATGCAGGCAAACAAAAATTGTAAATCTAAATCAAATATGTATTGCCTAGAAATACACTATAATGAAAATAAGAGAACCAACAGAGGGTAATCCCAATAATATCCAGTAGATATTAGTGGGAATAATGGAAATTGCAGCATTTTTTGGGCCCCTTCAGGCTAATTATGGACAGAGCACAGTGATGGTGTCTGCACCTCTTTCTCTGTGCTCTATTAGCCAAAAGCACATTTAAGAATAACTAACAATATTTCCTCAGTTACACAATCAGAGGGGTTTTTTTTTGCTTGGAGGAGTTTTTTGACCACATGGATCAAACTTTATTTTAAGGAATGTGTGATTACCCTCATAAGGAAAGACAGAACAGAGGTCGTTCTGAATGAAACTTTGAAGAGTCCAGGGCTTTTCCTAAAAAAGGGGACCACTAACCTTGATATATATTATCTGTGCAAAGATTAGGCTGCCTCAGCGTTGCACTGATCACATTACCAGATCACAGTGAAGCAGATGACCCAGATATCATTACTCATACTTCAAAACATTCCAGAAGTGTTTCACTGAGAATCCGTCATGGCTGTCACTGACATGGGGTCTTAGTGTCTAGAGCCCCATACATCATCTCTGGTCTCCTGCAGGCCAGACAGTTTATGTACATCTCCACCTGGACACTGTGAGTGCACAGCCACCAGCATCTGCTTATAGCTTGTCTGAACCCTGCCTACAAAATCTGCTTTGCTCGTTACTTGGCGGAGTGAATCTGTTTTGTACCTTTTGGTTCAGTTTAATGTGTATCTGTCGGGTTTTCACTGCTGTTTGTGTCCCATCTGGGAAGATATAACAACATTTCCTGTCTTGGTGGTAACAAGAAGTGATCAGATGTCTCTGACTAGGATAGGTAGCTAGGGGAATCTCCTTAATGAACACATGCACAGCAGTTAAAACGTGACCATGGTTCTGCATTTTGCCCACTCTGTATGAAAACAATGGATGGAGTTGGCCTTTAAGTCTTATTTGAAGTATCTTTCATGTTCTATATTTGTATTTCATATTTTTTTTTATTCTATGCAAATTTACAGTTACTGAACATACTGAAAAATGTGCAGTGACAGCAAGGAGCAGTAAAGTAGTCTTTGTTAAATTACTATGCAGGATGCACAGCTTTATATATAATACGCAGCAGCTTAAAAAGGTTGTAAACCTCAGACATGAAACAAATAATATCCCTTTATAGTGTGTACTTGTCTCAAACCAGAGCACTAGATGTCATTTTTTTTTTCTCCTGCTTCCTTCATCTGCTATCAACATGAGTCACTTCTGACAAGTTTTCCTTACACCAAGACAAAAAAAGGGGACAGGGGAGGGATCTCCAGCCCACAGTCTATGACTGACAGCCACATCTCTGTACCTGTGTTCTGTGTGAAGGGGGTATGTCCCTTCCCTCCAAGTAGCTCTCACTGAGCTCTGCAGAGTTATAACTTCAGCTCTCCACCCCCTGCTCCTGGAAGTTAGCAAGCTGCATACATTCTGCATTTTTAACGCCGGAACTGCTCAAGTGAGATGATATTCAAAGCGGAAGCAGATGCTTTGTGCCAACGCCTCCTACTGCAAGGTTACACTTTGACACGCCTGAAGAAGGCCTTTAATTGAGCAGTTGACAAATGTCGACATGAGCTCCTCTTTTTTCCAAGCCTAAACCAAAAGATAATAGTTCAGTATGACTAAATTCTACTTATTCCAATCAGCACCATAAAATCAAAGATATTATATGTAAACACTGGTTACTATTAACTGAGGATTCAATTCTGCATAAACACATTAAAGAATATCCTGAAATTACCTGTATATGATCTTGATCTATTCGAGATCGAATAGTAAGGAGCCACTATGTTAGGCAAGGTCCCTCGCAGGGAGAAGAACCTGATCCATTCCGTTGTGGATCATGTAATTTTTGTCCATGGATGTTGGAGGGCAGTTTGTTTAGACTATGTAATGGAAATTTACACACAGTTAAACAACACATTGATTGTCAAAGGGAGTTATCTAAATTATGTTATGCTGAGGTGGCGTTTTCTACATCGGCAAAACCATCGGACGATTTTGGAAGAGAGTAAAGGAACATATCTACTATGCTCAAAATAGTATATTTACACCAGTAGGAGGTCATGTGGGTCTTCAACACAATTATGACTATTCCATGATCAAATTTGCAGACCCACAGGCATTAATGTCTAAACCGCTGGAAACAAAAGTTAAAATGTCCAAATTGGGCCCAATTAGCCATTTTCCCTCCCCAGTGTCATGTGACCCATTAGTGTTACAAGGTCTCAGGTGTGAATGGGGAGCAGGGTGTTAAATTTGATGTTATCGCTCTCACTCTCTCATACTGGTCACTGGAAGTTCAACATGGCACCTCATGGCAAAGATCTCTCTGAGTATCTGAAAAAAAGAATTGTTGCTCTACATAAAGAGGTCTAGGCTATAAGAAGATTGCCAAGACCCTGAAACTAAGCTGCAGCACGGTGGCCACGACTATACAGCGGTTTAACAGGACAGATTCTACTCAGAATAGGCCTCGCCATGGTCAACCAAAGAACTTGAGTGCACATGCTCAGCGTTATATCCAGAGGTTGTCTTTGGGTAATAGACATGAGTGCTGCCAGCATTGCTGCAGAGGTTGAAGGGGTGGGGGGGTCAGCCTGTCGGTGGTCAGACCATGCGCCACACACTGCTTCAAATTGGTCTGCATGGCTGTCGTCCCAGAAGGAAGCCTCTTCTTAAGATGATGCACAAGAAAGCCTGCAAACAGTTTGCTGAAGACAAGCAGACTAAGGACGTGGATTACTGGAACCATGTCCTGCGGTCTGATGAGACCAAGATAAACTTATTTGGTTCAGATGGCGTCAAGCACATGCGGCGGCAACCAGGTGAGGAGTACAAAGACAAGTGTGTCTTGCTTACAGGCAAGCATGGTGGTGGGAGTGTCATGGTCTGGGGCTGCATGAGTGCTTCTGGCACTGGGGAGCTACAGATCATTGAGGGAACCATGAATGCCAACATGTACTGTGACATACTGAGGCAGAGCATGATCCCCTCCCTTCGGAGACTGGGCCGCAGGGCAGTATTCCAATATGATAACGACCCCAAACACACCTCCGAGACTACCACTGCCTTGCTAAAGAAGCTGAGGGTAAAGGTGATGGACTGGCCAAGCATGTCTCCAGACCTAAACCCTATTGAGCATCTGTGGGGCATCCTCAAACGGAAGGCGGAGGAGCGTAAGGTCTCTAATATCTACCATCTCCGTGATGTCGTCATGGAGGAGTGGAAGAGGACTCCAGTGGCAACCCGTGAAGCTCTGCTGAACTCCATGCCTAAGAGGGTTAAGGCAGTGCTGGAAAATAATGGTGGCCACACAAAATATTGACACTTTGGGCCCAATTTGGACCTAGGAGTGTACTCACTTTTGTTGCCAGCATTTTAGACATTAATGGCTGTGTGTTGAGTTATTTTGAGGGGACAACAAATTTACACTGTTATACAAGCTGTACACTCACTACTTTAAATTGTAGCAAAGTGCCTTTTCTTCAGTGTTGTCACATGAAAAGATATAGTAAAATATTAACAAAAATGTGAGGGGTATACTCACTTCTGTGAGATACAGTGTGTGTGTGTGTATGTATATGTATATATATATATATATATATATATATATATAGTAGTTTGTAGACAATATAACTTTCACGTAAACCAATCAATATACACTTATTAGGATTTTTTTTTTTTTTACCAAAGACGTAGCAGAATACATTTTAGCCAAAATTTATTAAGAAATTAGATTTTTTTAAATTTTTTTATTGGACATGTTTTATAGCAGAAAGTAAAAAATATGTTTTCAACATTTTCAAGTCTTTTTTCATTTATATCACAAAAAAAAATAAAACAAAAACAATGGTGATCAAATACCACCAAAAGAAAGCTCTATTTGTGTGAAAAAATAATATAAATTTTGTTTGGGTACAGTGTTGCATGACCGCACAATTACAAGTTAAAGTAGCGCAGTGCTAAATAGGAAAAAGGGCCTGGTCATGAAGGGGGTTAGCTCAACTGGATAAAGGTTATCAGCACTTCCCATTGAGGGCATTGAGATCAGGCATCATAAAGCTGTAAAAAAATGTAACGCTGCAATAAAATGTCTTATCTAGGGCTAACTGATATCATAAAAGCCATTTAGGTCTGATCTATACTGATAGCTATCCTACTTGACTTGCCAAAGACCCCTTCTTCAATTTACAGTTTCAAAATCTACACATAATTCAAAAAGGACCTGATAAAGCTACATTACTATTGATTATATATATATTTGAATGTGGAAGAAAATACTAAACGGATCAAGATCACACATAAATAGACTATTATATACAGGAGGCGGAAAAGACGTCTTCTACCTCCTGTGGGACATGCCTCTCTGAAGCATATAATTTTAGTGTCTCTGGAATGGCAATTGCATACTGCAAAATAATATTGGAGTTACCAGATCATGGCAGTTGGTATAATCGAAATATCAATACCTTTAGAAAAACTGTACTGGAGGGAAGGCAGCTGCATGTGTAAGAGGTGTAGAAAATAGGCAACCCCATAAAATTAAAATGCAAAGCCTAATACCTAACATAACAGTAATCTATCTTTGTCAATAGAAGATACTAGTGATTTCATTTTTATTGTATCATCACAAGAGAGCAGAACTACATCCTGTTTATAATAGGAGGACACAGAGGGGGGAACTAAAAGTCTAACAATTTGTTTCTGGCAGGACTGTGATTACAGTGAACATATCCGGTCACATGTAATTAAAAGTTTTCTGTGTTTATTACAGGTAAGCAGGAAGTTGTGTAGCATGATAGATAGGACAAAATGACTTAACATGTGCCCTGGTGGTCAGTGAATGCCGCTGCTACTATTATGCAATCAGACTACTCGCCACATAAATGTGAATATATATTGCAGCTATGCGATTTGGCGCTAAGATACAGGAAATGTGATATCTCTACTGTAATAAGCTATTGTTATGCAGAATAGTTTAATCGCATATCTGCAGAGGTCTAGATATTCAGTATTGCGAATAAAGATGTTTATTAATGCATATGAAAATACTTATTAATGTATATGGAAATGTTTAGTAATGTATAGAGGACTGTGATTACAGTGAACATATCCGGTCACATGTAATTAAGAGTTTTCTGTGTTTATTACAGCCATTCCTAATAAAGCACTTCTGATTTCACCCGACCCATTTTTCGCACAGTGGAATTATTTACCGTATGTGCAACACATGCTCAGAAAGACTGTGACATCCCATTGGCCGGTCTTCAGACTTCCTCATTGGTCAAATCATTTCTGTCAACACCCTCCTCAGGGAACAGGATAGAGAGCGCAACAGCAGTTTGGGGTTCTACTTTACCATTAAACAAGGGACATCTGCTAAGAGTTTTGAGAACTACGCTACACTGACCAATCTTATGAGCATCGACTGGACTTTACTGAATCCAGAACTCTGGTAAGTACTTTCACTCTTAAACCTTTTTTTTTGTTTTCTGTTGCATTATTGTCTGTTTTCCTTTGTAATACCCCTTTTCTGTAAATATTTTGTCTCTTTGAAGAGCGCTACTATACTGTGATTCTCTAGAATATTCAGGTCTGTGGTGAGAGTGGGCTCCATTCAGGAAGCAGTATGTACAGCTTTAAAATCTGCAGTAAAATGCCTCTTAACATTTTTCAAAATTTATTTTGCAATTCACTAAAACTGCTACTAAAGTATGGCATGAGCTGTTTTTTGAAGTGATGTGGTATTTTAGAAGCAAAAACTATTGTTATTTTAACGCTGTCCATGTCCTTAAAGTGTTACTAAACCCACAACAGTAAAATCGGTCTGTATATGCAGTAAATAATGCTTGTTATACTTACTATGGGACCTAAGCGGTTACTCCTCTGCATTGTGTAAAAAGGCCACTTGATCCTGACTTATCTGCTCCTCCCCTTGTTCAAATCTCCACGTCTTATCTCCTGATAAGACAGACTGAACCTTAGCCATTCTGAACATGCTCAGTTTAGTGTGTATTGCTAGAGAGGTTTTTTTTTTTCTTGGGAGAGTGCATGTGATCAGCACAGGGCCAATCAGCACTGTCCAGACAGAGGTCAGGGATTTTGCATCCTCCTAGAGCAGAAAGAAAACTTCTACAAATTTTAATCAGAGCTCTGCTGAACAATGATAGAAGTCACAAGACTGCTCTAACTGCTGCAGTTTATATTTACTAAAATAATTGCACTTCCATGTTCTGTGTACCGTGGGAGACCAGATATAGTGAATGCAGGGTCCTGGGTTTAGTAATACTTCAACAACCAGTAAATAGCTGGTTGTTAAGGAGCTGATGGCCAGTGCATCCTTAACAACCATGAATCATCTGTAACCCAAAGATGTGCAGATGCTAAAAAATTATTTTTAAAAATACAGTCTGGTATGGACTTTGAGGGTAGCCCCATGCCAAAAAAAATCCATACCAGACCCTCATCCGTACATACAGCCTGGCGGGCCAGGAAAGGGGGGGGACAAATAAGGGCCCCCGCCCATCCCACCTCCCAAACCATACCAGGCCACATGGCCTCAGCATGGGAGTGGTGCCCAAAAAAGTGTAACGTCTGCGAAGTAAATGTGGCATCAATCATGATGAACGCTGTCTGCTGACCCGCACAAAAAAACAAAAAACAAAAACAAGACTCGTACCAACACTTGGCTCTTGCCGAATGACAGCTCTGCCTCCTGCCAGCCACCAAATAAACTAATGGGTAGGGCCACCCGGTGGCATCATTCCTTGTGATGTCATTGGCCAGGGGCATGCTTGGTCAATGATGTCATAAGGGGACATGGTCACCAAGGCCCTTAATTTATTTAGAGGTGGTTAGGTGCTGGTCAATTTTATTTTTCTTTTGAACAGGTTGGCAGCCGGAATTGATCATGGTTGACACTGGATTTACTTTGGGGGACATTTATTTTTTGGGCTTTTTTTAATAAAGGACTTGTCAAAAACTGTCTCTGTGTTTTATTTACTTTGCACATTTTTTTGGTGAATGAGTAGGGGTACTATGTACCTCTACTAATTCGTATAGGGGAGGTTGTGATCTGGGGACCCCCTTGTTAAAGTCACCTCCTCGCACCCCAAAGACCATCGGGCCATGGTTGTGGAGAAGAGGCCCTTGTCCTCATCAACATGGGGACAATGTGCCCTCAACATGGAAGGGGTGCAACAGTCACCCCCTATGTTGAGAGCATGCAGCCTCCACTTTCCTGGCCTGCCAGGCTGCATGCTCGGATAAAGATCTGGGATTCCCTGCTGACAGTAGATGAGTAGTGGTTGTTCAGGACGCAGCAGCCTCCAGATGCTTAACAACCAGCTATTTACTGGTTATTAAGGACACCCACAGCTGCCAACTCCTTTAACAGCCAGCTAAAATGAAACACATTCCTTAAATATTTCATGACTTTGACCACTGCTTATTTAACCCATGCATTTATTTCCTTTCTTGAATTGACTAATACTGTTTTATACAGTATTTACTGAGTGTTTTTGGTTTTTGAGGTACAAACAAAAAAGGATAGTGAATTGACAGTTTTAGCATCACATGCGATATTTGGGAAAAATGTGTCAGATCACCTAAATACTGCATGAGATCTACTTTTGTGAATGGAGCCCAGTGTGTATTACAGAATGTCATTAAACGTCATGATTGACATTGTTAATGGTTGATGGGAAAATAAGGTATCTGGTGGAGTCTAACCCAGTAAGGAAACCTATTGCCTTGCAAATCCTGACCTAGATTTTCTACAGTTAGTTGCTCATATAATTACCACAGTTTGACCGAATGTGTCACCTTGAGATCTCAATGTCATCTGTAAGATTTCCATCTTGTTGTCATCTGTCAGGTGTGTTGCTGTTTCTGAGTTAGCAGTTCTCTCCTGTAAAGAGCCTTTTCTTTTTTGGACAAGGTGGTTTTGAGACTAGAGTCTTTTTTTACCTGTGGTAGACTTTTCTTTCCTTTTCCTTTTCTTTCTGTCTCTTGGTCTGTGAATACAGGTCCTGTGATCTGTACTGTACAATTAAGATAATAGAAATATTGACTTGTAAATCTGACCTGTATATTTCTTATCATGGAGTATAGTACAGGACATGGGTCCCTTCCGCCCTGCTGTGTCTTGATCACTCCTTATTGCTTCCTTGAAAAACTGTAGCCCCATGGAGTTTGTAGGGATAAATGGATATGCTCTAGGGGCAGCCCAAGCAAATTTTGTGCCAGTGTCCAGTCACCTGAAGGTAGCAGCATATTCCTTTTGGATTGCGTAATGGAGGGTTATAACCCCTGACAGGCTTTGTATTGTCATTCGTGTCACATTGTGGAGGTTTCTCTTCACTTCCTGTCCAATAACTAAAACAGGAAGTAGGAAGAAATCTTTTTAAAGTGAGGAAATCCCTAGTTGTCAACAGGGAGGGTAAATCTCTCTTGCGGGAACACAGACAGCAATAAAAAAACTCAGTTTTGCCTTTAGTTAAATCCTGTATCCTATATTGTTCTCTAAGATGAGGAATTTACAAGTAAGTAAAAAATCCTATTTTTCATGAACATTGGGTTCTGCCATTTACCGAAATAATAGAAAACATTGATTGTGGAGCACGGGGTTATTAATAAAATTCAGGGATGTTAAAAATTTCTGAAAGTCAGCAGAGCACAACAGAGATGGGGTGGCACAGTGGAGGTGAGAGTGGCCAAGCAGGGATCAGTGTTGCACAGCTGAGACAAAGGCGGCACAACAGAGATTAGTGGCACTGCAGGGATAAGGGTGGCATGATGGCAGATTGTACACATGCAGATTGTAATAAAGTTATAGAGAGCAAATGACAAATTGAAGAGACCGGATTGGCTCCAACAAACACCAAAGATCGAAGTAAAACATTTCAGGATTATAAAGCCAGTTATTTGGGAAAATAGCAATTGCTTTAATTTTTATATTGTATTCAAAATGTAGTTCAAATTATGTCAATTTTAAAATGCTTTGTACTGTTTTTTAAGTTGTATATCCTCTATTAATTATTTTACGAAACAAATTAAGTTGATTGCAAGCATTTATAATAGAAAATTTGTAAAGTCCAACACTAATAAAATTTTTTAGTTTTGGCTGGAGTGTCCCCTGTGCTGTATTGCGACAAAGGCTGTGAAACCATTTTCCACTACTGCAGATTTTTCTTTTTAAGTCACGTCTCCGGACACATGCCTGTAACCCAAAGGCCTCATTTGTTAAAATGTCTGAAGAACTGTCCTCTCAGCAACCAGTCTGAAACCTGTGCCAAAAACTATCAGAGAGAGATAGAACATGTAAATCTAGTTGTAATATAGATGATGCTTGAAACACGAGACTGTCAGAAACATTTGTATGAAATTGAGATTATAGATACAGTAGAAGTGTTTCTTACCAACTCTTCTTTTCAGCCTCACATTACTGCCAGCTGGTTAGGAAGTTTAAGCTGGTGTGCAGAGGATCTCAGATCTTTAATGTAGACATATTATATGTAGTGAAATTTAAGAATAAGTTGAGTGATGTTTTAGTGATTATATCTGAGAGCTAAACCAGACTTTCACTTTTTTTCTGGAGCTACTATGAGAATGGCCTACGATGCTGCAATCTTCCCTACTTTGGATTAGATTTACTTTCCATGTTACAGGCAAATTTGTGGAATGCTGAGTGTGGTGGATCCTGAAGAGATGAACAGACATTCCCTATACTGGAAAGAAGCAGTAAGCCTTGGCTGCGTGCCCAGGCACGGAACATGTCTTTTGGGGGCTCCATAATCACTGCAGCCAAATGTAATCCAGAACAGTCGATCTCGCCTCCATCTGCACATGTTGTTGGACGGAGAACACGACTCTATGTAGGACCCTGGAGTCACCCTGTTAGAACAGTTTTGGTGTGTGTGTTTTGCAGCACTCAGATCCTGGGTTCAGCTACAGGGAGGACACACTACTTTGCATGAAGTCTGCATGCATTATCTGTGTATGTAAATTTGCATTGCAAGCTTGACGCTTGACTCCCCCCCCCCCCCCAACACAACACAACCCAAAAACACATTGGGGCTGGGTTCACACATGTGCGGTATATCGCATGTGATTCGCACAGGAACCTCACTGCATTCCTGTGAAAATCACAATGCGGATTTTGTGCGGTGCGATTGGAGCCATACATTTTGTATGGTTCAAATCGCACCGCAACTGCACCAAAAAAGGTGCAGGACCCAGATAAGATTCATTCACCTACAAATCTAAGAGACTACAGTTCCCATTTACATGGATTTTACTTAAGTGGTAGGCCTTTTCCTCATAGTTGAGGTTTAGGTCATAATGGGATTGACAGTTATTACTTTACTACATCTGGATGGATTGTAAGCCCCTTTGGTCATGGTGACACTCTCCTTCTAGGTCATATTTTGTTGTTTTTTTGGCCTGCAATCTTTAGTTCACCCCTCTGTTATAGAATGTATCTTGTCATATAATATGTGAGCTTGATTAAAGAGGTTATGAGGGGCTGATGTAAAATGTTCAACCATTGATAATTGTGCAGCCAGGGATGGCTCTGAGGCTGCAGATAATACTAAATTGGTCTCTGCTGTGTAAGGGCTCTTATGATGAGAGTGGTTTTCCTCAGGGTTGAAACTTGAATGAGGGAGGTAAAAAAACGTTTGTATATGAATTGTAATTATCTTTGTGTTGGATTTTCTGAGTGTTTAAAGGAATACAGGAGTGTATACATAATTTTCTAGTTTACTGAACAGTGGGGTGTGAACTGAAACATTGCCTTATCTGTATGATTTGCATTTACTTCCTCTGCGGTCACCAGAACAGCAAGTGAATTGAGATTTTTTACCTTTTTCCACAACCTCCAAAAGTAGCTGGGGTTCCACAATAAATTAAAAAACTAAATGTATATCATTCCTAGAATTGTTCTTTTGAAAACAATGTGGCATTTCCATTTAAAGTGGATCCCACTAGATATAAAGGAGTTTGTGCTTGTATTATATTTCCCTTTGTCTTTGTAAGATTTTGCAGCGTTATTAGGATCAGGTACCTGTATGAAAACATTGCCTAGTATTGATTTAACAGACATGAGACAACAGCACAGTGTTATGTGAAAAGAAATCAGCAAAGCGCAAGTTAATTAAAATACATTATAGCAGTAATGAACGTCAGCGGGCACTAACAGGAGTAAAATAGATAGTAATGAGCAACAATCTACATTAATGTTTATCTAACCGTTGAGGTGCTATTTGGCTGGGAGGATTGAAGAATGACATTCGTCCAATTAGAACTCCCACCAGGGCTGTTTGTAGACAGAGGGGGGAACATTCGTTCATTCACACAAAATGAAAATTGTGTTCTGCTAATGTGCAGATTACCGAGCCATGGCTTCATTAACACACAAGGAAATACAGATTAAAAGAATCCTCCCCGTGAATGTCACATTATGCTATCCTGTATCATAATCCAATTAATTGGCTGTTGCACAGTCAAGGGACTGGAAAGGGGTAGTTGGCCTGTGGCTGGTGTTCAGTAGCAATCTGGATAATTTTAAAGCAAACCTGTCATAAAAATACAATTGTTGACAACTGCTAAAATTGTTCGTTGCCTGGTTATCTTGCTGAACCTCTGGCTTCAGTTAGTCACAGACCTGAAAATTGTACAGATCAGATGTCCTGATCTTTGCAGCGCAGATTGATTAGCATTCAGTTGACTTCACAGGACTCTGCATACTGTACTAAGGGAAGTAGGGGAGGGGAGTGCTCTGGTTCAGGACTCCAGGGTGTTCTAGGATTTTATGCTGTCATCTCAGTGTACTTTTAACTCCATGGGCCGGCTTTATGTCTCTAAACTACTACTGTGCTTTCTTTTTTAACCCCTTCCCGCCGACAGTATGCATATATGCGGCCTCATGGAAGTGGGGCCACATATATGCGTTGCAATGGTTGTGTGCAGTAGGCACATGAAAGCTGTAGGCATCATCTGCAAGCCTATTCCGCACTCATAAATTTACAACCCTTGCTTCCTTTAAGTAATTTTCAGCTCTATGGGAAGCTTGTGGTATTCCAAGATCAGAGCTTTTTCGTTATTTGTAAATGAAACACTTCTTTGCTCCATGCAGATACACAGACCCTCCCTCTCCTTCATGACTGTTTTTGAATGCGCGTGCAAGCAGAACCCACATGCATGTGGCCTAATTTCAATGCTTTACGCCCAACTATCAGGCCTGTCAACCCCAGCTTCTTTCCCCTACACCACCAAATAGGAAAGAAATCTTGGACTTCAACTGGAGAATACGAATTGAACTGAAATTTGGTCCGCTACTAAATCTTCCACTCAAAATATAGTGGCTTTGGAAACAAACTACAAAGTCCTCATGAGATGGTACCTGGTCCCTGCCCAGATCACTAAATTTCTCTCCTCCTACTCCCCATCCTGCTTTCGTGGCTGTACAGACTCCGGGACCCATGTTCACATTTGGTAGGGTTGCCTGATAGTGTGCGACTTCTGGTCAGAGACATAGATCCTGCCATGGCCTTGCTTAACTGAAAAGCACTGGATCTGCCCTCAGGCCAGTTCAAATTACTGCTGCAAATTACTACCGCAGCTAAACAAACCATTGCGAAGGCCTGGAGAACACCTCATCTTAGTGTAGTCGCAGCCAAAAATTGTCATGCCATGATGCATGCAAAAAGCGAAGCCATGTTACTGGACAAAGTGAGTAAATACGAATGGCTGTGGAATCCTTGGATAACACACTATCTGCCTTCCAATTTTGATGAAGCATCATTCCTCCCTTAATGCTTACGCAGTACACACCTGTTTGTCATCTTGCCATCTGCTTTTCAACCCGCCAGTCCTCCTGGGGCTCCCCTTTTTTTCCTCCTTCTCCTCCTCTCATCTCCTGTTCCTCAATCCTTATTTCTCCTCCATCTTCTATTTTTTTCTTACCTCTTCTTCGTCTCTCTTTCCTTCTTACCACTAGCTGTAGCAATGTACAATTCTGTACCCTAACATTATGAGGATATGTCCTATCAGAGCTACAAAGCCACCATTATATGTTGACATGCCCTATACCTCACATTCCCATGTGGCCCTCACATTTGGTGACCACTACCCTTGCTCTCTTGGGCCCTCTACGCCCCCATCTGCCCCAAGGTTTCCCTAACCAGTGGTCTCCATTTAAACCAAAGGCAACATGCCTCACGAAAATTCTGCACATGGAGGCATGGCTAACTGCTAAGCCACTTTGACATTTCCTTATCAGAACAATAACCTAGTACGTTGATATGTATAGAATATATTGTAATACGATGTCATACTGCAGTCTTTGTGTCTTGCAATTGTTTGTATGTTTGTACACTCTTTTGACTTAATACTTGAACGAGAAAGCTGTAGGCGACAGCCATCTTGTTCAGGTCTCCGCCATTTTTGTCATGAACCCAGTGATCTTACCCCCTCCCTCCTCCTGCAATTCATGGAATTCATAGCCCTAACACTTTGAAAGTTATCTCAACTTAGGCACAGCAGACCTCAGCACACAGGCATTGGTCAGAGCTGTAAAAAGCTAATTGAGTCCTGGCAGGATGTCTGTTAGTTTCTACTGATTTTAAAAAATTCGGCAGATTAACACTTCCCTCTGACCTATCGTAAAACTATGACAAAACCCTTCAGTTCTGTCACACATGGTTGGTTGGGCAATTAAAGCACTAGGAACATATAGTGTGCCATAAAATGTCTACACAGAAAGCAGTCAGGCGTGGGGCAACCTCTGCGAGACCTGTGCCCAATTCACAACTTATCAAAATTTGCACACAATTCATAAAATCCAACAGAACCAATACACATTCAAATTAAGTATATATTTGAATTGGGAATATCATACCGAACAAATCAAGGTCATACATGACTAAACTAGCACATACGAAAAGGGAGATAGGAGGTAGGAGAAAATATAATACTGAACAATAATCTACCAGTTTCCAGAATGCAAGCTGTACATAGTGGAATGTACAGTCAGGTCCATAAATATTGGGACATCGACACAATTCTAACATTTTTGGCTCTATACACCACCACAATGGATTTGAAATGAAACAAACAAGATGTGCTTTAACTGCAGACTGTCAGCTTTAATTTGAGGGTATTTACATCCAAATCAGGTGAACGGTGTAGGAATTACAACAGTTTGCAAATGTGCCTCCCACTTGTTAAGGGACCAAAAGTAATCGGACAATTGGCTTCTCAGCTGTTCCATGGCCAGGTGTGTGTTATTCCCTCATTATCCCAATTACAATAAGCAAATAAAAGGTCCAGAGTTCATTTCAAGTGTGCTATTTGCATTTGGAATCTGTTGTTGTCAACTCTCAAGATGAGATCCAAAGAGCTGTCACTATCAGTGAAGAAAGCCATCATTAGGCTGAAAAAACAAAACAAACCCATCAGAGAGATAGCAAAAACATTAGGCGTGGCCAAAAAAACTGTTTGGAACATTCTTAAAAAGAAGGAACGCACCGGTGAGCTCAGCAACACCAAAAGACCCAGAAGACCACGGAAAACAACTGTGGTGGATGACCGAAGAATTCTTTCCCTGGTGAAGAAAACACCCTTCACAACAGTTGGCCAGATCAAGAACACTCTCCAGGAGGTAGGTGTACGTGTGTCAAAATCAACAATCAAGAGAAGACTTCACCAGAGAGAATACAGAGGGTTTACCACAAGATGTAAACCATTGGTGAGCCTCAAAAACAGGAAGGCCAGATTAGAGTTTGCCAAACGACATCTAAAAAAGCCTTCACAGTTCTGGAACAACATCCTATGGACAGATGAGACCAAGATCAACTTGTACCAGAGTGATGGGAAGAGAAGAGTATGGAGAAGGAAAGGAACTGCTTATGATCCTAAGCATACCACCTCATCAGTGAAGCATGGTGGTGGTAGTGTCATGGCGTGGGCATGTATGGCTGCCAATTGAACTGGTTCTCTTGTATTTATTAATGATGTGACTGCTGACAAAAGCAGCAGGATGAATTCTGAAGTGTTTCGGGCAATATTATCTGCTCATATTCAGCCAAATGCTTCAGAACTCATTGGACGCCGCTTCACAGTGCAGATGGACAATGACCCAAAGCATATTGCAAAAGCAACCAAAGAGTTTTTGAAGGGAAAGAAGTGGAATGTTATGCAATGGCCAAGTCAATCACCTGACCTGAATCCGATTGAGCATGCATTTCACTTGCTGAAGACAAAACTGAAGGGAAAATGCCCCAAGAACAAGCAGGAACTGAAGACAGTTGCAGTAGAGGCCTGGCAGAGCATCACCAGGGATGAAACCCAGCGTCTGGTGATGTCTATGCGTTCCAGACTTCAGGCTGTAATTGACTGCAAAGGATTTGCAACCAAGTATTAAAAAGCGAAAGTTTGATTTATGATTATTATTCTGTCCCATTACTTTTGGTCCCTTAACAAATGGGAGGCACATATGCAAACTGTTGTAATTCCTATACCGTTCACCTGATTTGGATGTAAATAAGCCTCAAATTAAAGCTGACAGTCTGCAGTTAAAGCACATCTTGTTTGTTTAATTTCAAATCCATTGTGGTGGTATATAGAGCCAAAAATGTTAGAATTGTGTTGATGTCTTAATATTTATGGACCTGACTGTAGTAATATTAGTACAAAACTGTGTGTAAGGGAGGGCCATAAATGTGGTGACCTCGCAGCCACCACCCCTTAAACCGGGTGATTGGTCAGCTGGTCTCTGTCAACACCCAATTGATATCACATAAAAAGGAAATGTCAGGATCTCTTGAGAACCCTTGTGTACCATAAACAAAGGAACATCTGTCAAGTTATAAGTGCCAATAATACCTTGCTTATTGACTGAACTTTGCTAAAACCAAGGTCTTTTCAAGTTTTCTTCATTTTCAGCTCCCATTAATTCTCTGTTGCTTTGTGTCTTTGTTTCCTTGTAACACCCTTTTTTCTGTAAATATTTTATTTGCACCATTTTGAACTTTTCATTATTAAACCCTATTTTGAAAAGTGTTGAAATTGTCTCTAACTACGTTAATGCAAACTAAAAGAATCCCTGTCTTTTGAAAAGTGCTACTGTATATGATCTCTTAATATACCTGTCTGTGTGGACAGTGCATATTAAAGATGTTTATTCTAAAGTCATAGTGTTATTGCTAGGTTTGTGAGTTTCCCCCTTCTAGGTAAAAAGGTGGTAGTGTTCGCTTAAAGAGCTAATTGATTAGTTAACTTAACCCAGTGATAATCTCTCTCAGGCTGCTGGCACCTAGATTGTGGTTCTGCGAGCTGGAAAATCTTTGTGCCGGGTGCAGCTGAGAGTGGCGTAAGTGACAGCGCAGTGTGAGATTGGCCAGTCCTTTGTCATGAGTTGGTGGGAAGGGCAGGGGTCAGGCACCGCATTTGTTACATGCATATCTGTATTTGTTCTGGGAGCGTGCTGCACAGCCGTGCTTTCAGCACAGAGCTATTCCAAACATCAAAAGAAATTAAAGAAATCAAAAGAAGAAATGGAATGCGTAGGGGAGGCAAAAGAGTACAGGGGTGCAAAGGTTATTTACAATCTGAGAAGACAGAAGAAATAGACCTTAAAAGGGGACAATGTGATTAATTTGTCAGACGATACCTTATTTAGCAATGAAGTTCCTGTATTAGAAAGGGTTTGTCCTTCTCAGCAACATTTCATTTCAATGTATTTTTACTTTGGTGAGGAAAATACATTTATGGAAAATGTACTACTTCAGAAACATTTTTCTTGTGTGCAGCACTACTCCCTATGGGTCCCCCTATATTCCTGCACAGCCAGGTATCACACATCAGTCAGAAATCCGTTCTTCAGCTTTGGCTTTTATTTAGAGTATTTGAACTGGGATAGGGTTAGGGGTGTACATGATGCCGAAGGGTACTGATAAACTGAAGACAACTTACTGGAACTATTTACAAGCCTTCTCTGCAGCACAGTGTCTGTTGGAGAGTTAGCCAGTGTCTCTTTAGTGTACCACCCCAGACCCTAGATTAACCTCTCCTCTTCACTCAGCAATCTGGAGGCATCCCTGAACAGGAAATCCAGTTCCTGTTGCGGTAAGAGATGAACAGTCACCGGTAGATGGCTAATCTGATTTTCCACCAGAGTGCTCTTTCCTCTACCCGCCCAGGGGGTGTAGGTGTACTCACTCAGATCCTCTCCTGTACTGCTTGTCAGTTGGTGACTGCTACCAGACCTATCAGCTGGGCCACTCCTTCCCTGCCATACAGGTAGTCCTCTCTCAGGGGCTGGTGAGCTCTGAGCTTTCCTCCTTCCAAGGTCCAAGCCTGTAGGTAGGCCCCATCCCACTGGGCCTCATCGCAGCGTCCTTCACTCAGCCTTCCTCTCTATCTTCCACCTGAACTCTTCCTCCAACTCTCCTGTAGCTAAGCAGGTTCCAACACTTTTAAGGGTGTCCAGCCCCTTCCAACATCTTGTTGGGGATTGGCTAGGATCCCTCAAAAGTGCAACCAGCTGGGGGTGCATGGCCGATAATGGAAGGCTGAAGATGTGTCCCGCTGAGCTCTGTGCCCTCCCGACCCACACAAGATATCTACACTGCCTATACACCCGTCATCTTTATGCATGCAGCTCTCATCCAGCAGATCCCATTGAGCCACACCAGAGCTCCATTCAGTGCTATTTGCTCCGTACCCGGCTGCCTGTGACGCCGTCCCAGCCCCAGCGATCTCTCGACCCGAGGCACCTATTGGGGATGGGGACACCGTTCAGCCTCTGCATGCACCCCACTGTGCTGGCGCCCTCCCACCCATAAGATCGGTCATGGGGGAGTCTCCTAGTTCAGAGACTGCAGCCCTCCTTACCGCTTTCTGGGCACATTCTAAGCTGGATTCCTCTCTCCACCAGGAATTAGATGCTTTGAAAAAGCAAGTATACCATCTCAGTCCTGTCTACCACCCAAGAGGACCATGCTTTGCGGATTTGGGCCTTGGAATCGGCCTCCTCCTTACACCTTATGCGTCTTCGCCAACATCAGCTTTGCATAGAAGATGGTGAAAATAGAAGTCGCAGAAACAACATACGGATACAGGGGATCCCTGAGGCAACTTTGGGGTCGGACCTGAAGCCTACCGTCATCGCTATCCTTAACCAGGTTTTGGGCAGAGATGCTACAACACCCATAGAATTAGACCAGGTCCAAAGAGTGGGGGGCCCTATCAGTAACCTGTCGGACCGTCTGAGAGATGTCCTATGTCAAGTGCATTACTACATCTTGAAAGAGGACATTATGCGCAAGGCCTGGCGGTCGGGCCCGGTGGATTTTGATGGCACCTCACTTAATCTTTACCCTGACTTATCCAGACCCACTCTGTACATGAGAATATGGGTCAGGCCCCTGCTGGATCTCATACGTCAAGCTGGGGGTACCAATACTTGGGGACACCCATTCAGCATCCGGGTCACCCGTGGTGACTGTGAATTTCTGTTCACTGACCCCGGTCAACTAGCTGCCATTTTCCTGTTTCTGAAACAAGATCTGGTGCACATTCCCAACTGACTGGACCCACCAGATGATCGACGACGCCTTCCCGGTACGACCACTCTCCCGCAACGCTGCAGGCGTCCAAGATCTCAAGCTCATTCTGATGAAGTCACACCCTCCCTACTTGGGACACCTGAGGACTAAGCTACCTTCTCGCAGTGAGCCATGACCTCCATCTTTCTCATTAGGTTTTTTCTGCATGAACTGCTTGTTTGTATCTGGGGCTGGCCCCTCTTTGGCCTTTCCCACTATGGTATATTTGCCCTGGGCGTGAAGCGGCCTTTACTGGTACTACTGTCTGTCCCAATGGTATTGTCCCCACTCGGTCCATGACCCTTGAGACACCCTATAATCTGGGGTCCTTTTTGCCTCCTCCATTGACCACTGGGCTCCACTGTCGAGCCGGCTGCTGTCGCCCACAACCTTATACTCCTGGAGGGTGTCGCAGGGGAGGGACATCTGAGGATGCTATTCTTCCCTTCTTGTTGCCCTTCTGTCCCGAGGCCCTGTTTCACATATTTAGAAAGCCCCCCACTTTTGCCCTGCAAATTAAACCCTGGCTGGTTTAGTTTATCTGCTTTACTTATGTTCATTCATGTTTTGTTCTTTTGTGGTTTCCTGCATAGTGCCATACCTGTTTTTCTGCCCTTCCTAGTATTCCAATATGTCTCCTACGGGTATCACATAATGTGCAAAAATATATGCCCGTCGTGGAGTTGGGAACACATCTCAGACTATCCAGACTTGACCTCTCCTCCATAGGATAGGCATGGTTGTGCCTATATTGTGATATTTCACGTAGCATCCTGTATTGCAGGTGCTTTAGTTACCCTTGTGACATCTCTAATAAGTGTCAATTTCTTTTCAGTTTTTTCCTTGGCTCTCCCCTACCTCCTTTCCTTCTTTCGCAGTTTGTTTTCTCCCATTCCCCTCCCCCCCCTTTTTTCCCACCCCTATCCCCCTTCTTTCTTTTCTTTTTTTCTTCTCTGTTTTCTTTTTCCTCTTCATTTTTCTTTTGTGTTTCCTCATCTACCTCCTTTGTTTTCCCTTCTCCCCTCCCTCTTCCTCCCTTTTTCCTTTTTTTTTCTCTCCCTCTTCTCCCCCTTCTTCTTTTCTTCTCTTCCCTTTGCTTTTTCCTCCACAGTTTGGTTCATCCCCTCTTGCTCCACCATGGCACACACTCTGGTATCCCACCCGACATTAAAATTTTGTTCCTACAATGTCTATTGCCTCAACGTTCCCTCTAAACGGGGTCAAATACTATACCAAATGCATAAACAACGGGTCCAAGTGCTCCTATTGCAGGAAACGCACTTCTGGAGTGGATCCACTCCTTCCTGCTCTAACAGATATTTTAATAGATGGTTCAATAGTACTCTCCCGGGCCACAAGGCCAGGGGTGTGTCAATTGCAATACACAAAACGCTCCCCATCAAGCTTTTAGATCACATATCTGAGCCACAGGGGAAATATCTTTTTGTCAAATGTTTGCTCTGGGGTACTAAGTTTACGATTGCTAATTTCTATCTGCCTAATGTTGCTCAGGTTCCTACTATGCTCCAATTTCTGCAGGCGCTATCTAATTTTGCAGAAGGGAAACTTTTCTTGGGAGGGGACCTCAATCTCACTCTTGACCCACAACTTGATTCGTCCACATCACGATCGTCTATCTCCTTCTCTAAACTGTGGGCCCTAAAGCGTGCTTTATACAACCTGGGAGTGGTGGATGTATGGAGGGTCCTGAATCCTAAAGCTTGTAACTATACTTATCTCTCTCCACTCCACTTATCTTCTAGTCGCATTAACTACTTTCTGATAGATCACAGTTGTCTGGATTGGTCTCCGAAGTGCGACATAGACACCAGGGTATGGTCTGATCACTCTCTGATCTATCTCACGATGACGCCACCCTCTACCCCGGTGAAAGAGTGGACCTGGCGTTTCAATGACTCGCTCTTGACAAATGAGGCATGTGTCACTCGCATTTCTGAGATCATCTCTAATTTTCTGCTTGATCATACTGCTGAAGCTACTTCTCTTCCCTTTCAGTGGGAGTCTTTAAAATCAGTTTTGCATGGAACTTTCATTCAACTAGGCTCTGGTCTGAAGAGAGAATGCTCTTCCTCTATCACGGCAGCAGTACAGAAACTTCAACTTCTGGAGACGGCCCATAAAAACTCTCCAACTTTGGAAGCCCTCACGGACGTGGCCTTGGTCTGCTCTCAACTTCGAGATCTATATGAAGCCTATACTCGTACTTTTGCGGACAAAATGGCGCTACACTGCTAGAAATTCAATGAAAAATGTGGACCTGCCCTTGCTCATTCTCTTCACCCGAAACGCGCATCCACCTTCATTCCCCATATTCAAGGGCCAACTGGAGAGTGGATCTCCAAGCCTTCTGACATTGTGGACGTCTTCACTAATTATTATTAATCCCTATATAACATCTCATTCCCTACCCCCTTATACCCCACCCCCACAGTGTTCTTACGTATCGGCCACTGGTCTACCTACTTTGGATGTTAACATTATTGAGGATCTTGAGTCGGATTTCTTGGAGGAGGAGGTGGCAAAGGCCATTACCGCTACTCCTTCAGGTAAGAGCCCAAGGCCAAATTTTATAAACTGTTCTCATCCTTCCTTGCTCTCTATCTCATGAAAGTCTTCAACTTTTTGTCCACTGGTTCCACTTTCCCTGTGCAAACTCTTGAAGCTCATATCACCCTGATTCCAAAACTGGATAAAGATCCCTCTTTGTGCTCTAACTACAGGCCCATCGCTTTGATCGGGGTGGACCTGAAGATTTTTGTCAAAGTGTTAGCAAATAAGTTACAGCCTCTCCTGCTTGACCTCATTCACTTAGATCAAGTGGGCTTTGTCACCGCACGAGAAGTGATGGATAATACCTAGATAGATGCTGAAAAAGCATTTGATCGTGTAGACTGGCAATTTCTCCTACTCACGTTACAACAAAAAGGGTTAGGCCCCTACATGTTAGCCAGAATACTGTCCTTGTATTCTTCTCCGTCTGCCAGAATTAAGATCAATGGCTCTTTGTCATCAGCTTTCTCTATCCGGAATGGCACCCGCCAAGGGTGTCCCCTATCCTTCCCCTCTATGTTCTTACTATAGAACATCTGGTGACAGCCTTGCACAATAACCCCAGTATCAGTGGACCGATAGTGGGTCCTTTGCATTCCAAATTGGCCCTTTTCGCTGATGACCTGCTCCTGTTTGTGATGCAACCGTTCATTTCCCTTCCCTCTATACTGCAAGAGTTTCAAACCTTTGGCCGAATCAGTAATTTCAAGGTGAACTACACTAAATCAGACTTGCTGAACATCTCTCTGGCATCAGGGGATCTACAGCGCATATCTTCGTCTTTCCACTTCAAAACTGGATCCTCCCATATTCGTTATCTTGGTATTCTCATACCTACGGATTTGTCCCAACTCTATTCGTTGAACTTTGTACCCCTTCTCAACCGGACTCAGGTGGACCTGTCTTCTTACAGTAGCAAGTATCTGTCCTGGTTGGGTAGGGTGAACACTTTAAAAATGGATGTGCTTCTTATACCTCTTTCAAATGCTCCCCATATCCCTTCCTAACTCGTTCTTCTTTGAATTGCGTCACCTTTTCTCCGCTTTCATCTGGAAAGCACATTGTCCTAGGATTTGTTGGAATACCCTTTCCCTCCCAAAAATTAAGGGAGGAGTGGGAGCCCCAAATGCCTCCCTTTTCTACAAAGCAGCTATTCTTGTTCGAATCCTCAGTTGGTTTCTCAACTGCTCCTCTAAGCTTTGGATCCAGCTGGAACAACACATGTGCCCCATTGATCTCCAAGCCTTACCCTGGATCCCACGTCTATGCCACCCCAGTCTTTCTACCCTTAGTGTTTTCACTAAACATGTCCTTCGCATATGGGAACGCGGAATGTCCACTTACTGCCTCTCCAAATATGTGGGGCCCATGAACCCGTTCTTTGGGACGCCGGCTTTCCCCCCAGCTCTCTCTGCCCCTACTTTCATAATTTGGAATAACCAAGATCACAGGAGATTGGCCCAGGTGCTTTGCTCTGTTCCTTCCTTACTCTCGACGACCTCCGCCGCTTCCCTCCTTCCATCCTTGTTCCCCTGGTTTCAACGACAACAGATAGTGTCCTATGTCATAAAATAGTGCTGCACATATATCTCTATAACCTCATATATGAATTAAAGCATCCAAACCATGTGATTAGGCAACAACGGTGAATACAACGTAAAAGTCCATAATGTGTGCTTGATTCATGAATTTATAATTTGTTCACAAAACAGGTGCTCTTTATTGCTTATATCCACTTCTGCTGCTGCATAGGTCAAATACCGCCTTTCCCTTTTAACCTGGGTAGGTATACTGCATAGATGACTCCACTTTCCTCCTCACTCTGTTGCAAACGGTACTGTCTCCTCTTTATCCCACAAATCCTCCGCATATGTAAACAGAAACGCTTGCCATAGTGTAGTATATAAATATAGCGTGATTTATTAAAAAAAACAAAGTGCACTCACATTTAAAAATGTCCTGCTGAGACACCACAGTAAAAAACCTTGTTATAATATATTTTCAATGTGTTCAGGAATTTCCAAGATGGCGGCTCGTAAACTTCCTGTTTAGCAGCTTGACGTCATTGGCCCACTCTACACGTTACATCACATCACGTGACTTCCTCAGGAGTTCCATGGTTCACATGGTTTGGATGCTTTAATTCATATATGAGGCTATAGAGATACAGTATAAATGGTAAAAAGATAAAATAATACAGTAAATATATGTTACAAAATATCATTTATCAATTGCTTAGAAGAATAGCACTGTCCATAGCATTAGGGCACACTCAATGAGAAGAAGAAGAGAAAGGAAAAAAAAAATCATACCAAAAAAAATCACTTGCTTACCAACAATCCCTTTGTGAAAATGTTACCCAGACAGGGTATAACATTCCTCCCAGCCTGTACAGAAGCTCTAGGGCACAAGAGAAAAAAAACAACAACCCAAAAAGTATATATCGTATGTATAAATTCCAGGAGGAAGTATATATAAATGGTGGTAGCTCAAACCTCAATGGGCTGTAGCCCTAACTTACAGTAAAATTCAAGTTTCACATCCAGAATGGTTGGGAAGTCCACAAACAAAGAACTAGGGCTAGAATTCCCTGCATATTTAATAAAGGCAATCTTTTTACTATTTATATGTTATATAGTTAGGTAACATATCCATTTATTTCTATAGAAAAAGCATTTCTGATGTTGAAGACATGTAAAGTTCATCTAAAGGGCTGAGGAAGTGGATGTGTTTACAAACCATGTAGACTGATATGATGATCTAAGGACATATGCTTTTGCAACATTTTAACTACAGAATCTTGACTTTGTGTATGTCTTTATTTGTTTGCTGAAAGTATATTCTTTCTGCAATTTTAAAAATTGTTATGTAATAAAAGTTGTATATTTTTATGGATTTCAACCTGTTTCTATATGATTTCCTAGGATTCATAATTACAGTTGTGCTCAAACGTTTACATACCCTGGCAGAAATTGTGAAATTTTGGCATTGATATTGAAAATATGACTGATCATGCCAAAAAAATGCTCTGTTATTGAAGGATGATGATCATATGAAGCCATTTCTTATCAAATAGTTGTTTGGCTCCTTTTTAAATCATAATGATAACAGAAATCACCCAAATGGCCATGATCAAAAGTTTACATACCCTGGAATGTTTGGCTTGGTACAGACACACAAGGTGACACACAGGGGTTAAAATGCCAATTAGAGGTTAATGTCCCACATCTGTTGCTTTTTAAATTGTAATTAGTGTCAGTGTATAAATAGTCAATGAGTTTGTTAGCTCTTACATGGAAGCACTGACTGGGCTAGATACTGAGCCATGGGGATCAGAAAAGAATTGTCAAAAGTCCTGCGTAACAAGATAATGGAACTTTATAAAGATGGAAAAGGACATAAAAAGATGTCCAAAACCTTGAATATGCCAATCAGTACTGTTAAATCACCTATTAAGAAGTGGAAAGTTCAGGGATCTCTTGATACCAAGCCAAGGTCAGGTAGACCAAGAAAGATTGCAGCCATAACTGACAGAAGAATTGTCCAGGATTCAAAGAAAAACCCACAGGCAACCGCAAAAGAAATACAGACTGCTCTGGAAAAAGACAGTGTGATTGTTTTGAAGGAGCACAATATGATGACACTTGAACAAAAATAAGCTGCATGGTCGAGGTGCCAGAAAGAAGCCTTCACTGCATCAATGACACAAAAAGGCCTGGTTAGGCATGTCAAGGTGTTGTCAGGCATATTGTAGCCAGGCTTTTTGTACTATGTACATATTGTACTATGCAAAAAAGGAGATACTGCATAACTGGACCTCAACCCGCCTACCCACCCCTCTCGGTGGCCTCGTGGGAAGCTTCCATTAATGCAATGTTATCTATGTACAAATTGACATATATTAATAGGGGTTGTCCTGGAAAATATAACAAGGTTTCGCAACCATGGATGTTATTACTTTCTTTAAATTGCATTGACCTGGACAGTGTACCTTTTCTGGGAGTTCCCCCCCCCCCCTTTATGTTAATCCTGTCCTTCTTGTATTTGAACAGTTGCACTGTCTTGATTTTTATCTCCTGCTACATGTGCGTTGATACTATTGTTGATCTGTACTCCCCTTATTGTATTGTACATTTTTGTACTATGCCATTATTAAAATAAACAATGATCCTGGATGTTATAAAACATAAAAGATGATGTTAAGTAACCTAACATGTCATGCCTTAAAATTACACACGTAATGACAAACTGTGACAAACTATGATACATTAAATTATCCTTAAGAGACGCTAATAAAGCCTTTATATAATGTCTCTTTATTTATTTTATTGAACTTTATTGCTATCCAAAGGGATGAACAACAACCCTTGTGATAGCATGGGCCATGACAGGTCCTCTTTATGGCAAGATCTGGGGTCTGCTGGAGAGCTGTTTGATCAGCTGCTTTACAAGCTGGCAAGGGTTTAAACAAACAAACAAACAAACAAACAAACCAACCAATCAACCAGAAGTGTCTAAGGCTGGCCATAGACAGAGCTAATTTCTTTCCTGCAACCACAGACAGTGTTAGCAGGGGATGTGGCAGGCGTACACCCCGAGATGGATGCGGTTCAACCATTTTGGCTTCAACCTCCATCTTGGCAAAGGGGTCAACCATCCTGACAAACATATTTCCCCCTCATTCTCCCCCCTTCCCTCTCTGTTCATACACATTGCCTGTGTGTTAGGAGTGTCACAGGCTGGGCAGGGCACAGCAGGGAGCTCAGAGCTCTAAAACATTTTTGAGCTGAGCTCCTGGTTGTCTGAGAAAGCTGTGAAATATAACGTAAAAGATAACGCAAGCCTTCCCAGGAGTTCAAGGCATTCCAACGAAGCACGAACCAGATAAACACTTTTAAGATCCATTTTTCCCCTGTCTCCTATCTTGGACTTACATAAAAACCAGGCATATCGTCAGATTGGCCAAGAGGAGACGAACAGTTTGATAGGTCACTCTCCTTGGCTGGAATACATAGGAAAGCAGAAAAGTAGATCTCGTGAACCATTCAGTGTAGAATTTCATATTTCATGTCTAATCAATCCTCAAACGTGTCTGCATAATAATCTACCTGTGGGTGGAGTGTCACTTGTGCATAGGAAAAGTTATGAGCCAAAATATGAACTACAAGAGATTTTGGATCTAGTTTAGGTATATGCCCAGACCTTCCCGTCCTTAGCAGGGTATTGGTCCTTGACTTCAGGGACACCCCCTGCTGGCGAACTACAAAATGAGCTGTCAGGCCTAAGAGAGCTAAGTTGAAGAATTCTCCCGTTTAACATCACAACCAACTTTGGAGACCTGTACCCTTTTGCTCTGAAACTTGATCTGCTAACCCAGGACTTTGGCAAGTACTCTAACCCTCTAACTTCTCTCTGTTATCTCTTTGCTGTGCTATTGTTCTCTGTGTATTTATATATATATTTTTATTGCACCCTTTTGACCTTTTAGTAATAAATTTTTCCTTCTGAAAGTGTTGAACTGTTTCTATAGCTCTTTATTGCAATTTACGAATTCCTGCCTCTAAAAGAGCGCTACTGTGTTTGTTTAACCCTCTGTATAACCGGTCTGCGGCGACCGTGCTATACAGACGATTATCTCAACCATTATAGTGTTATAGCTGATATCGCCATGTTTCCTCTTTCTCTGTATAAAAAGGAGGTGGTGGCAGTGTGAAGGGTTAATTGCGTAATTAACCTGGCCCAGTAACAATCGCTCCCGGGCTGCAGGTACATAGATTGTGGTCTAATTAGCTGGAAAATCGTGCAGGGTGCAGCTTGGCGTGGCATTGTTACGCACGTAACATCGCAGTTTTAGATTGGCTAGTCCTTCGGTTACGAGTTTGGTGAGAAGGTCAAGGGTCTGACGCTGCGTTCATCACAGGGGAATCCCTCCCACGCAGCTAGTATGTTGTCCCGCGGGGGGGAGTGGGGGAAGCCGTACCCGCCGGGAGAACACAGTGATTATTGCCGCGGGTATAATAGCCGTCAGCAAAATTTGCATGTAAAATCCAGCAGGCTGGTTGTACACAAGTTTGGTACATTCAGGCCACCCATTCATGGTTTGAATCTCGGCCAGTTACTGCTGAACTGGCTGAGATTCGAACCATCTATGGCCAGCCTAAATACCCAGTGCTTCCTATTCATGACTTTCGAGGGAGAGTAGCAGCGAAAGTTCCTCCCACTCTTCCAAGTGCATCTGATCAGGTTGTGTCAGTCTCTGGTTCCCTGTGAGACGATAAAGCCTGGGAAAGGTGGCAAGGGAGGGTAACCCTGTTACACTAACTGTAAAAGTGATCAAACGGCTATAGAGCCTTCTGGATCACTTTTACCAGAAAGCTCATTGCCTGCTTTACATACAATGGACTGGTAGTGGTTAAAGGATGGCAAGGGCTCCCCCTTATGTGATTGGGAAATCTAAATGTTATCGAGATTAATTGTTCTGCCACACATTATCTATTGTCTACAATCCCCATAGAGATTCCACAGTTTTTCAGACAAATACAGAAGCTGATCATGGCATTTGGTTGTCAGAACGAAAAACCCAGACTAGCATATTCTATATTACATAGACAAAAAACAGCTGGAGATCCAGGCTTACCTGATGTATCTCTATACTATAAAAATATAGTCTTAGTACATATTGTGAACTGGCATCATGACATGAATAACAAATTATTGGTTAAAGTGGCATTAAACCCAAAAATGTAATATATTGCAGCTTACTAATCTTTGGATGTGGTGACTCCATTGTTTTCTTTTTCTATAGGCTTTTTTTTCCTTTCTATTTTCACCTGTTGAATTGTCCAGTAACATACCTCCTGTATTAAAATGCCCCCACTCTGAATTAAAGCACACAGGGGCACAGCAGACAGCAGCATTGTTAATTTGGGGGAGGGGAGTATTGGATGTACTGGATCACCAGATGAAAATAAAGGAAAGAAGGGTTAAAAAGGTGGCCTCTCTTAAGCTGCAGTATAACTGAGTAAATGTTTGCTTTTGGGTTTATTACCACTTTAAGTTAGAAATAAACATGGTGGGACACAGTCTAGCAGGACACCATAGATTCATAGCACATTGTGGCTTATGTAGTTGGGTATCCCATATCACATTAGCGACTTTAAAAACTTGGTACAGGTTAAATGCTAAGGGAGTGTTGCTCTCACCATTAACCTCACTAGACAGGTTCCCTTGGTTTGGACCCAGAGAAGACGTAACCTTTTTTATAATATGGTAGATGGATGGAATAACTATATTATAAATTTGCTCCCAAAAGAAAGATTGTACCTTTGGAAACTTTGAGACTCCATATAGGGGGTTTCTAAGGGATTTTTTTTAGATATAGGCAATTGCTAGATTGTTTTCAAGAACTGGCATCCAAATTACAGCTGATAGCCATCATAACCACTTTTGAGTCTGTGCGCTAAAGTTAAAAATGTGAGACATCCCCTTTCATGAATGTGTAAAACTTTTCTTAGTGCATGCTCGGAACAGATTCCCCATTTCGTTAGGGACTAGGAAAGAGAACTAAACATGGAGTTTTCACCGAACCAATTGCGATCAATAAGACTCTCTCAAGTTTCTTCTTTTAGTACCGAAACTCAAGAGTCTTCCAACAAATTTATGTCAAGATGGTATAAGACCCCCTCTTGTTTGGTGAAGATCTTTCCAAGTCAAACCCAAGGTGTTGGAGGAGTTATGTGTAAGAAGGGTCATTCCTCCATATATGGTGGAGATGCCCTAAGAGAAAACAGTAAGACTGTAACAATAAGACATACTGCTCTCCAATACTCTTTTCATGACACACCATCTATCAAATCCTACAAAAATAGTGCTAACTCCTCATTTACTGTTTTAAATGCAGCCGAAAGCTTCATACCTAAGTTTTGGAAACAGGACAAATGTCCAACTATTGTAGATAGGCTAAATGAGGTTCATGGCATAATGGATTTTTCTTTCAATAATAAACAAAGACAATTTTTGATTATTTGGGCAGGGAGGATGTATTAATTTTATTCTTACTATTTATTTTATTGCCAAAGGACTGCTTGCTTATCACTTGCTGCATTTTGCAGGGATATTATATTGCATGCTGTATTGTGGCACATACTTTTGTAATACAGCTACAGGATACAATGCGTAGTGCAATTATAACTGGCATCTGGCAACACTTTTTGTTTTCTTCCTTTTTATTTACATTGATTTTTTTTACTTTTACATCTCTTATTCTTATCACACGTGTGTTAAAGATAAAACTTGTAATTTTCTTGAGTGCTCTATTTGACAAACGCAAATGGAATTTTGAATTACAATGTTTATTTCTGTTTTTTTGGGGGGTTTTTTTTGTTTCAACCTGGTGCCATCTAGATAGGATTTTATACCCCATTTCTTAAGCACTGCAGGATATTAACACCTTGTAGCTCATTTGTATAGTTTTGTCTCATCATTGTTTGGTAAAGGTTGTGCAAAGGTCTGCTTCCAACCGTGTAAGACATTTAGGAGGCATTGAATCTGGTGAGTGGCATAACATAGGGAATGACTGAGATAAGCTGTGGGGGGGTCTCCACCTCATCCAGGGATCATTTTTGAAATTCCATAGGGACAGGCAGACTTGTCACTTTTCCCAAGTTATGGGAGCTGAAGGTATGGTTTGACCAAATATCTGCCAGGGATTGCCAGGTATCCTCTTGGAAGAAGTGCAGCACTCAGAATTGCTGGTCTGAAGAGGAGCGATCTATCTTGAAATTCTGGCACAAAATTAGAGTGTGAAGTGACCATGATAAACTGGAAGGGTGTGCATCCAACAAGACCCCAGGTCTGAGTGATTTTGCCACTGTTAACTTAACCCTGATCATTGGGTGATTTAGGAGCTGGAAAAAGACTTATGTCTGCAGCTAGGGGAGATCCTCCAGTTTGCAGTTAGAGAAAGTTCAAGGTGGACCTGTGGTTTCATTGAGTTTGGTGCACACCAGCTGAGAAACCGTGACATATGCAACGTCTTAAGGTATGCCATGCCTGCCCACAAAAATGTCCCAAATTCACCACATATTTGTCATAAGAAATGACTAGGATGAACTTGTAAACCACTGCCTATGAAATTATACTTCATTGGAATGCATACTCCCCCTCTCCATAGCCTCTTTGGAAAAAGCTGTCAATGTTGTTCTTCCTATGTACAAATTGACGTATATTAATAGGAATTACCCAATAAATTTGATGGGGTATGGCAGCCGTGGCTGGACCTCTAAACATGCCTCTCTTGTGGATACTCATCCTGGTATAGGTAAGGACGTGGCTGCGATCCCTCCTTGCGCTTGCCTTTTGGGTTGCATGGGAATACTACTGTACCTTTACATACGTTTACACTTTGCCACCTGTGTGAGGCTCTAGTTGCATCACCTGTCTTTGTTTCAGTTTATCAAATGGCTATGTACCTTGTACCACTGCCATTCTTTTTTTCAATAAAAGAACATTTTGGTTGTTAAAAAAAAAAAGAAATGACTAGGAATGTGTATCGGGAGCAAGAAGAGAAGGCAAGGCAGCGTAGTCATTTTAAGTGCACTACACCTATGGAACCAGGATTAGTTGCCCAAGCCATCAGATCTCTCCTAGTCTGGTTTAGGAACTGGGGGAAGTAAACATGGAGTAAACCCCCTAGGTTGGGTGTGAGTGTGATCCCAAGATATTTTAGATGTCCCGACGGCCATTTAAACTCCCTAGCGGTCTGATTATGTCCATATTTCTGTGCTCAAAGCGGTACATTTTTTTGCATGGAAATATGTATTTTTTTTATTGTAGGCCTGTAATTTTTAGGAATAACTCACTGAAATCTGTCTGACAAGAGTCTAGTAAACATCCCTGGTATGTTACAATTTGAAACACGAAATCATAAATTATAATTTAATAAATAATCATAAAAAATAATAATATAATAATAAATTTAATTCAATAATATAATCAAGCCAAAAACACTGAAATTTGAAATATAGCGCCAAGTTCGCACATCACTGAGTAAAGTCGCAAAATCGTTTTCAGTGTCTGATGACGAATTTCCCCACGAATCATTATCACTCAATTCTGCAAGTGGTTCTAATTTACTATCGCTGTTCTCTAGCCGGTCTAAAACCGCTTTTGACCTAAAGGGACGCTTTTTGGACGCCATGGACATTTCTCAGTTTCAAGGCAGAAAGAACAGTAAAAATGCAGGCAGGGCACAGGACAAAGCACTAGGGACAAAATGTATGTGAAATGGTTTGATACAGCAATGTTTTACTATGTGATTTTAGTGTATTTAGTGACTGTCACTTTTTGTCATTTTCAAATTTTCCCCCAGTTCCGTCCCCCGTATGTCCCGACGCTTGCAGGGGACGGAACCCAGATGACAGATGCCGGAATCTGCCGGAGGACATTGCAGGGGACACTGCAGGAGGGACATTGCGGGAGCGCAGGACAAGGTAAGTGAAGAACAGATCCCGGAGCAGCGCCGCATGGTAAGCTCGAATGTAGCTCGGGGTTACCGCTTTTGGTACTGAAACTTTACCCCGAGCTACACTCAAGAATACCGCCAGGGAGGCTACATAGAAAGTGGCTTTGTAGAATGTCCACTGTGGGCTGAGGGACATTGAGGTTCAGTGCCCCTTATTTTTGCAATTTCGTTTTAAAATTTGACAGCTCGCTGTGTACCTGAAGTTCAGTTAATAGATTAGGTAATTTTTTTTTTTTAAATACCAATGCAGTGCCGCGCTCCACTATATTCAAAACAAATAAATAAAAAGGCAAATAAATTGAAATAAAAATCTTCCAACAAATATTCAAGTGTCCACACAAAGTCTGTGGTTATCTATCGCCACTTGTAAGGTAAAGATGGGGTGCTCCTCAATTCACCTCTTGTGTTGTACTCAAACCAGAATTTGTGCACCTCCACCAGTTTTTCTCTCACCTGGTGTATATGTCCAAAACATTAAGTGGGGTTTTTAGCATTTAATTTAGCAAGGATGGATTTAGCATGGATGCCACTTCATATGGAGAACAGGAGGCTACTGGAAACCAGGCTGAAATGCAAGCGAAGCTCAGGTCTACTATAGGGTTTCTGAGATGTTTCGGCTGGGGCCTTCAGGTCCGTATCCACTTGGTTGAGATCAGCAACTTCTGGCTGTGACATCATGGTGTCAGACAAGAGGTTGTGACTACACATTTCAGTGCTCAAAAGACAGCCCCTTTATCAAGTCAGAAAAACTTTTTTTCGTTGACTTCTAAGACAAATTGTATACACAATACAGACTTTCAGCATATGGGGGTCCCATTCCTTTTTTGCCCAGGGTCCCATTTTGTCTAAAACTGGCCCTGTGAAACAGGAAGCTATTGTGAACTCCACTCCCAGTTTTAAATAATTACAAGAGAAGAAGGAGGAAATACACACCTTAGGATTTGGGACTTTGTAAGTGCAGAGTCATTCAATATGACATATAAATTTAAAATGAAACCATCAAAACTACAAACATATTTTTAAAAACATTTAGTGTTTAAAAGAACAAACAAAACAATTTGGTGGTGTTGATGAGGTACATTCTCACACATAGTAGTTCCTAAAAGTATATGTATACACTGTTATGAATCCGAATATATTTTGACCATTCAGGCTTCCTCAGGGAATAAAGTCTATCACACTGTAAAGGAACCATATACACTATATTGACAAAAGTATTGGGACACCCCTCCAAATTAATTGGATTCAGGTGTTCCAATCACCTCCATAGCCACAGGTGTATAAAACCAAGCACCTAGGCACGCAGACTGCTTCTACAAACGTTTTTGAAAGAATGGGTTGCTCGCAGGAGCTCAGTGAATTCAAGCGTGGTACCCTCATAGGTTGCCACCTGTGCAATAAGTCTATCCGTGAAATTTCCTCGCTACTAAATATTCCACGGTCAACTGTTAGTGGTATTATAACAAAGTGAAAGCAACTGGGAACAACAGAAACTCATCCATGAAGTGGTAGACCACGTAAAATGACAGAGCAGGGTCAGTGCATGCTAAAGCGCACAGCGCGCAGAAGTTGGCAACTGTCTGCAGAGTCAATAACTAAAGACCTCCAAACTTTGTGTGGCCTTCAGATTAGCACAACAGTGCATAGAGATGTTCATGGAATGAGTTTCCATGGCCAAGCAGCTGCATCCAAGCCTTACATCACCAAGTGCAATGCAAAGCGTCGGATGCAGTGGTGTAAAGCATGCAGCCACTGGACTCTAGAGCAGTGGAGACGAGTTCTCTGGAGTGATGAATCACACTTCTCTGTCTGGCAGTCTGATGGACATGTCTGGGTTTGGTGGTTGTCAGGAGAATGGTATTTGCCTGACTGTATTGTGCCAAGTGTAAAGTTTGGTGGAGTGGGAATTATGGTGTGGGGTTGTTTTTCAGGGGTTGGGCTTGGCCCCTTTGTTGCAGTGAAAGGAACTCTTATGGCATCAGCATACCAAGACATTTTGGACAATTTCATGCTCCCAACTTTGTGGGAACAGTTTGGGGATGGCCGCTTCCTGTTCCAACATAACTGCGCACCAGTGCACAAAGCAAGGTCCATAAAGACATGGATGAGTGAGTCTGGGGTGGAGGAAACTGACTGCCCTGCACAGAGTTATGGCCTCAACCCGATAGAATACCTTTGGGATGAATTAAAGTGTAGACTGCGAGCCAGGTCTTCTGGTCCGACATCAGTGCCTGACCTCACAAATGTGCTTCTGGAAGAATGGTCAAACATTCACATAGACACACTCCCAGTCTTCCCAGAAGAGTTGAAGCTGTTATAGCTGCAAAGGGTGGGCCAACTCAATATTGAACCCTACAGACTAAGACTGGGATGCCATTAAAGTTCATGTGCGTGGAAAGGCAATATAGTGTATATATGTCCAAACTGGCCAATAGAAGCTGGGCAGAATAATTGAAAGCCAGTGAATCCAGGATTCCCCTAAACAAATACCTAGACAAAGGCCAGTATATGTATAAATATAGATATGCTCAGTGACAATTAATAAAAGGAACCTTTCATTATATAATAATTTCAAAAATCCAAAATCTATAATTTTTCAAATTAAAGTCCAATTTCAAATTAAAGTCCAATATCACAATAAAATAAATAAATACGTGTAGTCCAAAAAATTGATTCAAGTGTAAAAAACTCTCCGCTGCTTGCAAAACCTTGATTACCTCAAAAAAAAAAAACAAAACAAAATATACATAGTGCATTATCCTTTATAAATAAAAATTTACATGTGAGATCAATCCGATAATATTCACCCAAGTGAAAACACGTGTATATATCAAACCACATACACATGCGATATACTGTGCAAAACCATGCATGTGAAACACTCTACTGGGAGAGTCCTAGTCGCAAGTCACAGCCGATTTTTTGCCCTCTCCAAGATGGCCGCCACTCCACTTCCGGTATTCTCGTATGCGTCTGACGTCACCTCCCTTTGACGCGTTTCGTCATTGGACGTAATCATAAAGGGGGGCTCATGATTACGTCCAATGACGAAACGCGTCAAAGGGAGGTGACGTCAGACGCATACGAGAATACCGGAAGTGGAGTGGCGGCCATCTTGGAGAGGGCAAAAAATCGGCTGTGACTTGCGAATAGGACTCTCCTGGATTCCGGATGGCAGACAGGTCTTTATATGCTATGTGCAATGGAAAGATGTTTTTAATGTAAGCAGGATAATTAAAAGTTTTGGATCTTAGTATGTGGCAGTATCACGCTATGATTTGTTCCTTATATATGGGTATCTGACTGGCGTATATGGTGGAAACATATCTGAGTTGCTAGGGTGGAAGGATCCATACAGTATCATAGGATCAAAGCAAACCCTGAGGACATCTTCAAAAGGATTTATATCACCAGGCAATTTCTGTGGATTGAGATCAAAAACATAAATTGCTTTGAATATTGGTAAGGGTATTCACTCCTTACCCTGATAGAAGTGTGCACTGTGTCATGAGTTTTTAGCACAGTAGAGTGTTTCACATGCATGGTTTTGCACAGTATATCGCATGTGTATGTGGTTTGATATATACACGTGTTTTCACTTGGGTGAATATTATCGGATTGATCTCACATGTAAATTTTTATTTATAAAGGATAATGCACTATGTATATTTTGTTTTGTTTTGTTTTTTTTGAGGTAATCAAGGTTTTGCAAGCAGCGGAGAGTTTTTTACACTTGAATCAATTTTTTGGACTACACGTATTTATTTATTTATTTTATTGTGATATTGGACTTTAATTTGAAATTGGACTTTAATTTGAAAAATTATAGATTTTGGATTTTTGAAATTATTATATAATGAAAGGTTCCTTTTATTAATTGTCACTGAGCATATCTATATTTATATTTGTACACCTCTAAGGGTAGAGGTGAAGTGTGCTTACAAAGAGTTGGGGAGAATTAGTGATTTACATTTATTAAAGGCCAGTATATGGTGTGCTACAGGAGGGGCACACAGGTAGGAAGCTGTTTGTTATCTGCTGGCAGGACAAATCCCACCAACATTAAAGTGTTACTAAACCCTCAACAGTAAAATCATTCTGTATATGCAGTAAAGCATGCTTGTTATACTCACTGTGGAACCTAAGGTGTTAATCCTCCACATTGTGTAGAAAGGATGTTTCATCCTGTCTTAACTGATCCTCCCCTTCTTCCAGTTTCTCCTAAATATCTCCTGATAGAAAAGAGGCTTGGGGGCAAGCTGGACATGCTCAGCTTGGAGTGTATTGCTAGAGAGGTTTTTTGTCTTGGGAGAGTGCATGTGATCAGCACAGGGCCAATCAGCACTATCCACACAGAGGTCAGGGTTCCTGCATCCTCCAACAGGAGAATGAAAACTCCTCCTACAAGCTGTAGCCAGTGCTCTGCAGGACACTGATAGAAATCACATGACTGCTATATACTGCTGATGAGAAAAGTATTTAGCAGTTTATATTTACTATAATCAGGGCAGTTCCATATTCTGTGTACTATGGGAGACCAGATATAGTGAATGCAGGATCCTGGGTTTAGTAACACTTTTAAGTCCCATTGGTTCAAACAAATCACATATACGATATCAAAGTGAATATTAGGGACAGTCAGTCAAGGCACACCTCCATTCAGTTGACCTTGCATGGATGCACAGTGTGGTGTCCCATCAGCCCTGACCTGCCCAGTTTTAATTACCTGACATTCAAGGAATGCAGTGAGGTGTTTCCAGCTGCAAAATGGTCAATGGAAAAGCACAAAAATAGAAATAGAAAAAAAATAATAAAAAACTTTAAAAGTAAAAAAAATAATAATTGTAAAGTTAAAGCCTGCATTTCTTTTTTGTAGTTTTTGACTTGTTAACTTTCTGTTCAATAGAATTAACAAATCTCTAAGAGCTCCTTCACATGGCAGTAGTGGAGTATATTTGAGTTGTTTGCATTACAGGAAACCTCTACCAGGCAATAATAATACGTAAAATGGTCAGTAAATATTAAAATGATTAATCCAGATGTTGTTTACTGACAAGATGCAATGAATCTTGTCCAAAAAGTGAACAGATGTGATAAAAGAATTTCCATTGTGATATTAATACAGGTATTATCACTGTTGAAGTCATGCTGCTTTGGACAGTGCATCTGTGTATCAATGTGTGCCAACTTGCCAGGAATTGTGATACCCAAATTCAGAATCAAAGAACTATTCAGGCAATTTGAATCAAACAGCACAAACATGACACCTGTCATTTTAGAGAGTGATGTGCTCTCAATCAGCATGATTCACAGGTAGACACAGACATATTTTTGTGAAGGTGTCTGCATATGGTCTGCTCATCTTTTACAAAGAAAGAAGGTAAAGTTTTATTAAGTAATTTCAGCATCTTAAATAATTCTATTAACTAAAAGTAGTGGTGTGGAGAGGAAAGTTCAGCCCCCACTTTGCAGAAAATCATGTTTGTCTTTGGTAATCTCTTCCAGATGTCTTCAAGGATGAGGTCATTGCAGGGACCTGCCTGTCACACAATTTACTTTGCAGCCTTCTGTCCTGGACATGCGGAAATGGGGCTTCAGCCTTTTGCCACATTTAAAACATTGCTTATTTTTGCTTTGTCCTGACCTGGAGATGAGGGAAAAAAAAGGGGGGGTGGGTGTGTTACACTTTGTCTACGTGCATGCCTATAGGTTGGGGGTATCAGCAGTTTGCTTTCCCATAGATAAAAATTATTTGATGAAAGTACATGTTTTTCTGGAACACATACCTCAGTTACCAGTGAATTACCCATGAATTTAAAGTGGTCTAACAGAAAAAAAAATGTTTAAAACACTAGATTGTGTAAGGAATGGTCAGAACCTAGCATCAGGTTCCTTTTGGTTTTTGCGTCCTGTTGGGGAGGACTATAAGGTTTAAAAACAGTCAGTGTTGATTGAGAGAGTTTAATTTCACTTTAAGCATTAAATTACCAGTTTGCCAGTAATTTGCCAACAGATTTGCACAATAAAATTTACATATTTGTCCAGATAAAGTTGCTTCTGCTATCATTTGCCCAGGAACTAGATTTTCCTGATCTGTTGTGACCTGTCCTTATTAGAATTGGTGGCAGTGTGTGTTTCGTAGTCACTCTGGACATGGTTCATGAACTATAGTCACCCAGCCCCTGCATTTGGGATGACAGCCCTTGTCTGCAATCCCACCTCCAAATTAATGAACTATACAGACTGAAGCTGGTTTAAACTGTGAACGGCTTTGAAGTGCTGTTTGCACCAATATGGTTTTCAGAATTTACAGCTGAGGACCTCTATTTGCTATGGACAAGACTGGCTACCAGGTGCATTGTGGGTGTTTGACATCACTAGAGATTACAGAGAGTGTATTTTTTCCATTGGAAAGAATCATTTTACGAAGATAGAATGACTAACAGGAAGTTACCCTGGCATATGTAATGAGAATCTATGGCAGCCCCCATGTACTTATATACAGAAACAAGGATTACAAAACATTTGCACATGTTGACACAATATCCTATCCAGAGATGCCACCGCCTCTCCTTTAAACTAGATATGTGTGAATAACAGAGGTTTTATGGCTAATTGAGTGTGGTTGGGCACTAACTGAATCTAGTTTACCCCTGAATCAGCCACAGGATCTGATTGATTAATAAATGTTTTTTATGCTGAAATGGCAATCCTAATGTATAAAAAAAATACATGGATAGTATATTTCATTAAAATACATAAAGATGCTGACCATAGGCTGCATCCAGCACAGAATGTGTACAACAAGAGCCTTTAGCTCTTATTTTTCCTCCTGCATTTTCTAGAAAGAATGAAATATTTTGTTCCATTACACTGAATGATCTCCCCTTCCAGGTGTTTCCATGAAATATAGCCCTGCAGCATTCCTTACAGACGACTGCTGACAGACAGACATGAGACCATGTCAGGCCTAATCCAAACTATGTGTATGATCACATTATAGAATCTGTTTCAAAGCTGCCAGAACAAATAGCTTTTATCAGTGCTGGCAGTTTAGAGGAAAGGCAGTGTACTATCACTTAAATACTTCACAGACCAAGACTTGTAATATATATATATATATATATATATATATATATATATATATATATACACACAGTATCTCACAGAAGTGAGTACGCCCCTCACATTTTTGTAAATATTTTATTATACAGTACACAGTATCTCACAGAAGTGAGTACACCACTCACATTTTTGTTATATCTTTGTCACATTTTATTATATCTTTTCATGTGACAATACTGAAGAAAAGACACTTTGCTACAATGTATAGTGAGTGTACAGCTTGTATAACAGTGTAAATTTGCTGTCCTCTCAAAATAACTCATTAGTGTTACAAGGTCTCAGGTGTGAATGGGGAGCAGGTGTGTTAAATTTGGTGTTTTCGCTCTCACTCTCTCATACTGGTCACTGGAAGTTCAACATGGCACCTCATGGCAAAGAACTCTGTGGATCTGAAAAAAAGCATAGTTGCTCTACATAGAGATAGCCTAGGCTATAAGAAGATTGCCAAGACCCTGAAACTGAGCTGCAGCATGGTGGTCAAGACCATACAGTGGTTTAACAGGACAGTTTCCACTCAGAACAGGCCTTGCTATGGTCGACCAAAGAACTTGAGTGCACGTACTCAGCCCAATTTGGGCATTTTCACTTAGGGGTGTACTCACTTTTGTTGCCAGCGGTTTAGACATTAATGGCTGTGTGTTGAGTTATTTTGAGGGGCAGCAAATTTACACTGTTATACAAGCTGTACACTCACTACTTTGCATTGTAGCAAAGACCCTGATTTACTATTGTGCCTGGGCGCATTTCCGTGGGCGAACGTCTTAATTTTTATGAGCGACCATCTACTTTTACCCCACTAAGAGATTTACTATTGAGCACCGTCAACATGTAGATGCCCAATCGAATTTACTAACGAGACACACACCAGGAATCAGACTAACAAAGCAGACTTGGTAAGAGGTATGTCTAACACCATGAAAAATCACTGCAGAGACATGTTCACTTTGAAATTTGCTTTGCCAAATATCAGGACTTCACTTTAAACAATATCTGCCATTTAAAAAAAAATTTAAATGTGTTAAAAAGTTTTTTTTTTTAAGCAAATCGACACAGTGAAAAACTAGACGCTCGTGCAGCTTATTTGGCTGATATGAATGCGCATGTGCAGAACACATTTTAGACTTCCTCTGTGGGCGCTTGCTTTTTAGCCACTGCTCAATAGTAAATCTCAGTGTGGATTCCTCTGACAGCCGACCCTCGATCGCGTCTACTGTGTTTAAGAAACAGCACTAGGCATATCTTTATGTATTCTAATTTGATTTCCTTAGTTCTAGTGATTCTATTTTTGTTTCTTATCCTTTATAATTATTTCTGTAATGATTTTACTTATTTCGAAAGATAATATTTATTTTGACAGCTGAATGTAAAAGTAAAGGTCCGCAATAAAAAAAAAAAACAAAAAAAAAAAAACAAAAAAAAAAAAACAAACAGCATGGGTCCCCCCTCTCATCCATACCAAGCCCTTCAGGTCAGGTATGGATATTAAGAGGGAACTCCACACCGAAATGTAAAAAAAAAAATACAGCGTGGGGACCCCCTCAATATCCATACCAGACCCTTATCCGAGCATGCAGCCCGGCAGGTCAGGAAAGGGGGGGGGGGACGAGCGAGCGCCCCCCCCCCTCCTGAACCATACCAGGCCACATACACTCAACATGGGGGGGTGCTTTGGGGCAGGGGGGCTCCCCCCCCAAAGCACCTTTTCCCCATGTTGATGGGGACAAGGGCCTCTTCCCCACAACCCTGGCCGGTGGTTGTGGGGGTCTGCGGGCGGGGGGCTTATCATAATCTGGAAGCCCCCTTTAATAAGGGGGCCCCCAGATCCCACCCCCCCCTACGTGAATGAGTCTGCGGTACATGGTCCCGCTACTCATTCACAAAAAGACAAAGTGTTGTGTAAAAAAAACACAGTACAGGGTCTTTGACAAGTTCTTTAATAAAACAATGTCCCCCGAAGTAGATCCAACATCAATCACGGCGGTGGCGGCGATCCGAAAAAAGAAAAAAAAAAGTTCTGGTCCTGTCGGAGGCTTCCAGCCTTATGCAAAAAGTCTCGCTGACAGCTCTTAAATAGGTTAGGGGCGGGGCTAGCCGGGGACATCATCCGAGTGACCCCGCCCCATGTCACATGCTTGCTGTCCCCAGCTGGCCCCACCCCTTACCTATATAAGAACTGTCAGACTGTCTCCTGCATAAAGCTGGTTAGCCTCAGTGGAGAGACAGGGTGACAGTTCTTAAATAGGTAAGGGGCGGGGCCAGCCGGGGACATCATCCGAGAAACCCTGCCCCATGTGACATCAATGATGTCACATGGGGCGGGGTCATTCGAATGATGTCCCTGGCTGGCCCCGCCCCTAACCTATTTAAGAGCTGTCAGTGAGACTTTTTTCATAAGGCTGGAAGCCTCCGATGGGACTGGAACTTTTTTTTTCCGCCCCCCCCCGCAGACTCATTCATGTAGGGGGGGGCCGGGATCTGGGGGCCCCCTTGTTAAAGGGGGCTTCCAGATTCTGATAAGCCTACCGCCCGCAGACCCCCACAACCACCGGCCAGGGTTGTGGGGAAGAGGCCCTTGCCTCTTTGGGGGGGGGAGCCACGTTGAGGACATGTGGCCTGGTATGGTTCAGGAGGAGGGGGGGGTTGCTCGCGCCCCCCTTTCCTGACCGGCCGGGCTGCATGCTCGGATAAGGGTCTGGTATGGATATTGGGGGGTCTCCACGCTGTTTTTTATTTAATTTTCGGTGTGGAGTTACCCCTTAACATCCATTCCAGACCCGAAGGGCTTGGTATGGATGGGAGGGGGGACCCCACGCTGTTTTTTTATTATTTATTTAATTCACGGAAATAATTTAAAATTCAGCTGTCAGTGAGAAACCCCGATGACAGCTGAAACATTCCTTCTGTCACAAAAATAGACTAAAGAAAGCCACCTATAATGACACTAATAACTAGTGTCATAATCATATCTCCGACTCACTTAACATGTAAGTGTGGATCCATAAACCCAAAAGGAATTGCATACTAAACAATATGGTAGTGTGACCAGAGCACCCCTACCCAGAAAAAGGAGGTTATTAAATGATCCACGCGGAGTAATATGGGTTCAAAGATTACAAACAGTATTTTATTCGATCACATGGATCATAGGGAGGTTAAACATGAGCACGGTGTACATATCAAACAATTAAAATCATTTTAAAAGCACTTGGCGTCCTCATTTCTGGGTCATTTTGGCAAGTAGAGTACCATATAAGGCAATATAAGGTAGTGGTGTGGTTTTGATTCTAGGTTTCCATAGATCTCCAGCTTGTATTAGGATAAACCATATGTTCGGTAAGTATATTTTCAATATGAGCCAGGGTGTGTAGAGTAGCCTTCTGGCCCGTGGAAACTGGAACATAAAAATAGAAATAAGTATATATAAACATGTAGGAGCTAATCACAGCCAAGCCCCACCAGACCTCCCTATAAAGTGGTCAATGAACACTTCATTACCTTCTCAGTTGTAAGCCTGTCATACCCGCTTCTCAATTGTGGAGACTTCCTGGGTAGCCACCCCAAGTGAAAAAAAGTCCACAGTACCAAATGATTCTGGGGATATATATAAACATTATAATATGGAACATAAAGCATCAATTAAACCCTGAAAGCAGAAACAAAATATGGGTATGTTACCATCAGTGAGGATCAAGAGGACTCCCGTCGACTTGAAATAGGATCAGGTCCTTGATGCTTGTTTAAAGATGCATATGGGGGTGGGAAGCCAGGTGGTCTCAATACGTAATTTCCCAACACAAATTTAATGTATGTAACAGGCCGTGAGTACCTGAGTCTATATACCCAATGAAGGGTTTCCAAAAATTACTCAATCTGAGAAAAATAAAGCGGTTTATATAGGATATGGCTTTTGTCACAGCAAACAGTGCCTCAAATAGGATTGCATATGTATATATATATATTTAATCCTCTAAAGAGGATTACCAAAACATTCCCCGAAAAAATAGGGTAAGTTAGGCACATAGAACCTACCCTCTTAACTCCATATATGCTCTATGAGTCTAAACAGCAGTAAGCTAAAATAACTTGCCACCGGTGGAAGATATATTCCCATGAGGGATTGCCGTTTGCGGACCGCTGTAATAGTAGCCTTATGGTAGTTTTCAGAGGGCCTCGTGCCTTCCTAGCAGGGAGCTGTGACACTGCCGTTCCTTCCCACCTCGTGGGCGCCGCACCCTATGAAGACGCCGAGCGTAGTGACGTCATTACGTTGACGCGTTTCGTCCGCCAATCACCGCAGACTTCGTCAGAACTAGGAGGGGACTTCATTCCATTGCCTTATATAGTGCACTAATTGCATACCAGTGAGTCTCCATATCGCCCTCTTGTGTTCAAAAAATATCACTACATTCAAAAAATCAAAAGTGAATTAAAAAGCATGTATTTAAATTTTAAATTGACTGCTGGCAATAGAGAAGAGGGACCATACTAGAGTGAACCAGATCATCTTTAAAAAGGATAGTAGAGAAAGGTAATCATTGTAATTCAAGGGGTAGAACATCAAGACCCGGTTCAAGGTCCTAATTTCAATATTATTCTAATTATTATAAGAATTCAGTCTATGATAGGGAAAAGAGAGAGGGCCCCGGGGTTAAACTCATACCCTATCCAGGTATGTCCATATTTCCTTCCCATACATAATAACTCAGTGCAGGCTATAGCTCAAGGGATAATAAGGATTCCAAAAAGCTCAGTTTAGAAAAACTTTAAAGTTGAGTTCTGTGTTTAGTCCATATGGGACAGGTGCACCCAAGGTATGAATCCAAAATTTTTCTTTTTGTAGGAGGACTTTGTCAAAGTCACCCCGTCGAGCTGAAATATTCAGCAGAAAGATCCCTTTCACTTTTAAGCCTTCTGTTTTCCCCCCATGTACTTCTCTAAAATGTTGTGCCAGTGGATTCTCTTTTTCTCCCTTCCCTACGTTCCTATTCTCATTCCTAATATCTCTCAGATGTTCACCAATTCTAGTTCTGAGGTTCCTTTTCGTTTTTCCTATATACATCTTCTTGCATGGACATTCTATCATATATATTATTCTACTGCTAGAGCAATTAATGAAGCTTCGTATCTGAAACACCTTGGATTTATCGTTATTGGAGAACTGATTAGACTTATGTACAAATGGACAAATTTGACAGTGGCCACATGGGAACATACCACATAGGCCTGTCCTCCTAGTTAACCAATTCCTTTTTGGAGCCCTCTGAAACTCTGTTTGTACTAGTATGTCATTAAGATTCCGAGCTCTTTTTGCTACCATTTGTGGGCTCTCACCTACCACTCTTGCTATCTGTGGGTTTTGAGTTAATAAGTGCCAGTGAGAGTCCAGGGCCTTCTTGACTTCCCCCCATTGTTGTCCAAATTTAGTTATGAATCTTATCGGTTGATTTAACGAGTTCGCCTCAGTCTTTGGTTTAGATTTATTTATGAGCTCCTCTCTTGTTTTACCAAGAGCTCTTCTTTTCGCTCTTAAGGTTCTATGTGAGTAGCCTCTCTCTCTAAATCTCTTATAGAGCTGAATAGATTCATTTCTATATTGGGCTTCTTCTGTACAATTCCTTCTTATTCTCTGAAACTGACCGATAGGTATTCCCTGTTTTAAGCTCCTAGGATGATAACTATTAGCATGTAAGAGTGTATTCGCCGCTGTTTCCTTCCTAAACGTTTTAGTAGCTAGTTTATTACCTTGTATTGAGATTGATAGATCCAAAAATGTTATTACCTCTCTATCTACTGTATAAGTAAGTTTAATGTTTCTATCATTCTCATTTAGGAATTCCATGAATTTTTCCAACTGGTCCATACCTCCATCCCAGACCATCAGGACATCATCAATATATCGTAGCCATTGTTTTGCATGTTGCTTAAAGGGAGTGGAGGGATACACCCACTCCTCTTCCCATAGGCCTAGATGTAGACATGCAAATGCTGGGGCCCAAGGTTCTCCCATGGAGGTACCGCATATTTGCTGATAGAAAGAACCCAGGAACTGAAAGCAGTTATGTGTCAGCATAAATTCCAGCAGGTCCAATATAAATTCATTCTGAGCTTCCATCTCAGGGAAGTGTGTCTCCAAGAAATAGGCCACAGCTCTCCGTCCCCAAATGTGTGGGATGGAGGTATATAGTGATTCTACATCAATACCCACCAGAAGTGCACCCTTAGGTACTTTTACATTTAGAATCTTTTTCAGCACATCTCCCGTATCCCTTACATAGGATCTAAGTCCCAAGACCAGATCCTTAATTAGGTCATCCACAAATCTACCTATTAATTCCAGCGGACCACCAATAGCAGATACTATGGGGCGTCCCGGTGGTTGAGTAGGATTTTTATGTATTTTTGGGATTACGTAGAAGGTGGGGATATTAAAAACTTCAACTGTCAACATGTCACATTCCTGTTTAGTTAAAAGATTTGCCTCACGTGCCAATTCCACTTTCTTATTTAGGGCAATAACAATTTTGGGGAAAGGATTGGTATGTAATTTACGGTATGTGTTGAGGTCCTTCAGCTGTCTAAGTACCTCCTTTTCATATTCCACACTCTCTAGTAATACTACATTTCCCCCTTTATCACTTTTTTTAATCACAATATTTTTAGCGTTCTTAAGTTCCCTAAGGGCTGTTCTTTCACCTTTAGTCAGGTTATCAGGGTTCCTCATTGTCCAGTTGATTTTGCCAAGATCATCATGTACTAAGTCTAAAAAAGTACTTAACCATTTATTTTCCCTAATATTAGGCATTCTTCTAGATGGAGTTTTAAGTCTAGTGTGTCTTTTCCATTTGCCTGAGCCATCTTCCTCCGCAGTCTCCCCACTCATAGAGGTCTCCTCAAGAAGACTTATGAGGTCACCCAATGCCTGTTGTTCCCTCTCTGAGTTAAGGTCGTATGGATTTAATTCTTCTCTAGATAAATATGGAATTCTTAAAAGGATCTTTCTCAAAAATAGATTTAGATCTTTATAAACCTCAAAGAGGTCCATTTTATCCATAGGGGAAAAAGTCAAGCCTTTCCGTAATAGATCATAATGTCTTTTTTTCAGCACAAACTTAGAAAGATTAATTACCTTAAGATCATTAGTTCCCTCATCTGAAATAGCCTTTACCTCTTGTGACTTCTGGTTCGATTTTGATTGGGTAATTTCTGGGCAGCCGTGGTATTCCTTTCTTCCTTTGTCCCGTTTGTTAGTTTGTTTGTCTGCTTTAGTATCCCCTGATTTTCGCTGACCGTTTTTTCCTCTAAAAAACTAACAGATCTCTTGTTAATTTCATCATCATCCTCACTCATTGACGAATATTGTCTATTGTTCCTAGAGTAGTGTTTTTTGCGTTTTGATCGACTCCTACCTCTGCTATTTGATAGATCGAATATCTCACCTTTCTCCCAATCCTCTAGATCTCTTCTAAATTTCTGTTGTTTCGTGAATTTCAGATTTTTTTGTATTTTTTCAATCTCTTTTCTAAGGAAGTCATTATGTTTTTCGAATTCGGGATCATTCTTCAAGGGGTCAAGTGATTTCGCACTCTCATCAATCTCATTAGAGAGTTCATTCAGCTGAACCTTCTCTTCTTCCACAATTAATCGCATGATCTCTATGCCATGCTTTATACAAACCTCTTTCCACCCTTCCAGAAATCTGGGGGTGTGGAGATGTTCAGCTGGGATTACTCTTTCTCTTAATCCCCTGGGAATGATCCCTCTCTCTATATAGGAATCAAGGGATGTAATATCCCATTTTCTATTCAGATATTTAGTGGTTAGTTTCTTATGTAGTTTGAACCTGGTCTTGATGTCCCCCTCATTTCCCTCTACCCGAGGGTCAAAGTTCTTTGTGAATGCTGATCTAATTTCAGCATCCATCTCCTCATTGATCTGGTAAGCCATTTCTCCCCCTAATATTCTCCCCTCCCAGGGCAGAGAAGGGGAATAAGACCTATCGTATGGATTTGGTCAAAGAATATTATTTATCCAGCAGTCAATGTATACCGTGCAAATGTTTAAACAAAATCAAAACCTCCAAAAAGGTGGCAGAACAGGTTCTAGTAACCTTTAAGGAAATATATCACAAAAATAGACTAAAGAAAGCCACCTATAATGACACGAATAACTAGTGTCATAATCATATCTCCGACTCACTTAACATGTAAGTGTGGATCCATAAACCCAAAAGGAATTGCATACTAAACAATATGGTAGTGTGACCAGAGCACCCCTACCCAGAAAAAGGAGGTTATTAAATGATCCACGCGGAGTAATATGGGTTCAAAGATTACAAACAGTATTTTATTCGATCACATGGATCATAGGGAGGTTAAACATGAGCACGGTGTACATATCAAACAATTAAAATCATTTTAAAAGCACTTGGCGTCCTCATTTCTGGGTCATTTTGGCAAGTAGAGTACCATATAAGGCAATATAAGGTAGTGGTGTGGTTTTGGTTCTAGGTTTCCATAGATCTCCAGCTTGTATTAGGATAAACCATATGTTCGGTAAGTATATTTTTTTAATATAGTGCTTTTAAAATGATTTTAATTGTTTGATATGTACACCGTGCTCATGTTTAACCTCCCTATGATCCATGTGATCGAATAAAATACTGTTTGTAATCTTTGAACCCATATTACTCCGCGTGGATCATTTAATAACCTCCTTTTTCTGGGTAGGGGTGCTCTGGTCACACTACCATATTGTTTAGTAAACATTCCTTCTGTCCCTGCAGAGAGCTCCGCTATTATATTTGACATTAAAAAGTATAGAGACTGCAACATTGTATCTATTTGTATCCATTTCGGATATAGATGTTTTTATTCGGATACATATAGATACAATATTGCAACCTTTATACTTTTTAATGACAAATATAATAGCGCATCTCTCTGCAGGGACAGAAGTAATTACTTCGCTATTATATTTGCCGGCCGTAGACGGGCGAAAATCGGACAATTTTTTTTACCGTTGGTGGTAATGTTGGCCCATTGAACAACCGATTTTTCGGGGTTTTTTTGTTTTTTTTTAAAAACAGCCAGTTTTTGCTCCATCTATGGCCTGCATTTTTCTTTTTCTTATTCTTTTTTTTATTCTTCTTTTTCATTTTCTTCTTCTTTTTCTTGCAGGTCATGGCTCATGCGCAGATTTTTTATCTGTAAAAAGATCAGCCAATTTGCCGATCATTGCCGCTAAAATTGGCCGATCTGTAAAATCGGGCGATTTTTATCCAAATCTACCGATTAAATAAAGTGGCAAAATCCCAAAAAATGACTGATCAATTAACCCACTAACGGCCCGAAAATCAGCCGATTTTTTTTTCGGCCGATTTTAGACCCATCTAAAGCAGGCCATAGATGGGTCTAAAATCGGCCGATTTTTCTGCCGAAAAAAAATCGAACGATTTTCGGGCCAATAGTGGGTTAATTGGTTGGCCATTTTTTGGGATTTTGCCACTTATATAGACTACTAAAATGGTATTACACAAGATCAATATAACCACGAACAGTAGTGCATGAACTCGTGAAAGGTCATCCACCCTTGTGACAGTGTACTACACTATTAAGCACCTTTCTGGCTCCTGTGGCTAAGCTAATTCCTCCCCAGGACCATTTGGGCACCCACCCTGATGGATGGATGGCTGGAGCTGGATGACTAACCCATAGCTGCCAGCATACCGCTGCACCCCCAGATGTGTGATGTGTATAACCCATGCACATTAATACTTTTGTTCTGGTGAGTGTAGACCAGTTCCAAGGGTGGTTTATCTTTCACAAGTTCATGCACTACTGTCGGTCATGGAGAAACCACACGTGCCATTCATAGGCACTCTCTGAGTTGGTACTCTCACACGAAGGACATTCCATTATTCAGGAATGATTATATGAATTTATTTTAGCACCATTTACCATTTTACATCATTATTGCAATTATTTGCACTTTTTGGTTTTTACATGCGTTCATTATTGATCACATGCATTTATAGCGCTGCCCTTGACTTTAACATAGAATAGTTACGTGATTAAAGAGAATGAAGATATATCATTATATTGGGAAATTAAAACTAGACATTCCAAATTACTTGAGATATAAGTGTGAAACTGTTTAACATTTGAAAATAGAATGTATGACATTCATTAGTAAATGCATTAGTTGTCTGATCATTATGGAGAAACAGCAATAAAAAAAAATAATATAGGTGTACTAATTATGTTACATTCTAAGTATTCTCTTTTGCTAACAGAAAAACGCCAACGGGACAAAGCCTGCGCTTGTGCGCCGTCTAGCGAACATATCCGGTATTGCACCTAAAAATATGCCAGACGCGATTTCACATTTACTAATAGTAAAGTAGACGTTCATCAATGAGATTGCTAGAAGCCGCTCAGAAGACTGACAGGTCTTGATTGATTTAATTGAGTCTGCATGAATGTTCAGAGTCTGCTGGTAGACTCAAGTCTTAGTAAATCAGGGCCAAAGTGTCATTTGTTCAGTGTTGGCACATGAAAATATATAATAAAATATTTACAAAAATGTGAGTGGTGTACTCACTTCTGTGGGATACTGTGTGTGTATATACTGTATATACAGTCAGGTCCATAAATATTGGGACATCGACACAATTCTAACATTTTTGACTCTATACACCACCACAATGGATTTGAAATGAAACGAACAAGATGTGCTTTAACTGCAGACTGTTGGCTTTAATTTGAGAGTATTTACATCCAAATCAGGTGAACGGTGTAGGAATTACAACAGTTTGCATATGTGCCTCCCACTTGTTAAGGGACCAAAAGTAATGGGACAATTGGCTTCTCAGCTGTTCCATGGCCAGGTGCGTGTTATTCCTTCATTATCCCAATTACAATGAGCAGATAAAAGGTCCAGAGTTAATTTCAAGTGTGCTATTTGCATTTGGAATCTGTTGCTGTCAACTCTCAAGATGAGATCCAAAGAGCTGTCACTATCAGTGAAGCAAGCCATCATTAGGCTGAAAAAAACAAAACAAACCTATCAGAGATATAGCAAAAACATTAGGCGTGGCCAAAACAACTGTTTGGAACATTCTTAAAAAGAAGGAACGCACGGTGAGCTCAGCAACACCAAAAGACCCGAAAGACCACGGTAAACAACTGTGGTGGATGACCAAATAATTCTTTCCCTGGTGAAGAAAACACCCTTCACAACAGTTGGCCAGATCAAGAACACTCTCCAGGAGGTAGGTGTATGTGTGTCAAAGTCAACAATCAAGAGAAGAGTTCACCAGAGTGAATACAGAGGGTTCACCACAAGATGTAAACCATTGGTGAGCCTCAAAAACAGGAAGTCCAGATTAGAGTTTGCCAAATGACATCTAAAAAAGCCTTCACAGTTCTGGAACAACAACCTATGGACAGATGAGTCCAAGATCAACTTGTACCAGAGTGATGGGAAGAGAAGAGTATGGAGAAGGAAAGGAACTGCTCATGATCCTAAGCATACCACCTCATCAGTGAAGCATGGTGGTGGTAGTGTCATGACGTGGGCATGTATGGCTGCCAATGGAACTGGTTCTCTTGTATTTATTGATGATGTGACTGCTGACAAAAGCAGCAGGATGAATTCTGAAGTGTTTCGGGCAATATTATCTGCTCATATTCAGCCAAATGCTTCAGAACTCATTGGACGCCGCTTCACAGTGCAGATGGACAATGACCCAAAGCATACTGCAAAAGCAATCAGAGTTTTTTAAGGGAAAGAAGTGGAATGTTATGCAATGGCCAAGTCAATCACCTGACCTGAATCTGATTGAGCATGCATTTCACTTGCTGAAGACAAAACTGAAAGGAAAATGCCCCAAGAACAAGCAGGAACTGAAGACAGTTGCAGTAGAGGCCTGGCAGAGCATCACCAGGGATGAAACCCAGTGTCTGGTGATGTCTATGCATTCCAGACTTCAGGCTGTAATTGACTGCAAAGGATTTGCAACCAAGTATTAAAAAGTGAAAGTTTAATTTATGATTATTATTCTGTCCCATTACTTTTGGTCCCTTAACAAGTGGGAGGCACATATGCAAACTGTTGTAATTCCTACACCGTTCACCTAATTTGGATGTAAATACCCTCAAATTAAAGCTGACAATCTGCAGTTAAAGCACACCTTGGTTGTTTCATTTCAAATCCATTGTGGTGGTGTATAGAGCCAAAAATGTTAGAATTGTGTCGATGTCCCAATATTCATGGACCTGACTGTATATATATATATATATATATATATATATAGTGTATTTGTGTGTGTGTGTATACAGTGTGTGTGTGTGTGTATATATATATATATATATATATATATGTATATACAGTGGGGCAAAAAAGTATTTAGTCAACCATTAATTGTGCAAGTTCTCCCACTTAAAAAGATGAGAGAGGCCTGTAATTGACATCATAGGTAGACCTCAACTATGAGAGACAAAATGAGAAAAAAAATCCAGACAATCACATTGGCTGATTTGGAAAGAATTTATTTGCAAATTATGGTGGAAAATAAGTATTTGGTCATCTACAAACAAGCAAGATTTCTGGCTCTCACAGACCTGTACCTTCTTCGTTAAGAGGCTCCTCTGTCCTGCACTCATTACCTGTATCAATGGCACCTGTTTGAACTTGTTATCAGTATAAAAGACACCTGTCCACAACCTCAAACAGTCACACTCCAAACTCCACTATGGTGAAGACTAAAGAGCTGTTGAAGGACACCAGAAACAAAATTGTAGACCTGCACCAGGTTGGGAAGACTGAATCTGCAATAGGCAAGCAGCTTGGTGTGAACAAATCAACTGTGGGAGCAATAATTAGAAAATGGAAGACATACAAGACCACTGATAATCTCCCTCGATCTGGGGCTCCACGCAAGATCTCACCCTGTGGGGTCAAAATGATCACAAGAACAGTGAGCAAAAATCCCAGGACCACACGGGGAGACCTAGTGAATGACCTGCACAGAGCTGGGACCTGTTTGGTAGAAACACAACTCGTCGTGTTTGGAGGAGAGAGAATGCTGAGTTGCATCCAAAGAACACCATACCTACTGTGAAGCATGGGGGTGGCAACATAATGCTTTGGGGCTGTTTCTCCGCAAAGGGACCAGGACGACTGATCCATGTACAGGACAGAATGAATGGGGCCATGTATTGTGAGATTTTGAGTGCAAACCTCCTTCCATCAGCAAGGGCATTGAAGATGAAACGGGGCTGGGTCTTCCAACATGACAATGATCCCAAACATACCGCCCGGGTAACAAAGGAGTGGCTTCGTAAGAAGCATTTCAAGGTCCTGGAGTGGCCTAGCCAGTCTCCAGATCTCAACCCCATAGAAAACCTTTGGAGGGAGTTGAAAGTCTGTCTTGCCCAGCGACAGCCCCAAAACATCACTGCTCTAGAAGAGATCTGCATGGAGGAATGGGCCAACATAACAGCAACAATGTGTGCCAACCTTGTGAAGACTTACAGGAAACGTTTGACCTCTGTCATTGCCAACAAAGGATATATAACAAAGTATTGAGATAAACATTTGCTATTGACCAAATACTTATTTTCCACCATAATTTGCAAATAAATTCTTTCCAAATCAGCCAATGTGATTGTCTGGATTTTTTTTCTCATTTTGTCTCTCATAGTTGAGGTCTACCTATGATGTCAATTACAGGCCTCTCTCATCTTTTTAAGTGGGAGAACTTGCACAATTGGTGGCTGACTAAATACTTTTTTGCCCCACTGTATATAAAATATTGTGAAAAAGTAAATACACTCCATATAATTTGTTGACTTCTTCAGCATATTTGTACAAGCAAACATTAGATCTTGATTTAAATAGTGCCTACAGAAAAATGTGATATACTTGGACAAATGTCATGGCATATAATTTTCATGATTTAATGTGGTTGTAACCCTAAAAAAAAGCTCCTGTCATTTTAACAGTGTCATATGTCCCTTTCCATGTTCTACAATACCTGGTTGATCCTGCTTGTTCCTGTTTTCCCCTAAGTGAAATGACCAAGCTAATCATGGCTGCTGATCCATGATAGCATGGGCAGTTTATGTCCCTCTGTTATCCTGCTCTCTCAGCATTAACTGTGAAGCTGACCTCCTATTTACCCCTCCCCTTCTGCCCTGTAATACACTTCCCCTGCAGCTGCTCCTCCCCTCCTCTTTGGTAAAGTGGCTGTAAAGTAAAATATATTAAATATTTTTATCCTCTCGGTTTTAGGTCCATACTAAGTGGAATGTACACCCTGTTCTAAATTATTATGCAAATTATATTTTTCTCATTTACCTAAATAATTGATGTAAATAACAGTCAGCATAATTCTCATGTTATCAACTATTAAGAGTACAATTCAAATTTTATTGAACAAACCTCCTAATGATAACCGTATTTGTTTTATACATAAAAAACTTACAATGCACTGTTCCAAATTATTATGCACAGCAAGTTTCAAAACACTTTATAGGTTGTAAAGAACTGAAAATTGTAATTTTGTTTGCAGCATATTTACTGAAATCAAAAGCTATTTCACTCAAACTTTTAACAACATTTTAACTTTTTAAACATTTTAACAGGTCATGTTACATTTTAACATAGGACCCCTTATTTGATAGCAGCTTCACAAGTCTTGCATCCATTGAACTTGTGAGTTTTTGGACAGCTTCTGCTTGAATTTGTTTGCAAGATGTCAGAATAGCCTCCCAGAGCTGTTGTTTGGATGTAAACTGCCTCCCACCCTCATAGATGTTTTGCTTGAGGATGCTCCAAAGGTTCTCAATAGGATTGAGGTCAGGGGAGGATGGAGGCCACACCATGACTTTCTCTTCTTTTATCCCCATAGCAGTCATTGATGCAGAGGTATTCTTTGCAGCATGAGATGATGCATTGTCATGCATGAAGATGATTTTATTACGGAAAGCATAGTTCTTCCTTCTGTACCAGGGAAGAAAGTGGTCAGGCATAAACTCCACATACTTTGCAGAGGTCATCTTTACACCTTCGGGGACCCTAAAGGGGCCAAGCAGCTCTGTTCCCATGATTCCGACCCAAAACATGACTCCACCACCACCTTGCTGACGTCACAGCCTTGTTGGAACAGGGTGGCTGTCCACCAACCATCCACTACTCCATCCATCTGGACCATCCAGGGTTGCATGGCACTCATCAGTGAACAGGACTGTTTGAAAATTAGTCTTCATGTATTTTTCTGCCCAATGCAGCCGTTTCTGCTTGTGAGCATTGGTTAGTGGTGGCCGAATAAAAGGTTTATTTACAGTTGCAAAACTCTGGAGGACTCTGCACCTTGATGTCTGTGGGACTCCAGAGGCAGCAGCAGCTTCAAATATCTGTTTGCTGCTATGTAATGGTATTTTAGCAGCTGCTCTCTTGATCCGATGCTTGGATCTGGCAGAAATCTTCCTCAATGTGCCTTTATCTTTACTAACCCGTCTGTGCTCTGAATCAGCCACAAATCTCCTAATAGTGCGATGATCACACTTAAGTTTTCGTGAAATATCTAATGTTTTCTTACCTTGTCCAAGGCATTGAACTATTTCACTCTTTTCGGCAGTAGAGAGATCCTTTTTCTTCCCCATATTGCTTGAAAATGGTGCTCTGCTTAATAATGTGGAACACCCTCCTTTAGTAGTTTTTCCTTAAATTGAGCTCATCTGCCAATCTAATTATCACAAGTGTCCGAGATTGTTTTCAGTGATCAAAAGAGCCCTGAGACACAATGCCATCCATGAGTTTCCGCATTCAGGGCATCACAGGCTGCAATAGATAAAGAAGGTAGATACAGCTTAGCGAAAAAACTATCAGCATGTTCAACGACAAAAGTGTTTGTTTTCTGGTAAAGAGAGGACAAAAAATCCGCAAATCTATGAGTAATCTTCACAGGGTCCAAGGTAAGGCCACCTCCCCTCATTCGGAGTTGAACAGGTTTATGCATGTGACCTAGCGAATTAAGCTTTTTGGCCAACATTGTCCCCAATTTATTGGTGCATGTATAGAACCTATGCCCGGCCCAGCGCAAAGCCTTCTCAGCTCGTGTAGTGGAAAGAAGATCAAGTTCAGCAGCCACCACATCTCGAGCTTTCCTGTTGGCTGTAGTCAGGCAGGCTTTCCAAGTAACATCTACCACAGCCAATTTCGAGGTTAATTCCAACATCCTCTTCTCTCTGGCCCATTTCCTGGATGAGGCAATATGAATCAAGTGACCCCTAATGGTGGCTTTGCGAGCCTCCCACAGAGTGACGGCCAAGGATACAGAACCCACATTGTCTGTAAAATAGGATTGAATGTGCGAAAGAACCTGGGAGCAAGAAGCCTGAGTGGTGAGCAGGGATTCATTGAGTCTCCACAGAAAAGAGGGCCGAGTCAAACCAGAAAGACACAGTGAAAAGATCAATGGATCATGATCAGACCAGGGTGAGGTCGAGATGACAATCTTTTGAATTAAACATAAATGTTGGAAGGAGATGAAAACGTGATCTATTCTGCAAAAGCTCAGGTGTGGGGCTGAATAAAAAGTGTATTCCCGCGACGTAGGATGCATTTCCCACCAGACATCAACCAAACCATAAGCTTGTAGCATATCATGCAATTTAGATTCCTGAGAAAGGTCATGGCTAGGGGTCCCACCCGTTGGGTAACGGCGATCGACAGAGGTATTAAGAGCAACATTCGAATCACCCAGCAATAAGAGAAAACCACGTTGGTGGTGTGAAATCACCTTTAACAAGTGAGAAAAGAATTTGTGTTGAAATCTATTTGGCATGTAATAACCCACCAGGGTCACCTCCTGGTCCCAAAGGGTACCACGGAGGAGCAAATACCTACCGGTGGGAGCAGCTATTTCCAAGTAACAACAAACAGCATTTTTAAACAATGCAGAGGATTAACTCCTTAGGTTCCACAGTGAGTATAACATGCATGCTTTACTGCATATACAGACTGATTTTACTGTTGTGGGTTTAATAACAATTTAATGTTGCAGGAATTTGGTGCCCTGAGTTATTGATGTTTTTTTTTCTTGACTTTACTTTTGATTGTTGCCGCAACTAGAGAACCAGCATATGATTTCCTTAATTTACGGAACGCTCCCCTTTTCCAGTTCTCTTTGGCAAGTCAAGGCATAGACTGATTCTTTTTGTGGTGGACACCGGACAATTTGAAAGTTGTCCAGAAGACAGTCATTGACACCCTCTACAAGGAGGGTAAGTTACAAAAGGTCATTGCTATAGAAGCTGGCCATTCACAGAGTGCTGTAGCCAAGCATATTAATGGGAGTTGAATGGAAGGAAAAAGTGTGGAAGAAAAGAGTGCACAAGCAACAGGGATAACTGCAGCCTTCAGAGGATTGTGAAGCAAAGGCCATTCAGGAATGTTGGGGAGATTCACAAGGAGCAGACTACGGCTGGTGTCAATGCTTCAAGAGCCACCACATACAGACATATCCAGGATATGGGCTACAACTGTTGCATTCCTTGTGTCAAGCCACTCCTGAACCAGTGACCACATCATAAGCATCTTACCTGGGCTAAGGAATAAAAAGGACTGGACTGTTGCTCAGTGGTCCAAAGTAAATGTTGCATCTCATTTGGAAATCAAGTTCCCAGAGTCTGGAGGAAGAGTGGAGAGGCACAGAATCCAAGTTGCATGAGGTCCAGTGTGAAGTTTCCACAGTCAATGATAATTTGAGGAGCGATGTCATCTGCTGGTGTTTGTCCACTGTGTTTTATCAAGTCCAAAGTCAGCACAGCCCTCTACCAAGAAATTCTAGGGCATGTCATGCTTTTCTCTGCTGATCAGCTTTATGGAGATGCTGATTTCATTTTCCAGCAGGACTTGGCACCTGCCCACACTTCTAAAAATACCAATACCTGGTTTAATGATCATGGTATCACTGTGCTTGATTGGCCAGCAAACTCACCTAACCTAAACCTCAAAGAGAATCTGTGTCCAGATGAAAGACCCCAGACCTAATAATGCAGACAAGCTGAAGGCCACTATCAAAGCAACCTGGGCTACCACAACACCTCAGCAGTGCCACAGGCTGATCACCTCCATGCCATGCATTGATGCAATAATTCATGCAAAAGGAACCCCGGCCAAGTATTGAGTGCATACTAAACTGTACATTTACATACTTTTCAGTAAGCCAACATTTCTGTATTAAAAATCCTTTTTTTATTTGTCTTATGTAATATTCTAATTTTCTGAGATCCGTAAGGGCTCTTTCACACGGACGTTCAGATCAGGTCTGCCTGCCCATTTTTCAGACAGACCTGATCGAAACCTCCATTCTTCTCTATGGAGCGGCTGGTGTAAACGGACATGTGTCCATTTACACCCACCAACATCTGAACCGATCCAACCCGCAAAAAGAGACGGATCTGGATCCAATTCCCCTTCCGATTGTCAGATCGGGTCCGATGAAAACGGACAGGCGGTCTTTTCTTCCCACCACCCATTGAGGAGAGCGAGCAGCTCTGTGTCTGCTCTACAGCAGCAGAGCGGACACAGAGCTGTCATCTGCTTGCTTAGTGGATTGATCCCCTGCTGAGCAAGCGGATCTGCTAAACGGGTCCACCCCGTGTGAAGAACCCTTAGGGGTTTATTTACTAAAGCTGGAGAGTCCAAAATCAGACTCCCTTCTGCATAGAAACCAATCAGCTTCTAACCTCAGCTTGTTCAATGAAGCTTTGGCAATGAAACCTGGAAGCTGATTGGTTTCTATGCAGAAGTGAGTCTGATTTTGCACTCTCCAGCTTTAGTAAATAAACCCCTTAATGTCCGCATCCGTTAACATCAGGTTTTTTTAACAGAAGAAACCCCTATTTTTCTTCCATAAAAAAACCCGGAACAGACAAAAAACAGATGTGAGCTAACGAAGAATGGATGTAAATGGACAAAAACAGATGTAAATAGACGAAAAACGGCTGTAAACGGACATATGGTCCGTTTTTGCATTGTAAAGGATGTAAACTGATGAAACACTGACATCAACTGATGAATAACTGATGTGAACTGATTCACTTTTTCTTGGAAAAAACGTAACTGAACTGATGAAACAAATGGAACACCAGTGTGAAAGGACCCTTATTAAGATGCACCTGAACACCTGAGCAGTCCCAAATCCATCATAATGGTATTAGGTGGGGCAGTGGTGGGGTAGCTAGACTAGAGACAGCAATGCCATGTATTAATTTTTTTTTAAAGCATGACAATTATGTCTATTCTTTTATATTTCCTTTTTATGACAGCCTCTTGCTATTAATAGCTAAATTCTGATACTAAATTGTAGGGGAAAGGGGTACAGAGCATTGGGAGACCTGGACCCAGGAGAGTTGTCAGAAGACATTCCATAGTTCAAGAAAGATGAAACTATCTTTCTTGCCACCAACCTTCAATACATTTCACTGTATTTCAATTAAAAATGCTTATATTAAACACAATAAGTGATGTAGTACAGTGAGTACATGGAATACCAGGTTTGGCAAATCCTTATTAACATACCATGATACACTGAATCATAATGCATGCATTAACTGTTATATTAATATTGCTTAGCATCAACACCAGTGTCATTAGTACCATGCAAAAGCAAACATATCAGTAGTGCTCAGAGTAATGCAGCAGTATACCTGATGGATAGTGATGAACTGAACACACACCTGGGTACAATTTGAGCAGGTTTTGGCAAATTTAACTAAAATTTTGGAGCCGCATCTGAACCCCTTTGAAGTCAATGAGAGCCGAATGTTAAAAAACAGTTCTGGACATTTTTGTAGGCTACTAGGCAAGGGATTGTCTAACAGTTGGCAAGGGGGCTGTGCGCTGCCATGGATACATGTACCAAAGCAAAAAAATAATAATTACTTTAAAACTGCAAAACTCCATTAAATAATGTGCCTTGGGGACACCCTGGCCCTGCCTGTAAAGTGGCACATCTGTGCAATGTATACAACCTATTAGAGCAACAAAGAAAAAAGTGTATTCACATTACTTGCAAAATGACAGCTCCCAGCTGCTTAGTTCTGTTTGTGAACAAACTGTCGGGGGGTCCATTTATCTCTACCAAAACCTTATCCTAAATGAGGGTCTGATGCAGATGTTAATGAGGGATACCCTCAAAAAATAAGAGAGACCCCCGGCAAAATGAAAAAAAAAAGTGTGAAGTCTCCCAAAAATCTATATCAGACACTTGGAGCCTGGCAGGCAGCATGCAGCCTTGCAGGTCAGAAAGGAAGGGGGATGAGCATGCACCCCCCTTCCCTCCTAAACCATACCAGGCCACATACCCTCAACCTTGCTGGGGGCCCATGGCAATGAACCTTGTCCCCATATAATTTTTTTTTTGTATATATTAATAATAACAAGGGCCTCTTTCTCACTACACTGGTCCAGTGGTTGTGGGGGTCTGTGGACAGAGGGCTTATCGGAGTCTGAAAGCCCCCTTTTAAATCTCCTAGATTGTAAGCTCCAAGGAGCAGGACCCTCAAATCCCTCTTGTATTGAACTGTATTGTTGCTGTATTGTCTCCCATTATATTGTAAAGTGCTGAGCAAACTGTTGGCGCTATATACAGTTGCAAGAAAAAGTATGTGAACCCCTTGGGATTACGTGGAGTTTTGCATGAATTGGGCATAAAATGTGCTCTGAACGTCATCTAAGTCACAACAATAGAAGAACACAGTCTGCTGAACATAATACTACACAAACATTAGATGTTGCCATGGTTTAATTGCAAATAACATGTAAACATTCACAGTGCAGGGAGAAAATAACTGGTTGACCCTCCTTTGGCAGCAATAACCTCAACCAAACATTTCCTGTAGTTGCAGATCAGACCTGCACAACGATCTGGAGTAATTTTGGACCACTCCTCTTCACAAACTGTTTCAGTGTAGCAATATTCTTGGGATGTCTGCTGTGAATCGCTCTCTTAAGGTCATGCCACAGCATTTCAATCGGGTTGAAGTCAGGACTCTGACTGGGCCACTCCAGAAGGCGTATTCTGTGCTGTTGCAGCCATTATTTTGTTGAATTACTTGTATGCTTTGGATCATTGTCCTGTTGCATCACCCATCCTCCGTGGAGCTTCAGTTGGCGGACAGATGGTCGTACGTTTTCCTGCAAAATGTCTTGATAAACTCTGGAATTCATTTTCCCATCAATGACAACAATCCGTCCAGGCCCTGAGGCAGCAAAGCAGCCCCAAACCATGATGCTCCCTCCGCCAAGTTTTACAGTGGGGATGAGGTTTTGATGTTGTTGTGCTGTGCCTTTTTTTCTCCACACATAGTGTTGTGTGTTCTTCCCAAACAACTCAATCTTGGTTTCATCTGTCCACAGTATATTTTGCCAGTAGTGCTGTGGAACATCCAGGTGCTCTTTTGCAAACTTCAAATGTGCTGCAATATTCTTTTTGGACAGCAATGGCTTCCTCCGTGCTGTCCTCCTATGTAGTCCATTCTTGTTTAATGTTTTCCCTATTGTAGATGTGTCAACAAAAATGTTAGCATGTGCCAGAGATTTCTGTAAGTCTTTAGCTGACACTCTGGGATTCTTCTTTACCTCATGCAGCATTCTGCGCTGTGCTCTTGCAGTCATTTTTACAGGACGACCACGCCTAGGGAGAGTAGCAACAGTGCTAAACGTTCTCCATTTGTAGACAGTCTGTCTTACCGTGGACACATGAACATCAAGGCTTTTGGAGGTACTTTTGTAACCCTTTCCAGCTTCATGCAAGTCAACAATTCTTGATCGTAGGTCTTCTGAGAGCTCTTTTCTGCGAGGCATGGTTCACATCAGACAGTGCTTCTTGAAACCAGTAAACCCAAAACAGGTGTGTGTTTTTTAAGGGCAGGACAGCTGTCAGCAACACATCCAATATCATCACACTGATTGGAGTCAAGGTTGGCTCACTCCTGGCTCCAATTAGCTCTGGGAGAAGTCATTAAGCTAGGGCCTCACATACTTTTTCCTCCCTGCACTGTGAATGTTTACATGTTATGTGCAATTAAACCATGGCAACATCTAATGTTTGTGTAGTATTATGTTCAGCAGACTGTGTTCTTCTATTGTTGTTCAGAGCACATTTTATGCCCAATTCATGCAAAACTCCACGTAATCCCAAGGGGTTCACATACTTTTTCTTGCAACTGTAAATCCTGTATAATAATATTAATAATACAATAAGGTGGCATCCAGATACCACTTCCCATGTGAATTATCACAGCGATGTTATATATGGTCTATGACATCACCTGGGAAACCCTGCTCCTTTGTATATAAATCAGCTGTCATCCATTGGACTTGTCATTCACGGGAGTGAAGTGCTTGAACTGGACATATGCAGTGGCTGATGTTTTTGCTTTTCTTTATTGGTGTCTGTGGATCTGCATCACTGGATGACATGATTGACGGAGAAATTACATTGTGGGACATTTTCTTAATAATAAAGGACTTTTTAAAAACTCCCTTTTTTTTTAGGTTATATTTTTTTATGAATGAGCAGGGGTTCTATATATCCCTTACTCATTCACATGGGGGTGGTATCTGGGGCCCTCCTTATTATTAAAAGTGGTTTACAGTTTCTGATCAGCCCCCTGGTCACAGATCCCCATGGTTGTGAGGAAGAGACCCTTGGTTTCTTCCCCCCTTGCCTCCCCTTTATGTTGAGGGCATGTAGCCTGGTATGGTTTGGGGAGGAGGGGGGCATACTTATCCCATTCTTTTCCTGGCCTGCCAGGCTGCATGCTCTGATAAGGGTCTAGTACTGTATTTTGTGAGGGACCTCACACTTTTTATGTGCGGGGTCCTCTTTCAGGTCTGCAATGAATAATGGGAGAACCCCCCACACTGTTTGCTTAAATGGCCAGGTATTCCTAGCTGTGTACGTTAACAGGGATGGTTGACTTGTCATATCCTTAGCAACCACTGACATGTATAATAGTGAAGCACCTGAACTTCCAAGGTTCACTCTGAGCTTGTGTGTGGGCTGATTCTTGAGCTCATCCCAACTGATGGATAGAGTAAGGTAGAACCATGTATAACCTTCCTGGGTTCAAGTTCCCCCCCAGGGGAAGACTGACAACTCATGGGACCCACAGGCAGAAGGGGATCATGGGGCCCCTGTGCCCTTGCCCAAACTCAAAAAAGCCTATGAAAAAGGTACCAGGGGCATCTCATGGGGCCTCCTACTGACCCTGGGCCCTCGGGCAGTGCCTGAGTTTCCAAATGGTCAGTCTGCCCCTGGTTCCTCCTTTTTCAACTGACTGCCACGTTTTGTCCTGAGCCAGTGACTCAAGATACTGAAGTCAGAGGATCAACAGGACAGCTAGGAAACTAAAATTTTCAACAGCAGTAGCAACCTCTAGATCTACAGTGGTAGAGTCTTCCTTTAACATAGATGTCTACTCACCAACTAAACCTGGTTTTAATCTCAGCCCAACCTCAAAAACTCAGTTCTCACATCATATATCACAGGTGAGAATACTAAAAATATGACCCAAACAAGCCATGTAACATCGATGTCCACACTGGGGGGAACACAGATGCAGTCTGTACCAAATTCGCCCGTCTCTGTTGACTGGTTTCTGGTAACACCAATGTCCCCACTGGCGGGAGCACAATACAGTCAGTGCACGGGTGGAGCTGGCAAAAAGAATGTTTAACACAGACCTTCAAAATGCAAGGTCTGTTTATTTATTTGCACCTCTGTGTAAAGATTGTTTAAAACAAAAACCAAACCTGAGGAGAAAAAGAAAAAATCTACTTACTTTGTACACCCCAACTTATGCCCATACAGTTTATAGGCTTGTCATAAGACACATAACACTACTTTCACTTAGGGAGCACATGCAGTTTCCAAGGTGTTAGGCTAGTATATATTTTTCTTCTGTTTTTGTTTTTAAATATATAAAATATACCTTTTTTACATGGGGGAGGGTGACCTTTCCTTTTGAGACAGGGTCTGCTTTAATGGAACAGTGAAAGTGGAAATGAGTGATCTCTTTCTCCTATGGTACATAAACTGGAGTACCCAAAATTGCAGTCCGTATCCACCTCTGGATTCTTGAGCAGCTTTCATCTTCAAGCAATTTTTGATAAAGAAGCTGGTCATTTGTGACACTAGAGGGCGCCTGGAGCTTTCTCTCCTGCACACGTCAGGGAAGCGATGCACTTGGTCTAACTCTAAGGACTCTAAGGTGAACATTTCATCCACATCCACACTGAGGTTCTGGGGTGTCCAAAAGTGTGTGTAAAACCCAGATAATGATAGAATTTCTCACTATTCATTCAGTAATTGAATGTTATTAAAATGATCTTTTAATTTTGTAGATGATTTTTTAAAACAGAGGGAAAATGTATCTTATCTGTAACCATGGCAATGGTGCTCAGTTTATACAGAAGTTTCTAGAATCCTCCTACTCCTCTAATTGGCTGACTGACACATTTAATGATGTTGCCCTTTAATAACCATCCACTCTCCTGAGTGCAGCCTGCCTCCCTGAAGTCTTCGGAATGAAGTCCACCTGGTAAATGAATTCCCTTCTTCCCTGCTTCCATGAACTTCAGCATAGAGCCCTACCCAGCCCCACACAGTCTTTGCAAAGAAGTCATCTTCGTTCTGTGTACAGTGCCTTGAAAAAGTGTTCATACCCCTTGAAAATTTCCACATGTTACAACCAAAAACGTAAATTTATTTTATTGAGATTTTATGTGATAGACCAACACAAAGTGGCACATAATTGTGAAGTGGAAGTAAAATACTAAATTGTTTTCAAATTTCTTTACAAATAAATATCTGAAAAGTGTAGCGTACATTTGTATTCACCCCCCCCCCCCCCCGAGTCAATACGTTGTAGAACCACCTTTCACCGCAATTACAGCTGCAAGTTACATAGTCCGGCTGAAAAAAGACAAGTCTATCCACTTCAACCGAAACAAAAATTATAATCCTATACCCACAGTTGATTGAGAGGAACGCAAAAAAAACCCAGCAAAGCATGATCCAATTTGCTCCTGCAGGGGGAAAAATTCCTTCCTGATCCCCTGAGAGGCAATCGGATATTCCCTGGATCATCTTTACCTATAAATGTTAGTATCCAATTATTTTCTGTGTATCCAAGAAAGAATCCAGGCCTTTTTTAAAGCAATCCACTGAGCTGGCCAGAACCAACTCTTGAGGGAGTCCATTCCACATTTTCACATCTCTTACTCTGAAGAAACCTTTCCGTATTTGGAGATTAAATCTCTTTTCCTCCAGACGTAAAGCTGTGATGACCTAAGGGTGAATAACTCTACACCGGGTTCACTATATGAACCACTGATGTATTTGTACATGTTGATCATATTCCCCCTTAATCTCCTCTTCTCAAGAGAGAAGAAATTCAGTTCCTCTAATCTTTCCTCATAGCTGATCTCCTCCATGCCTCTTATCAGTTTGGTTGCCCTTCTCTGCACTTTTGCCAGTTCACCAATGTTCTTTTTGTGAATTGGTGCCCAAAACTGAACTGCATATTCCAGATGAGGTGTTACTAATGATTTGTACAGGGGTACAATGATATTTCTCTCTCTGGAGTCTACCTCTTTTAATACAAGACAGGATTTTGGAAACTGCAGCTTGGCATTGCATGCCATTATTAACCTCCCTGGCGGTATGCCCGAGTGTAGCTCGGGGTAAAGTTTCAGTACCAAAAGCGGTAACCCGAGCTACACTCGGGCTTACTATGCGGCGTTGCACAGGGATTCCCTACTGCGCTTACCTTGTCCTTCGCTCCGGCGATGCGTCCCCTGCAGCGTCCCTGGCCATCTCCTCCGGCCGATGCCGGCATCTGGCTTCCGTGTTCCGGTCCCTGTGACGTTGGGACGTACGGGCGCGGGAGCCGGCAGCAAATTTGAATATTTAAAAAAAATGACATTTTTTAAAAAACGATTATTTCATAGCAAAACATTCCTGTATCAAAGCATTTCACATACATTTTGTCCCTACTGCTTTGTCCTGTGCCCTGCCTGCATTTTGACTGTTCTTTCTGCCTGGAAACTTAGAAAAGTCCATGGCGTCCAAAAAGCGTCCCTTTAGGTCAAAATCGGTTTTAGACCGGCTAGAGAACATCGATAGTAAATCAGAACTACTTGCAGAATTGAGTGATAATGATTCATGAGGGAAATTCGTCATCAGTCACTGAAAACAATTTTGCGACTTTGCTCAGTGATGTGTGAACTTGGCGCTATATTTCAAATTTCAGTGTTTTTGGTTTGATTATATTATTGAATTAAATTTATTATTATATTATTTTTTATGAATATTTATTAAATTATAATTTATGATTTTGTGTTTCAAGTTTTATCATATCCGGAATGTTTACTAGACTCTTGTTCGGACAGATTTCAGGGAGTTATTCCTAAATTACAGGCCTACAATAAAAAAAAACATTTCCATGCAAAAAAATGGTACCGCTTTTGGTACAAAATTCCTGACATAATCATACCGCCAGGGAGGTTAAGCTTGTGATCTACCAGAACTCCCAGATCCTTCTCCACCATTGATTCCCCCAGTTGTACTCCCCCTAGTATGTATGATGCATGCATATTCTTAGCCCCAAGTGCAGAACCTTACATTTATCAACATTAAACCTCATTTGCCACATAGTTGCCCAATTAAAAAGTGCATTGAGGTCGGCTTATAAATTGCAGACATTCTGCAAGGATGTTATTCCACTGCAAAGGTTGTTGTCATCTGCAAAGACTGAAATGGTATTTTTAATCCCAGGTATTTCTCTTCCAGCTTTGCACATCTAGAGAGTGAAATTTTTGCCCATTCTTCTTTGCAAAATAGTTCAAGCTCTGTCAGATTGGATGGAGAGCGTCTGTGAACAACAATTTTCAAGTCTTGCCACAGATTCACAATTGGATTTAGTTCTGGATTTTGACTGGCCCATTCTAACACATGAATATGATTTGATCTAAACCATTCATTTTCAGCTTTGGCTGTATGCTTATGGTCGTTGTCCTGCTGGAAGGTGAACCTCCACCCCAGTCTCTTTTTCAGACTTTAACAGGTTTTCTTCTAAGATTGCCCTGTATTTGGCTCCATCCATCTTCCCATCAACTCTGACCAGCTTTTCTGTCCCTGCTGAAGAAAAGCATCCCCACAGCATGATGCTGTGTTCAGGATGATGTGTTCGTTTTCCGCCACACATAGTGTTTTGCTTTTAGGCCAAATAGTTCAATTTTGGTCTCATCTGACCAGAGCACCTTCTTCTACGTTTGCTATGTCCCCCACAAGGCTTCTTGCAAGCTGCAATTGGGATGTCTTATGGTTTTATTTCAACAATGGCTTTATTGTTTCCACTCTTTCTTAACCACTTCCCGTTTGGCCCATGTACATCAAAACGGCCAGACGGGAGCAGTGCAGGAGTGGGTGGCCGTTTATAAACATCCTCCTGCATTCCCTGAATGTATGTGCTCCCTGGGAGTGCGTGTACCGCGATCCGGTGCACACAGGACACAGCGGAACACCAATCGCTGTACGGGACCTTTGTGTGAGGTCCCCATCATGTGATCACTGATTGGCCAATCAGTGATCACATGAATAGTAGTAAGCAAGATGTCACTTCCTGACATCATTGCTTACTACTAGTGAAATCTGTGAATGATCACAGAGGTCATATGTTACAAGACTATTCACAACAGCTATGATCAATCAAAGCTCTCACAGTATTTCTCAATGGCTGTAAGAATGCAGCCAGAGAGAAGGAGAAATTATTATTATTATTATTATTATTATTGCTTTTACAACATTTATGGGTGTGAAAGCAATCAGTGTAAAAAAAAAAAAATCTTCATCACCTCCCACAAGTAGTACAGTGTCACTATGGTGACACTATGTTTTTTTTTTTAACTTTTTATTTCATACTTATACAAACAACATTAAAACATTCCATCTTCCAAAATATACTTTTTTCTTTTCTCCCCTAAATGAATAAATACATTCTATAACCCCTCCCACCCCCCTACCCATCCCCCCATCATTGTCTTATCTTTCTTTATCTGTATCCATTTCTCCATAACTTGTTATTCTGACCAATCTCATTGTGATTTCTTAGGCTACCTCCTTTACTTTAATTAGTTCTGTATAAGATTCTGTGGTTTTAACATTTAACCAAACACTCCATATTCCACTTCCTACTGTACCTTTACCCCCTCCCTCCTAGATTGTAAGCTCGTAAGAGTAGGGCCCTCTTACCCCTCGTACGCTGTCTGTCTTTGTTGTACTGTGCCATGTATTGTCCCCCCCTATTGTACAGCGCTGAGCAAACCCTTTGGCGCTATATAAACTCGTAGTAATAATAATAATAATAATATTCTTTTAAATATTCCCATCTTATCCTCTTCTAAACTTCTCAGTTCTTCCATTCTGAAAATGTCTTCCACTCTATCTATCCAATCCACCACCCTCTGCCACTAACCAAAATTTTGGTATCAAACCCTTTGCTGCACTGATTAAATGGTACAATACTTTATTCCTAATCACTTCCGCCATGGGTTCAGAATAGTAGAATAATCATTTCAATGGGTCCCCTTGAATATCTACCCCACATATTTCCTTGATATAATACGCTATTTCCCTCCAATAAACCTATATCCTCGGGCAACTCCACCAGATGTGCTCCATATTGCCCTTTTCTCCACATCCTCTCCAGTACCATAGGGAGCTTTCCTCTTGCTGCTTATGGGTTATACTGGGTGTTAAATACCATTTCGCCAAGCATTTGTAGTTCATCTCTACTGTGCGCATGTTTATTACCTTGTGTGTTAGGTTAAAAATACCTTCCCTTTGCTGAGGGTTGATTTTAATTCCTAGTTCCCTTTCCCATTTACTTAAATATCCCGGGCGGCTCTACATCATCTAAGTCCACCAGTATTTTATATAACCTAGAGGTGATGTGTTTTGGACTTAATTCAGCATTCATTAGTTTTTCAAACGGGTTCATTTCTCCTTCATCCCTAAATTGTTGTGGTAAATTTGCAAAGAAATGAGACAACTGGTTATACTTCCATTTATCTATTCTAACGAACAAATCCTTATTCTTTTTTAAATTCTGAAACGTGCATAATCTCCCCCCTTTTATAATATCTTTCAAGCGTGCATTTTTATCCTTTATCCATCTTCCACTTATTTTAACATTTCCTGGTGCAAAAAAATCTGTTCCCACTAGTGGTATCAATGGTGAATTAAATTCCCATTTTCCTTATTGTGTAATCTGTTCCATGTATCCAACACTATCCTAGTCAAATTACTCGTTTCTACATCTAATGTACGAAACCCGTGAGGTATCCAAATCATTTTATCTAATTGTGATTTACTTAATTCCCCTTCTATCTTTACTCAACTTTTCCCTTGGGAATTAAAAAAACAATCTATCACCCATGACAATATTACAGCTGTATAATACTTCTTTATATTTGGTAACCCCAGTCCTCCATTTGCTTTTATTCTGCATAACACTTTATAACTAATCCTAGGCCTCTTATTTGCCCATATGAACTTAGTAATCATCTTTCTAATTATCACAAAGAAAGTTCCCGGTAAAGATATTGGGAGCATCTGAAACTTATACAGAATTTTTGGGAGTATCACCATCTTTACTAAATTAATTCTTCCAATCCATGAGGCCCCCCCTTTTACTAGTCTTTTCAGCTCGTCTTTTATTTCATTTATCAGGGGAATATAGTTTATTTGGTATATGCTTTTTACCGAAGTCGTTAATTTTATTCCAAGATATCCTATTTCGTTTTTCCTCCAGGAAAAAGGGAACACGTTTTGTAATCTTTGCTTTTCTGTGACTGCAAGATTGATATTTATGATTTCCAATTTAACCGGGTTTATCTTGAAGTTTGATACTCCTCCATATTGTTTTAGTTCTTTCATTAAGTTGGACAAAGTTGTCCTAGGGTTAGCCACGTAGAACAGCATGTCGTCTGCATAAGCAGCGACTTTGTGTTCCCTATCTCCTATTTTTAACCCTTTTTTGTTATTACTTTTCCTGATCCTCTCCAGCAGTGGTTCCAATGACAACACAAACAACATGGGGGAGAGGGGGCAACCCTGCCTACTTCCATTATTCCATTATCAAAAACTGGGATAAGATTCCATTTACCTTTACCACCGCTGATGGGTTCTTATATAATCCTTTTATCCAATTCATCATTTTAGATCCCTGCCCTAATTTTTCAAGCGTGTCAAACATGAACCCCCAGTTGACCCTGTCAAATGCCTTTTCCGCATCGATAGACAATAAGATCACAGATGTTTTTTCCTTTTTAGCTTTTTCTACTAAATCAAAAATCTCAGACCGTTGTCTCTCCCCTCTCTCCCTGGTATAAAACCCACCTGATCTAAATGCACCCATTCGGACATCAGATCCTTCAACCTTGCAGCCAGTACTTTTGCGTACAATTTGGTATCAACATTTAGCAATGAAATCGGCCTATAGCTTGCACACTGAAAACTATCCTTCCCCTCCTTCAAAATAAGGGTGATCTAAGTCTTGAGGGATTCTTCCCTCCTTTCTACTCCCTCTCCTATCGCATTCATATATTTACATATTTTGGGAACCAATATCGCTTTAAATTTTTTCAGGTATCTTACTGTATACCCATCTGGCCCGGGACTTTTACCCACTTTCGTATTTTTTAAAGCAACATTAATTTCCTTGGGGGTAATCAGGCTTTCGAGATTTTCTAGTTTTTCCTTTGCTATATTTGGGAGCTCCACCTCACTTAAATAGTCCTGTATTCTTTTCTCCTCCTTCTCTTCACTTCCCCCATACTTATCCTTTCTTACATTATAAAGTTCACTATAGTAATTCTGAAACCTCCTAGCAATATCAGATGTTTTATACAAATTCTCTCCCTTCCCGTCAATAATTTTTTCAATAAAATTCCTCACCTGTGTATTCCTGAGTCTTCTCATTAAATATTTTCCTGGTTTATTCCCTCATTGATCTCTTTCTTTAGCCATTCTATTAAATATCCTCCTAGAATCCTGTTCCATCAGTTCTTTCAACTCACCCCTTTTTTGTATTATCTTCTGATATTTATCCATCCCCTTTTCCTTTTTATGAGTTTGTTCCAGTTTTTGCAGTTCTTCTATCGCCTGTTTTATTTTTTTTCCCCTTTCCTTCTTCTCTATGCCTATGGAAATCAATATTCCTCTGATGTAAGCTTTATGTGATTCCCACACTATTGCCTGTGACATTCCCTTGGTCTCATTTATCTCAAAAAATTGTTCAATTTCCCTTTTTATCCTCTTCTCCACTTCAGAATCCTGTAAAAGCGAATCATTCAATTTCCAAGATAATGTTTTATGTTCTTCACTCCCCATTTGAAACCCCATCGTGACTGGGACATGATTTGATAATGACATAACTTCAATCTTAGATCCTTTTACTATCTCCAACTGTCTTTGCTCCATCATTATATAATCCAATCTTGAATATGTACCATGGGCACGTGAGAAGAAGGTGTCATCTTTTTCCCTCAGATGGTTTATCCTCCACACATCAACCAACTGATATCTATACAATACCCCCTTCAAAGATTTAAGACTCCTCTCTCCTTCTATCCTCCCCTCAGATCACACATCCCATCTGGGATCCAAACACAGATTAAAATCCCCCGCCACGATCAGGTTCTCCTTTTTAAACTCCATGAGTTTCCTTAATGTCCCTTCCAAAAATCCCGCTGGGTTTTTATTTGGGCAATATATGTTAGTGAGTGTATATTCCTTTCCTAATAATTTCCCCCTGATAAACAAGAATTGACCTTCCAAATCTTCCATTCTATCCTCCAATTGGAAATCAACTTTTACTGAAAAACCAATTGCTACTCCTTTTGCCCACTTTACAGGTGAATCCGCATATATCCATGTTTGATAATGCTTCAAATATAATTTCACATTTATATTTCTAGTTAGGTGAGTCTCTTGGAAGAATATTATATCTATTGAGTATTGTTGGACCTCCCTCAATATCTTATGTCTTTTGCTGGGTGAGTTTAGCCCTTTCACATTATAGGTGTCAGGAATGGACTTGCCAGTAATGGTGGGACTCACCTGCCTTGTGGGCTGCAGTACCAGGGCTGGCCAGCGGGTGCTCTCAGCAATCAGAGACTCAACCCTGCAGCCAGCCAAACACCTGAAGCTGATTATGCAGGTGTATTTAAGGGATGGCCAGACCTGCAGTCTGGGCCTTGGTGTGTGTTTTTCCTGGGCCCCTGTATTTTGTTACCTGCATCCCTGTTCCTGTTCTTGTCCCTGTCTGACTGATTCGTTGCTGACCCTGCCTGATCCGGACCTCTGCTGACTTCTCCTGTTTGATCCCTGGCTTGTGACCCCGACCATTCTCTGCCTGACCCCCTGTACCTACCTGCCCGTTAGTTGCTGTACCCGGCTCGTGACCTGACTACTCTCTGCCTGCTCCTCCTGTTCCTACCTGCCCGATTGTTATTGACCCGGCCTGCCTGACGACGCTTGTATTGTATGTATTGTTATCTGTGGGTGGTTTGGTTTGGTTCGTTTGCACTGTGTTATGTTTTAGTATTGCACTGCGTTTATGTATTGTTAGTGTTAATAAATTATATTGTTTATAACATATCTGAAGCCTGCATTTCCCTGCGTCAGTTCACATACCTCTGGTCATACCCTGGAGCCCTGACATTACACCAAGGCCAATCCTGACCAGAAGTGGCTGCACAGGGAAGCCATCTTGGCTTTTGCTGGGAAGGATGGATCTTGATGAGGTTGTGTGTTTGTTGCTGCTGGTTTTTTATGACAGAGAATATGCTTATCAGGCTCTGAGGGAGTATACCCGGGATCAACTGCTAGAATGTATACGGATCGCTCATGTTCTAGTAGATCAGGGCACAGAGTTCTCTGAGGTGCAACCTTTGATTGAGGTTTGTGTAGAGTTGGCTTCATCTGGTACCCCTGAAAGCAGGAATGACTTTTTGCCACCATTTAGTGCAGACCAGGTAGAGTCCCTGGTATGGTTATTAGAGGATGATGTGGATTGCTTCTTGGAGCATTATGCTGCATGTTCACCACAGGTATTAAGGGATTGTATAAACGCAGTGCAGTCTTTGGTCAGACAGGCTTTGTGTAAGCGGAGCTTTGTTCAACCCATACTGCAGACATGGTCAGACTTGTTGCACCCACCCTCAGTCAGCTTGCAAAAACCCAGTCCTGCTTCTAATCTATTTCTTCAAAGCTCTATTCCTGCATTCCCATCAGCACCTCCAGTTACAGCCCAGTATACCCTGCTATCTACCGCATGTCAGTACCCTGTTCCCACTCGCTGCACCTATCCTGCCTTTAACCCTGTAAAGTAGCCCTCTGTAGCAACTGTTCCCTCCCCTGTTCCATCCTCCAACTCTTCTCTGTCTCCAGCTGCTCTATCCGTTTACAAACCTGCGCTTACTTATAGTGCTCCGGTAACTAAAACCAGGAAAAGGCGAAAGTTCTTTCCAACCAGTACCATCCTGCCAGTATCCAAACCGGTCAGCCTCCCATCTGAGAACCTGCCTTCCGTGGTGCAGCCTGGTGCCTGGGCGCCCACAATTCAGCCTGAGGCCTCTACCCAGCCTGAGGCCTCTACCCAGCCTGAGGCCTCCACCCAGCCTGAGGCCTCTACCCAGCCTGAGGCCTCTACCCAGCTTGATGCCTCCATTCAGCATGATGTTTCTACCCAGCCTGATGAACTGATCCAGCCTGATGATTCCATTAGGCCAGTTGACTCGATGCCCGCTGTCGATCCAGACGATCCGGTACCTGATGACCCAGTGCCCGCTGTCATGCCTGGTGACCCGATGCCCGCTGTCGAGCCAGACGATCCAATGCCTGATGACCCAGTGCCTGCTGTCATGCCTGGTGACCCGATGCCCGCTGTCGGGCCAGACGATCCAATGTCTGACCCAGTGCCCGCGGTCATGCCAGTTGACTCGGAGCCCACTGTCGTGCCTGGTGACTCGGTGCCCATTGCCTTGCCAGATGACGCGGTGCCCGCTGGGGAGCCAAATGACCTGATGCCTGGTGACCCAGTGCCCGCTGTCATACCTGGTGACCCGATGCCTGCTGTCGAGCCAGACAATCCCATGCCTGATGACCCAGTGCCCACTGTCGGGCCAGACGATCCAATGTCTGACCCAGTGCCCGCGGTCATGTTAGTCGACTCGGAGCCCACTGTCGTGCCTGGTGACTCGGTGCCCACTGCCTTGCCAGATGACGCGGTGCCCGCTGGTGAGCCAAATGACCAAATGCCTGGTGACCCGATGCCTGTTGTCGTGCCTGATGACCCAGTGCCCGCCGCTCCGCCTGGGGGCCCGGTGCCTGCCTTCCCTCCTGGGGGTCCGGCACCCGCCGCTCCACCTGGGGGCCCGGTGCCTGCCGTCCCTCCGCCTGGGGGCCCGCCACTCTGCCTGGGTGCCCGGCGCCCGTCGCTCCGTCTGGGGGCCTGGCGCCCGTCGCTCCTCCTGGGGGCCCGGCGCCCGCCGCTCCGTCTGGGGGCCCGGCACCCGTCGCTCCTCCTGGGGGCCCAGCGCCCGTCGCTCCTCCTGGGGGCCCGGCGCCCGCTCTTCCGCCTGGGGGCCCGGCGCCCGCTCTTCCGCCTGGGGGCCCGCCGCCCGGCGCTCCTCCTGGGGGCCCGCCGCCCCTCCTGGGGGCCCGGCGCCCGCCGCCCCTCCTGGGGGCCCGGCGCCTGACGCTCCGCCTGGGGGCCCGATGCCTGTCGCCCCTCCTGGAGGCCCGGTGCCTGCCGCCCCTCCTGGGGGCCCGGTGCCTGCCGCCCCGCCTGGAGGCCCGGCGCCCGCCGCCCCACCTGGGGGCCTGCCGCCCGGCGCCCCGCCTGGGGGCCCGGCGCTCCGCCTGGGGGCCCAATGCCTGTCGCTCCGCCTGGTGGCCCGGTGCCTGCTGCTCCGCCTGGTGGCCCGGTGCCTGCTGCTCCGCCTGGTGATCTGGTGTCCAGCCCGATGTGCCTCTGCCCGGTGTCCAGCCTGATGTGCCTCTGCCCGGAGTCCAGCCCGATGTGCCTCTGCCCAGAGTCCAGCCCGATGTGCCTCTGCCCGGAGTCCAGCCCGATGTGCCTCTGCCCAGAGTCCAGCCCGATGTGCCTCTGCCCGGAGTCTAGCCCGATGTGCCTCTGCCCGGAGTGCTGCCCGATGTGCCAGTCTTTGATATCCCGCCAGTTACCAGACCCGGGCGGTGGAACATTTTGCCCAGCTAGGACTGTTTGGAGCGTCCTGAGGCCGCTCCTTGAGGGGGGGGTACTGTCAGGAATGGACTTGCCAGTAATGGTGGGACTCACCTGCCTTGTGGGCTGCAGTACCAGGGCTGGCCAGCGGGTGCTCTCAGCAATCAGAGACTCAACCCTGCAGCCAGCCAAACACCTGAAGCTGATTATGCAGGTGTATTTAAGGGATGGCCAGACCTGCAGTCTGGGCCTTGGTGTGTGTTTTTCCTGGGCCCCTGTATCTTGTTACCTGCATCCCTGTTCCTGTTCTTGTCCCTGTCTGACTGATTCGTTGCTGACCCTGCCTGATCCGGACCTCTGCTGACTTCTCCTGTTTGATCCCTGGCTTGTGACCCCGACCATTCTCTGCCTGACCCCCTGTACCTACCTGCCCGTTAGTTGCTGTACCCGGCTCGTGACTTGACTACTCTCTGCCTGCTCCTCCTGTTCCTACCTGCCCGATTGTTATTGACCCGGCCTGCCTGACGACGCTTGTATTGTATGTATTGTTATCTGTGGGTGGTTTGGTTTGGTTCGTTTGCACTGTGTTATGTTTTAGTATTGCACTGCGTTTATGTATTGTTAGTGTTAATAAATTATATTGTTTATAACATATCTGAAGCCTGCGTTTCCCTGCGTCAGTTCACATACCTCTGGTCATACCCTGGAGCCCTGACAATAGGTCATAAACTTAACCTCATTCATACCCTCTGTTCTTTTTTTGATCTGTTCCCTTTAATTCCTTTCCACTTGAATACAGATAATTACTACTAAAATCCCTTCTCTATCCCATTTCCCCAGCAAGTCTTCCTCTTGTCCATTTTTTTTCCAGAATACCTCTAAACCTCATATTAGTCCTTCTACTGCGGTTCTCCTGATCTTCCATTTTAAATATTACTTCTCTCATTTCTAATTGCCTCTCTTTTATTTGCATTTCTAATCTCTCAATTTTTAGTGTGTGCTCCTCTACTGTTTTCTCCGACTCCTCCAAACGGGACAGTACATGACCCAGACGCCTCGGAGGTTCCCGATCTCCTTCTTGACAACCATCTCCAATTTCGTGAACATTTCTATCAAATACTTTTTTGAAAGGGTATGTACTGAGGACCCTTCCTGTTCCACTTTTCTTTGTTCCCCTCTCCTCTCTGAAATTGGGCTTCCTTTATCTTGGACCTCCTTCATATTACCAAGTGACAGTCTTGATTGATCACCATATTTATAGAGCACTCGCCCTGGTTCTCTTGATTTTGCGATTCTGGACTTTTTTTCCCCTGTGTCGGCATATATTTTTTTATCGTAAGGGAGTTTGCACTTGCCTGAGGTGTTTTAAGGCCACCCCCTTTAGTTGATTTACTTCTCATTTTCTTTAGAGGATTCTCGTTTAATGACTTATTTGTTATTTCAGACTGGGGTAGGCCTTCTATATATAGACCTATATATTATATATATCTATATAATATATGTCTACTATATAAGACTAACTTGGATCTTCTGTATTGAATTTGCGTAAATCTGCTATATACAGCTAATACGTGTCTGCTGTATAGTACTTGAATTAAGTCAGCAATATATAACTTGAAGCAGCTCAGCTGTATACAATTTGATGTGCGTCTACTATTTGAAGTTTTGTGCAGATCTACTATATGACACTAGACTGAATTCCACTGTATAGACCTTGGTGCAGGTCACTTGTTTGGACTTCCATATGAATCTGTTGTTTGGAGCTTAACGCGGGTCTGCTGCGTTGTATTTAACAAGAGCTTTCTATTTATGGCTTAGTACAGGTCTGCTGTATAAAATTTGGTGTGAGTCTGCTGTTTGGAGCTATGTGCAGGTCCGCTGTATAACGTTTGGCGTCAATCAGCTGTCTAAAGCTTGTTGCAGGTACGCTGTATATGCTTTGGTATAAATCTGCATTTAAGAGTTTGGTGTGGATCTGCTATATGATGCTTGACGAGAATCAGCTGTGACTGAATATCAGTCTTTAGACTTCCACCAGCACGGACAGACATTGGTAATACAGGTCTCAAACAAATGTACCCAGTGTGCTGGGAAATGTCTGCAGCAACCCTTAATCGCCCTTCACCAGGAAATCTGCACCACCTTGGTGCAGGTCACTTGTTAAAACTTCCATATGAGTCTATTTTTTGGAGCTTAGTGCGGGTCTGCTGCGTTGTATTTCACAAAAGCCTGTTACTGTATATATAGCTTAGTACAGGTCTGTTATATAGGATTTGGTGTGAGTCTGCTGTTTGGAGCAAGGAGTGGATCCACTGTATAACATTTGGCATCAGTCAGCTGTATAGAGCTTGTTACAAGTACGCTGTATATACTTTGGTATAGATCTACATTTAAAAGCTTAATGTGGGTCTGCTGTATGGTGCTTGATAAGAATCAGCTGCAACTAAACATCAGTCTTTAGACTGCCACCAGCACCAACAGACATTGGTAATACAGTTCTTAAACAAATGAAATGTACCCAGTGTGCTGGGAAATGTCTGCAGCAACCCTTAATTACCCTGCACCAGGAAATCTGCACCACCTTGATGCAGGTCACTTGTTAAGACTTCCATATGAGTCTATTGTTTGACGCTTAGCGCGGGTCTGCTGCGTTGTATGTAACAAAAGCCTGCTATATATAGCTTAGTACAGGTCTGTTATATAAGATTTGGTGTGAGTCAGCTGTTTGGAGCAAGGTGCGGATCCACTGTATAACATTTGGCCTCAGTCAGCTGTATAGAGCTTGTTACAGGTACGCTGTATATACTTTTGGTATAGATCTACATTTAAAAGCTTGATGTGGGTCTGCTGTATGGTGCTTGACAAGAATCAGCTGTAATTAAATATCAGTCATTAGACTTCCACCTGCACCAACAGACATTGGTAATACAGTTCTCAAACAAATATACCCAGTGTGCTGGAAAATGTCTGCAGCAACCCTTAATCACCCTACACCAGGAAATCTGCACCAACCTTTTTGTATATGTTTTATATTATATGCCCTGTTGGAATACGAGATGAATTTGGGAACTGACCATATGTCCCCAGGCTCCGGTCCCACTGCTGCTGCTGCTCCCTTCCCCTTCTAACCTGTGACCGCCAGTCCTCCGGTCCTCTGGCAGTATCCGGTGGCAGCTGTGGGTCCTTCCGTACCTCTCCAGGTCCTTGCTTTTTCTCTCTCCTTCCTCAGCCACTTCCCCTAGCACACCAGCTCCAGACTCACATGGGAGCGGACTCTCACTCCGCTCCCCCAGCACGCCGACACCGCTCCCTTGCCGCACCACCATCCTCCACCGCTCTGGATCAGATGACACCCGGGCTCCGCGTCCTCTCACTTCAGGGAAGGGTAAGCTGTTTCTGCACTTAGGGCACAACACCTCATACTCCTTCTAGCAGGTCGGCGCCCGTAGCCTCCCAGCCACGCTGCTACGGCTTCCTGCTGCGGCTCCTCCCCATTTCCCCATGGTGACACTATGTTAAAAACAACCAAAAAAAACATAAATAATATAAAAAAAATAAAGGTGTAAAAACATTTTTGAAAAATTATCATTTTTGGTTATAAACTAATTTGGGTTATTTTTTTATTTTTTTTTACTAAAAAGATAGCTGAATACATTTTGGCCAAGATTTATGAAGAAATATTATTTATTTGCAAAATTTTATAAGAAAAACACTTTTTTTTTCAAAATGTTTGGACTTTTTTATTTATATTGCAAAAAATAAAAATCCCAGTGGTGAATAAATACCACCAAAATAAAGTTTTATCTGTCTCAAAAAAATGCAAAAAAATTCATATGGGTACAGTGTTGCATGACCGTGCAATTGTCATTCAAAGTGTGATAGCACTGAAAGCTGATAGCACTTGGCTGCTTCTCTGACTAATGCTCCCATTGCCTGGCCTGTCACCTTAAGTGAACGGCCATGTCTTGGTAGGTTTGCAGTTGTGCCATACTCTTTCTATTTTTGGATGATGGATTGAATAGTGCTCCGTGAGATGTTCAAAGCTGCTTTATCAACAACATATCCACAACGTTATCCCTGACCTGTCTGGTGTATTCCTTTGCCTTCGTGATGCTGTTTGTTCACTAATGTTCTCTAACAAACCTCTGAGGGCTTCACAGAACAGTTGTATTTATACTGAGATTAAATTACACACAGGTGGACTCTATTTATTAATTAGGTGACTTTTGAAGGCAATTAGTTCCAGTAGATTTTAGTTAGGGGTATCAGAGTAAAAGGGGCTGAAAACAAATGCACGCCACACTTTTCAGATATTTATTTGTAAAATATTTTGAAAACATTTATCATTTTCTTTCCATTTCACAATTATGTGCCACTCTGTGTTGGTCTATCACATAAAATCCCAAGAAAATAAATTTACGTTTTTGGCTGTAACATGACAAAATGTGAAAATTTTCAAGGGGTATGAATACTTTTTCAAGGCACTGTACCATACACTAAATGTTAATGTCATCAAAAAACTGTGCTTGCCCTAAGTAAATTGTAGTGCAAATCCTTAGCAGGAGTACATTTATCAGTCTGTAAACAATCAAAAATTCAAAAGTCCTTTAAAACGTCCTTATAAGTCCAAAAATAAAAGTGCAAACATACATTATACAAACATTTGTGAAAGAATTGGTTGCTGTCAGGAGCTCAGTGAATTCAAGCGTGGTACCATGATAGGTTGCCACCTGTGCAATGAGTCCATCTGGGAAATTTCCTTGCTACAAAATATTCCACAGTCAACTGTTAGTGATATTATAACAAAGTGGAAGCAACTGGGAACAACAGAAACTCAACCACGAAGTGGTAGGCCACATGCAATGACAGAGTGTGGTCAGTGTATGCTGAAGTGCACAGTGCACAGAAGTCACCAACTGTCTGCAGAGTCAATAGCTTTGTGTGGCCTACAGATTAGCACAACAGCGTGTAGAGAGCTTCATTGAATGGGTTTCCATGGCCGAGCAGCTGCATCCAAGCCTTACCTCACCAAGTGCAATGCAAAGTGCCAGATGTCACTGGACTCTAGAGCAGTAGAGACCTGTTCTCTGGAGTGACAAATCACGCTTCCCTGTCTGGCAATCAGATGGATGTGTCTGGGTTTGGTGGTTGCCAGGAGAACGGTACTTGCCTGACTGCATTGTGCAAAGTGTAAAGTTTAGTGGAGGGGGGATTATGGTGTGGGGTTGTTTTTCAGGGGTTGGGCTTGGCCCCTTCGTTCCAGTGAAAGGAACTCTTAATGCTTCAGCATACCAAGACATTTTGGACAATTTCATGCTCCCAACTTTGTGGGAACAGTTTGGGGATGGCCGCTTCCTGTTCCAACATGACTGCGTACCAGTTTAGGGATGGCACAAAGCAAGGTCATATTGACATGGAGTTTGGGGTGGAGAAACTTGACTGTTCTGACCTTAACCTGATAGAACACCTTTGGGATGAATTAGCGCAGAGACTGCGAGTCACATCTTCTCGTCCGACATCAGTGCCTGACCTCACAAATATGTTTCTGGAAGAGTAGTCAAACAATCCCATAGAGATACTCCTAAACCTTGTGGACAGTCTTCCCAGAGGAGTTGAAGCTGTTATAGCTGCAAAGAGTAGGCCAACTCAATATTGAACCCCAAGGGCTAAGACTGGGATTCCATTAAAGTTCAGGTGAGCGTAAAGACAGATGTCCCAATACTTGTGGCAATATAGTGTATATACCACAAATTTTCTGCAAAATAAAGTGATCCATGCTCCATGTCAATTAATTAATTTCACTCCTCCGAATTTATGCAAATCATTTGCGTCCCCTCCAGGGACCAAACTCACCAAAACTTGTTGACCCCTTAATTGTACACTAAGGAGAGGTCAATATGCGCTTTCACACATTCCCACTGTGTATAATATCCTTGTTCTAGCCAGGTATTTCAAGTAGATAGAAGGGAAGCCAAAGAAAACTTAATGGGGTGTTACCGTTTAAATAAAACTTCAAAATTAAAAACAGAATTACACTCACATACAGTTGCAAGTTAAAGTATGTGAACCCCTTGGGATTACATGGAGTTTTGCATGAATTGGGCATAAAATGTGCTCTGAACGTCATCTAAGTCACAACAATAGAAGAACACAGTCTGCTGAACATAATACTACACAAACATTAGATGTTGCCATGGTTTAATTGCACATAACATGTAAACATTCACAGTGCAGGGAGGAAAAAGTATGTGAGGCCCTAGCCTAATGACTTCTCCCAGAGCTAATTGGAGCCAGGAGTGAGGCAACCTTGACTCCAATCAGTGTGATGATATTGGATGTGTTGCTGACAGCTTTCCTGCCTTTAAAAAACACCCACCTGTTTTGGGTTTACTGGTTTCAAGAAGCACTGTCTGATGTGAACCATGCCTCGCAGAAAAGAGCTCTCAGAAGACCTACGATCAAGAATTGTTGACTTGCATGAAGCTGGAAAGGGTTACAAAAGTATCTCCAAAAGCCTTGATGTTCATGTGTCCACGGTAAGACAGACTGTCTACAAATGGAGAAAGTTTAGCACTGTTGCTACTCTCCCTAGGTGTGGTCGTCCTGTAAAAATGACTGCAAGAGCACAGCGCAGAATGCTGCATGAGGTAAAGAAGAATCCCAGAGCTAAAGACCTACAGAAATCTCTGCCACATGCTAACATTTTTGTTGACACATCTACAATAAGAAAAACATTAAACAAGAATGGAGTACATGCGAGGACACCACGGAGGAAGCCATTGCTGTCCAAAAAGAATATTGCAGCACGTTTGAAGTTTGCAAAAGAGCACCTGGATGTTCCACAGCACTACTGGCAAAATATACTGTGGACAGATGAAACCAAGATTGAGTTGTTTGGGAAGAACACACAACACTATGTGTGGGGGAAAAAAAGGCACAGCACACCAACATCAAAACCTCATCCCCACTGTAAAACATGGCGGAGGGAGCATCATGGTTTGGGGCTGCTTTGCTGCCTCAAGGCCTGGACGGATTGTTGTCATTGATGGGAAAATGAATTCCAGAGTTTATCAAGATATTGTGCAGGAAAACGTACGACCATCTGTCCGCCAACTGAAGCTCCGCAGAGGATGGGTGATGCAACAGGATAATGACCCAAAGCATACAAGTAATTCAACAAAACAATGGCTGCAACAGCACAGAATACGCCTTCTGGAGTGGCCCAGTCAGAGTCCTGACCTCAACCCGATTGAAATGCTGTGGCATGACCTTAAGAGAGCGATTCACACCAGACATCCCAAGAATATTGCTACACTGAAACAGTTTTGTGAAGAGGAGTGGTCCAAAATTACTCCAGATCGATGTGCAGGTCTGATCTGCAACTACAGGAAACGTTTGGTTGAGGTTATTGCTGCCAAAGGAGGGTCAACCAGTTATTAAGTCCAAAGGTTCACATACTTTTTCCTCCCTGCACTGTGAATGTTTACATGTTATGTGCAATTAAACCATGGCAACATCTAATGTTTGTGTAGTATTATGTTCAGCAGACTGTGTTCTTCTATTGTTGTGACTTAGATGACGTTCAGAGCACATTTTATGCCCAATTCATGCAAAACTCCACGTAATCCCAAGGGGTTCACATACTTTTTCTTGCAACTGTATTTCGGTGCCCTATCTGGCACCCAGAACAATCTTCCCAAAGCTTTCTATGGAACCACCATCACTCCATACAACTTGAGCTGGCATTCGTTCCAAACAGTGGGAGTAGCCTGACCAGAAGTTCCTGCCCCTACGTATTTCGACACATCCGGGATGTCATCAGGAGGTGTGGCCTCCACCATATCTACCTCCTTATAAATACTCTATCTTGTGCCACCCTTAGTGGATACTCCATTCCCTAATTAATTAAAATAATAACACTCCGGTGCTATTGTCAGATTTTTTAAAAAATCTATTAAACCATTTCATATGCAGTTATCTAAAAATCCATTTTTATTCGATTGACATTAAAAACACTACCTCCAATGTTCCTTGGCTGCACCTAATGGTCTGGATGTACTATTGCATTCCTTATCTCTATTATTATTATACAGGATTTATATAGCGCTAACAGTTTGCTCAGCGCTTTACAATATAACGTGAGACAATACAGCAACAGTAAAGTTCAATACAAGAGGGATAGGAGGGCCCTGCTCCTCAGAGTTTACAATCTAGGAGGGAGGGGTTAGTAAATAGACTAAATATGTCTCCATCTTGTGGTGCCAATTCATATTGCCACTAAATCCATAATTAAAAATATACAACTGGATATATAAAATAATGTCCACATTCATACCATGGGGGGTCAAGGTGTCTAATTCAAATATCCATCTCATTTCATTTTGTGAAATGTCCTTTCTTAAATATGACCCCCTCCAATGTTTATTGACCCTATCGATACCATAACAAGTAACCAGACTTGGATTCTATCATGAACAGCCCCGAAATGCCTAGAAACATTATGTCTCTCATACCCCTTCTTGATGTTCTTCATATGTTCCTGAATCCTTACTGTAAGTTTCCTAGTAGTTCTCCCTACGTATTAGATGGCATGGGAATTCCAGCACATATGTAACATGTGCTGTCACATGTTTTAAACTTGTTGGTATCATATTTTTTCCCATATGGTTAGAACAGAAATCTATGCATTTTTTTTCCTGTTATCTTTACTTACACGACATGGTCTACACCTCCCGCATTAGGAAGGTGACCTTATTTTTTTTTTGGGGGGGGGAGGGGTCCGGAATATTTTTTACTACCCTAATTCTAAACCCAGGGGCCCTCCTATAAATGAATTGTGGCTGTTTAGGCAGTATGCCCTGTAGTGTATTGTCCCTCATTAAAATTGGAAAATACTTTTTTCTACATGATTTCTATAGGCTTATGTTGTCTATTGAACCTAGTAACAAATGCCAGATCAAAATTTTGCAACTTTTCTTTACCCCTTCCTAATATTGATCCCTAACCAACTCACCCACTTGTTTCTTTATATCCTCCAGGTTTGTTTTCTTATGACCTTTGGCCAGAAATCATTGTGTTGAGATATCACTTTGGGAATTGTAGTCCTCTATACATGAACAATTTCATTTTATCCTTGTATACTGTCCCTTGGGTACACCCTTCACTTTAGGTGAAGACAGCTGTTGGTTGGGATGTACCCATTTCTATCAGTGTCCTTAAAATTAGTTTTTGTAATTTAACCCCAAGTACAAAAATACAGTAGTTAGATCCAGGTAATGAACTTTTTTAAAATCGTTATTACTCATAAACCAAATTCCGTATTTATTCCTATTCACATACTTATAAAACTCATCCAATTCTTCTGTAGTGCCCCCCATATTATCAGGATATCATCAATAAATCTCTTAAATACCTTCAACTGTGTCCAATTCCCATTAAAAATATCCTATTTCTCCCATTTGTTTAAAAATATATTAGCCACGCTCAGGGCATATTTATCGCCCATAGCAACATCTTTTTTTTATTGTACTTTTATTTTACTGTACCAGAAGTTATTATCCATAATCATTTGCAGGGCTTCCAGGATAAACTTCCTTTGTGCCCTATATAATTCTGTTTGTTCCTTCAAAGCCCATTTTTTTGCTGACAGACCATCTTCCTGTTTTATACTGGTATACAATGATTCAATAGCTACAGTTACCAGTATATCATCACTGTTTAGGGTAATCTCCTGGGTTTGTCTAATCACATCCTGGCTATCCTTTATGTAGAAGGGGGTATTTTTTACCAAAGGTTGTAAGAAAATATCAATGTATTCTCCTAACCTAGTGTACAGGGAATTTATCCCACTCACAAGGGTTTTCTAGTTATTCTCATGGACTTTAGGGACCTGGTATATAGTGGGTATTCTTGGGGCCGCTTGGACAAGATACTTTGCAAAACTGCATCTAAACCACATATACGCTGTGTTAATGTGGTGGTGAAGTTTCTGCATTTAGAATCTGTTGACAGGCTGGGTTTTTATAACAGAAGAGACCCTAGAGGTCTTTTCTGTCATAAATATCCCCCCTTCCTATCAGCATGTAATGTGATCTGAGCCACACATGCGCAGCTCAGATCACATTTACAGCCCACTCTGTGTGCCGCAGCAATATGACTACTGTACGCATGAATGAAGGAACATCAGGGGGAAGATGGAAGCGTCGGGGCAGCCATGACAGCATTGCACTGGAGGGCTCCGTGTGCAGGTAAATCTGTCATAATGTGCTAGTATGTGGTGCATACTAGTTGTCACAGCCCCCCCTCCATCCCCCATTACATGTCCCTGCACCCGCACGTAGCCCACACAAAGTGGTGTGCCGGGAGCCAGGGATCTGCCCCCTGCAGTGAGGTTCACACCTCTCCTCGGGCGGAGTCTGCAACCCCACTGAGCCTGCATGTGGATTCCCCACATGCAGGCCACCTGGGTGTGTCCGCGATCCCCCCTCCCCTTGTCTCGGTGGGCACAGCGCGCCCCGAGGTTCCCGTGCTCTGTGGGCTGGCTGTTGACGGGGCAACCAGGAAGCGTCCTACTCCGGCGATAAAAGACCGGAGCAGGACCCGAGCAGCTTGTTCGTCCCAGAGTGCTGTGAGAGGTCTGAGTTGTGGCCAGACCCTACAGCTGAGACCCTGCCAGACCCTGAAAAGCCTGCCTTCTGCTGAGTGCCCTGTAAGCCTGCCTTCTGCTGAGTGTGCCTGCAAGCCTGCCTGCTGCTGAGTGTCCATGCAAGCCCCTCTTCTGTGTGCCCGGATTACCCCTTGCCTGCCTGAACTGCCCTCTGCTGTGCCCGGACTCTCGTTACCTCAACTGCCCCTCTGCTGTGTGCCCGGATTACTCCTTGCCTGCCTGAACTGCCCTCTGCTGTGCCCGGACTCTCTTTGCCTCAACTGCCCCTCTGCTGTGCGCCCGGATTACCCCTTTCCTACCTGCACCGCACCTCTGCTGTGCCCGGATTATCTTTTCCTGAACTGCCCCTCTGTTGCTGCCCCGATCAAGTGTCCCAACTCCCTCAATAAAAGCCTTGTGTGCTCACTGCTCTCCGCGTGTGTTTTGTCCCGCCTACACCTCCGTCACACTAGTATTCTATGAGTTAAAGCTGCAGGGCTCCAGCTTTTTTATTTTTTAGGACTGGACTTTACTACTGCTTTAAGTTTTAACACACAAAAATAAATTAGACACGCACATTGCATTTTGAAGTCCACCAGTGTGAAAGTGGCCTATCTTGGAATAAGCAATTCAGAAGTTTCGCAGCCAGCCAACTTGCATCTTCACCATGGTTATTTGTATTTTCTTCATGGCAAGTTTTCTTTAAACAGGCCTGGAAGACAAGTATCAACCTTACAGCTGATGCGAGCAGGATGAAATTATTTCCCAAATTTTATTTAGCATCAGATATGAATGGGCAGCCTGTGGCAGCCCTGCAGATCATAAGACATTAATCCTGTGCACCTCCGGGAGCTCCTAAGCCTTTCAGATTATCCAACATCTCCTGGCTGGTTATTTGAGGTCTAGAGTTTCACTTCCTCACGCCAGGCTTCTTCCTGCGAGCTCTCACTTAAACATTTCTGCCTTGTTATACTAACTTTGTGACACGTGAAGTGAGGGCTGAGCTCACAGATACTATACACCTGTGGGGACCCATTGGCCTTCTAGTTTAAGAGCTTTTCTAAGAGTTTATACAGGAGAGTAAGGAAACCCTTCATAAACTTTAATAAGCTACACATCTGCTTTGCCTGATAAACATAGGCCAAAGCAAAGTGCTGTCTTTGAATTTTGTCTGCTACATCATCACCTTGGAGAATTTATGATGCTTGGTCGAACTAAAAGAAGAAAAAAAAGTAACTTAATTTAATATACAATGCAAATATGTTGAATTTCCAGTTTAAAAGCTTGTAAATCTTAAAAAGAACCAAATACCTGCATGAGAGATGGGACATTTGGAATTTTTGACACTTATTAGCCATTTTAGGATACAGAAGGCTTAAAAGTGAAGGGTGACAGTATTCTTCTAAAGCAGTGTTTCTCAACCTTTTTTCAGTCAAGGCACCCTCTAAAATTATGGACAGTCCCGAGGCACCCTTTAAAATTATTGAGAGTCTTGAGGCACCCCATTCTAAAATGTGAAAAACTATTCTAACAGTTTTATATAATGCAGCAACATCCACACATGTTGTAAGGGACCGCCCGGCGGAACTACTAGCACTCCACTGAATAGGCGTCCCCAGCGCACGGAGTCTAAGTCCCAGGGTGCTTGTTCACCAGAGCCCCTGATGGTGGGGATGGACTTGGAGCTCCCTGAGACCAGGTCGTGGCTACTGGGTGCGCCCGTCAGTGGTAGCAGTATGCGCAAGGGGCTCCCACGGGGAAGAGTCTGATGTGAGGAGGTCAGAAGACCCCGCTGCACGGGATGGATGGATGGATGAGCAAGGTCAGACGGGCCGGGTCGGTAACAGAGAGGGCGGCAAGGTACAAGGCAGCGGGCATAGAATGGTCGGGTCACACGCCAGGTCAGCAACAGCAGGTCAAATCCAATAGGGGGCATTCAGAAGAGAGGTCAGGCAAAGCAAGGGTCAGAATAGGAGAAACAGCAAGGTCAGGTACAATCCGGGTCAATAACTTACAGGGTACAGGTTCACAGGATTCAGGATGCAGGAAAGACCAGAAGGCACTGAATGACAGCTCAGGGTCGTTTAAATATCCCGCCCTGCGCTGCCATTGGTGCCCAGCGGGCGGCCGCGGCTTCTACTGCGCATGCGCGAACTCGAACGCCGCGGCCGGCCCGGAACCAGTGCTCGAGTCCCTGCGCCGGGCGGCATACTGCGCCTGCGCCGGGACCAACGCGGCGGGGATCGAGGGGATCCCTGACATTGCCCCCCCCCTACGGGCAACCTCCGGGTGCCCACCCGATCTCTCCACCACGGGTGATCGCGAAAGAACCTCCGGACAAGTCTGGGTGCATGGACATTATGGGCTGGTTCCCAAGAATTGTCCTCAGGACCATAGCCCTTCCATTTGATAAGGAATTGGGTCTGGCCTCCCCTCCTTCGACACTTCAGGATTGTTTCAACCTCGAACTCTTCTTCTCCTTCGACCGTTACCTCTTCCGGGGGTCTAGATTCCCGGTCAGGGAAGGCGTCTGGGACCACAGGCTTCAGAAGGGACACATGAAAGACCGGGTGGATCTTGAGCGTGTCAGGGAGGGCGAGTTCGTAGGCTACTTCGTTAACCATCCGTTTAATGCAGAAGGGGCCTATAAATTTGGGTCCCAATTTCTTTGACGGGCAAAGCATCTTTAGATTGGACGTCGCCAGCCAAACCTTCTCCCCAGGCCGCAATACCAGATCTCCTCTCCGTTTCCTGTTGAATGCTTTCCTGTAGTCTTCCTGGGCCCGACTGATGGCCACTTGAAGCTTCTTATTGTTCGCAGCGAAGAACGTAACCACATCTTGTGTTGCTGGTACTGGGCATTCCGACACCAAATCCGGGAGGAAGACTGGGTGAAAGCCATAGTTGGCAAAGAACGGGGACTGCCCTGTTGCTGAGTGGCGGGCGTTGTTATACGCAAATTCCGCTAAAGGAAGAAGTGGCAGCCAGTCATCTTGAGTAAACGAGGTATAGCATCTCAAGTATTGCTCCAAGGTCTGATTGGTCCTTTCGGTTTGACCGTTAGTTTGAGGGTGGAACGCAGAGGAGAGAGATAATTTGATGTCCAGGGCTTTGCACAGTGCCCTCCAGAATCTGGACGTGAACTGGACCCCTCGGTCCGAGACAATGTCTTCAGGGACCCCATGCAACCTGACTACCTCTCGAACGAAGACTTGTGCGGTCTCGGCCGCCGAGGGGGTTTTCTTCAACGGGATGAAGTGGGCCATCTTGGACAAGCGGTCCACGACTACCAGGATTGCCGTGTGGTCTCGGGATGGCGGAAGCTCGACTATAAAGTCTAGTGAGATCTTTTGCCAAGGCCGTTCAGGAATAGGTAAGGGTCGCAGCAGACCCCAAACCTTGTTTCTTGCTGGCTTGTTCTTCTGGCAGGTGACACAGGACCTGACATAGCCTTTACAATCCTTAGCCATGTCTGGCCACCAGAATGAGCGTCGGAGAAGTTCCAGGGTCTTTTCTGGGCCAAAGTGCCCCGCCATTGGGTGGTCGTGGCAATGCCCCAAGACCAGGGTTCGGGTTTCTTCCGGCACCACAATTCAGTCATCCCTCCATAGGAGTCCCCCCTTGTTCCGGAGCGGCCCTCCTCCTGGGGTAGAGAAGTTTGTGGATGCCTCCATTAGCCTGGAACGAAGATCCGACTGAAGGACCAAGAAGTTACCCGAGGACAGGATGGTGTCAGGTACTGGGGTCTCCTTGGCGTCTTCGTACATCCGTGATAACGCATCAGGCTTAGTGTTCTTTGATCCCGGCCGGTACGTAATATGGAAGTTGAATCTCGAAAAGAATAGTGCCCATCTCGCCTGTCGCGGGCGTAGACGCTTGGCGGTTCTCAGATACTCTAGGTTCTTGTGGTCAGTAAATATTAAGATGGGGTGCACCGCACCTTCCAGCAGGTACCTCCATTCCTCTAACGCCGTTTTGATCGCTAGTAGCTCTCGATCACCGATATCATAGTTCTTCTCCGCTGGGGTCAGCTTCCGTGAGAAGAACGCTACAGGGTGGAGTAGTTCCTTGGTGCCTTTTCGTTGGGAGAGGATGGAGCCTACCGCATTCTCCGATGCATCTACCTCCACGATATAGGGCAGAGCGGCATCTGGGTGACCCAAAATGGGTGCCGAAGTGAACAGCTTCTTTAAGACTCCGAAAGCTCCCTGCGCTTCTGGTGTCCATCTGAATCGGGTTCCCAGCTTGGTTAGCTGAGTAATGGGGGAGACCAGACCCGAGAAGTTCTTGATGAACTTCCGGTAAAAATTTGCAAAGCCGATGAATCGTTGGACGCCTTTCCTATCTGTGGGTTCAGGCCAATCCAGTATTGCAGCGACCTTCTGGGGATCCATCGCGACCCCCGCGGTGGAGATAATCAGGCCCAAGAAGGCAATGCTGGATTGTTCAAAACAACATTTTTCTGCCTTGGCGTACAACCCATGCTGCTGCAACCGCCCCAATACTTTTGCTACGTGTATTCTGTGTTCCCCCAAAGACGGGGAGAAAATCAGAATGTCGTCTAAATAAACGATCACGAAGACGTCCAGAAAGTCCCTAAAAATATCGTTTACAAAGTGTTGAAAAGTGGCCGGAGCATTGCACAACCCGTACGGCATGACCAGATATTCAAAATGACCGAAGCGGGTGCGGAAGGCCGTCTTCCACTCATCCCCCTCCCTTATGCGAATCAAGTTGTACGCCCCCCTCAGATCCAGCTTGGTAAAAACCACTGCTGACTTTAAGCTTTGGAACAGCTCTGGTACTAATGGTAGTGGGTAACGGTTTTTTATCGTGACCCTGTTCAATTCCCTGTAATCGATACATGGCCTTAAGGTTTTGTCCTTCTTTTCAACAAAGAAGATTCCCGCCCCCGCCGGTGAGGTGGAGTGACGGATGAACCCCTTCTGGAGGCTGTCCTCGATATATTCCTTTAGGGCCCCCAATTCGGGCTCTGAAAGGGGGAAGATTCGCCCAAAAGGAATTTCTGAGCCGGGTAACAGGTCAATGGGGCAGTCATAAGGGCGGTGGGGGGGTAGAGCATCAGCTCCCCGTTTGCTGAACACGTCTAAAAACCCATGGTAGACCGCAGGGATTACTTGTTTTAGTTCCGCTTCCCCCTCAGAACACAGGAGGATTTGGGGGGCCCCCGGGCCCGAAGTGCGACAGTATATCCGACAGTATGGGGAAGGGAACGTGATTACTCCGGTCGCCCAGTCAATCTGGGGGTTATGGGCCCGTAACCATGGGAGCCCCAGAATGACTGGGAAGAGGGGTGAAGCTATAGCATCCAGGCGGAGGCATTCCTGGTGCTGGCCGGCAATGACAGTGGTGATGGAGGGGGTTTCCTGGTTCACTACTCCCGATTTTATTCGGGAACCGTCGGCCAAAAAAATATTGAACCCCTTCTGTTTTAATTGAAGGGGAATACCCTGCTGGTGAGCAAAATTAATATCCACGAAGCAGCTGCATGCCCCAGAGTCAATTATGGCCGATACTTCCACGGTCCTTTCTGGAAGCTGAAAGGAAAGGGGTACCACTAAGTATTGGGGTGGACCAACATTGCCAATGGATAAGGAAGAAGAGGTGCACTTACTCAGTTTCTGCGGGCAGGAACGCGCCATATGACCAGCTTCGCCACAATAGAGGCACAGGTTCTGGGATCGTCTGCGCAGATGTTCCTCTGGGGATAGTTTAGGCCGTGCCAGGCCGAGCTGCATGGGTTCGGGGTTGTCTCCAGGTGGCCGGTTTTGGACGACTGGCCTAGGTGTTTGACTGGGACCCTGAAATGATCCCCAGGGATTTCCATGACCCTGGCCGGACCTCTCAAACCTGCGTTCCCGCAATCTACGGTCAATTTTGATGGTCAGTGCTATTAAGTCCTCTAAAGTCTCAGGTACCTCCACCCGGGCGAGCTCGTCTTTCAGGCCATCTGATAGGCCAACACGGAACTGATGCAGGAGTGCGAACTCGTTCCAGCGAGTATCCCCCATCCATCGCCTAAAATCAGCTGCGTACTCCTCCGCCGCTCGGCGGCCTTGCCGGAGCGTGTACAGAGTAGCTTCAGCAGAAGCTGCCCGCTGTGGGTTATCATACAGGATGGCCATAGCATCAAAAAAACTGTCAACCGAACCGAGGTGAGGGTCGTTTTTTCCCCGTAATCGATGGGCCCAGTCTTGGGGTTCACCCTGCAGGAGGGAGATGACGAACCCCACCTTCACGGATTCAGTCACGAAGGTTCGGGGTTGTAGCTCAAAATAGAGGAGGCAGGACTCGCGGAATGATCTAAAACGTGTGCGGTCCCCGTGAAAACGTTCCGGTAAGGGTACTCGGGGGTCGGCCGCCGGGAGTGGTGCGGATGCCCCAGACACCAGCACAGGGGCTGCTACAGCTGGGGACGTGGTGACCGCGGCCTGTGGGGCGGGAGCGGATATAGTGCAGGCCTGGAATTGAGTTTCAATCCGCTGACATCTATCCTGCAGGGCCGATACGGTCTGAGTCAAATTGGACAGGTGCCTGCAGATCTCCTCCAGCGGAGATGGACCTCCTCTAGACTCAGTCATGGCCTTCTGGTACTGTAAGGGACCGCCCGGCGGTACTACTAGCACTCCACTGAATAGGCGTCCCCAGCGCACGGAGTCTAAGTCCCAGGGTGCTTGTTCACCAGAGCCCCTGATGGTGGGGATGGACTTGGAGCTCCCTGAGACCAGGTCGTGGCTACTGGGTGCGCCCGTCAGTGGTAGCAGTATGCGCAAGGGGCTCCCACGGGGAAGAGTCTGATGTGAGGAGGTCAGAAGACCCCGCTGCACGGGATGGATGGATGGATGAGCAAGGTCAGACGGGCCGGGTCGGTAACAGAGAGGGCGGCAAGGTACAAGGCAGCGGGCATAGAATGGTCGGGTCACACGCCAGGTCAGCAACAGCAGGTCAAATCCAATAGGGGGCATTCAGAAGAGAGGTCAGGCAAAGCAAGGGTCAGAATAGGAGAAACAGCAAGGTCAGGTACAATCCGGGTCAATAACTTACAGGGTACAGGTTCACAGGATTCAGGATGCAGGAAAGACCAGAAGGCACTGAATGACAGCTCAGGGTCGTTTAAATATCCCGCCCTGCGCTGCCATTGGTGCCCAGCGGGCGGCCGCGGCTTCTACTGCGCATGCGCGAACTCGAACGCCGCGGCCGGCCCGGAACCAGTGCTCGAGTCCCTGCGCCGGGCGGCATACTGCGCCTGCGCCGGGACCAACGTGGCGGGGATCGAGGGGATCCCTGACACATGTAAGACACCCAACATTAGAGGTGATTTATTCTTTCAAAGCAAATACACCTATGCACACTGGTACTGACTAGTATTCCAATGTTTCTCTTCTCCCTCAGTTTTTCTCCATCACTGAGCTAATGTGACCCCAGCACTGACAGAGAGAGGCAGGTGATGATCAAACTAGGATGCTGTGCAGGCGGCTGACAACCTCCTTACCAACTGAGGATGTTATTGGCTTTCAGGACACCTGCGGCTAGAAGGTTATAATGGTGCACTATGAAAACCTGTGGCTTTGTGTAACTAAAAGGCAGACTTGTTCCACCCATTGGCTTTTATAAAAACATTTTTGGCAATTTGTGGACATTTTTCCAAGGCACCCCTGAAGAAACTTCAAGGTAACCCAGGGTGCCTGGGCACCCTGGTTGAGAAAGGCTGTTCTAAAGGACCACTGGGCAGAAATTTAGGTGAGTGTACACAAATACAGTTCCTATCACAGCCCATTTATCTTGCACCTCTTCAGTTACTGAAAAATATACATACTAAAAAAAGTCTTGTTCCTACAAAGACCAGTGTGTATTTGATTCATCTGTGGCAGACAGGAGCTTAGATTGAGTATTAGTGAAGCAACTCCTGGGTTCATGAGGTCCCAGGACCAAAAGAAAACTTTTGAGTGGTGCAAGAAGGGTAGTTTTCCCTTGGCCTATTAGATAAGGGGACACAGTCATGAATGACCTATCTCTTTTTCACTGTGTTTCTGATGACAATATTTTCTGTACAGAATAAAGAACAAGATCTTTGCCTATTTTATTATTTTCTGATTTGGAAACTGTCTTAAATTTTTCAGCAAATAATAGTTAGTGGATGTACTCTTATATGTGCCACATCCCTAAAGTATATTCCAAATGAGACTTTAAAGGCACTTAGATTTTATTGTACAAAATGTGTATAAAATCACAGCATAACGGCATATACTACAATATTGTAACACATAACATTACATGGAACTGTCCAAGATTTACTACAAGTTTGTGATGTGTCTCCATTTACCCAACGCGTTTCAGAGATTTATCACTCTTTTCTCAGGGGTTTGAAGGGTATCACATCTATAAAGTATAATAAACACAGTTAAGTACACAATGCAAATAATGTATATCTGTACATATAAGTAGCATCTAGAATTGTCATCCATTACTTACAATAACTGTATAAAAGAACCCCCCAATTCAATGGGACTTTAACGGCACCAAAAAACTTAAACATTCATAAGCATTTTTATTTTATAACAAAGTAAAACCATCAAATATAAAACAGTGTTATAAAAGGCTATTTTGGTTATATTAGCATCACATCAATTATTACACAGTTGCTACAACAGATTCACTCTTTTGTTAAATCATCATCATGCCAATCATTTACAGAGTTGAGGCAAATCTAACGCTTTTCAGAGTAATCAACTCCTTCCTCAGGAAAAATAACTCTCCAGAGGAATGGCATACAGTGGGTGAATCAAAACAACACAGCCTGCATTCACAACATAAAATCAATGTAGGTGGTCATCTGCTACAGTTATATGCTTCACCAGCATTATCACACCCATGGGCCCCTCTGGCTAAACACTGGGGCTGCCCGAATGGTTATTAATCTTATATGTCCATTGGGGATGTTGTATCACAACTTGGAAAGTGGCCCACAGTTTTCAAATTTAGCCAAAAAACAGGAGAAACCTCGGTCCCAATGTACAGGAAATTTCTTCAAAAAAAATTTCCATTACTTACAATCAAATAGACAGTAATTGTAGGACGCAAGCCATATAACTTAAAAACATTTGTGATCATTGCTGTCCCACACATCAACCTTAGAGGCCATAACTCCCCCACTTACCCCCAGATGGAAAAATGGAGCGCACAAGCAACCGCTGGGACCCAGAGGTGTCAGTTTTGCAGAAAGATGTAAATTATAACCTTAACTTATTTCAAAAGATAACCGATATATATGGGTATCAAAATTTAGTGATCAATAAAATCCTACCTGAACATGTGGCAACCTCGGTGTGTGGATAAGCAAAGCTTCACTATGGTGGTAATGACTTCAGGAATATATATGGGTTGCCTGCAGGTAAATAATATACACAAAGGAATCGTTTAGGGATAATTATATAAATTACATAAATATATTTAAACCTGGCTTAGAAAAATATACATGTAAGTAAGGGTTGCCAAATATGCAAATATGTGCAAGACTGACTAGCCATAAGGCAAAGGGGAAAGAAAGTCTTGTACCATATAGTAAATATACCTCAGTTGCTCACTGGATTGCAGAGATGTCAGCATTCCGTCATGTGTTGTCAATGGAAGGAGATTAATTCACCAATTACTAGAGCCCAATGTGGTATATATATATATATATATATATATATATATATATATATATATATATATGGCTGGGGTCGGCAAACCATCGATCGCAATCTACCTGTTGAAGCCGACAGGAAGATCACTATCAGGGCTTTGCTGATTTGTCTCCCCAGCCTCGGCTTCTTTCCTCTGTGGGAGCACAGGAGCTGCATTAGTTAACTTTGCAATTTAACTAGCAGGTCATTGGTTGTTAGGTGATCCTAGCACCAATTGTCAGCTTGTTAACATGAAAAGTTAACTCTGCTGTAAGGTATTATTATTATTATTATACAGGATTTATATAGCGCCAACAGTTTGCTCAGTGCTTTACAATATAACAGGAGACAATACAGTACAATACAAGAGGGTTAGGAGGGCCCTGCTCCTTGGAGCTTACAATCTAAGAGGTAGGAGACAGCTACCTACACACCACATGAGGGGGGACAGAGAACACTTCTTTGCGGGGGCAGAGGACACGGGGATGGGGGGCAGAATGAAGAAGGGTTGAGGACAGTGCTATGGAGGGGGCAAACAACACTACTGTGTGGGGGGGGAAGGAGAGGGCACTACTGTGTGGGGGGAGGGTGATGCAGAGGACAGTGCTATGGAGGGGTGCAGAGGATATTACTGTGGTGGGGTAGTGATGGGCACTATTGTGGGGGAGGATTGGGGTCCAGAGGGTACTACTGTGTGGGAGGTGGGTTGCAGAGGACAGTGCTATGGAGGGGTTGAGAGGACACTACTGTGGGGGGATGCAGAGGACACCACTGTGGGGGGAGGATGTAGAGGTCAGTGCTATGGATGGGGGTATAGAGAATGCCACTGTGGGGGGGATGCAGAGGACAGTACTATTTAGGGGTGCAGAGAACAGTACTGTGGGGGGTGCAGATGACTGTGCTATGGAGGGGAGCAAAGGACACTGCAATGGGGAGGAAGAGGACACTACTGTGTGTGCGTGTGCGGGGGGCAGAAGACACTACTGTGAGAGGGGAGCAGAGGATATTGCCAATGATAGAGCAGAGGAGACTGCCATTTGTGTGGGTGGAGCATGGGACACTACCTTCTGTGGGGGGCAGAGGACACTTCTGTGGAGGGGAGTGATTTGAAGCGGGGAAGAATACACTACTGTGACACACTATATGTTCTTCATTCTGTCTTTTTATTGGGGGCTTGACTTTTATTCTAGAAAAAGGGCAATGATGCCTCCCCCCCCCAACAGCCAAACCCCTGGGAATCTTTGCTGTCTTCCATGTTGTGCAGGTAGATCTCAACCTCTGAAAGGTTGCCTACTCCTGATATAAGGGGATTTACCCCTTAATCACAAACAGCTGGGTCCTGGGAGTGCAGAGACCGGCATCTTGATTTGACCCCCGGGCTCCAGCACGTTATGGAATGGACTGACACCAATGACGTCACCACACCCAAAATGCGGAATGACATCACGCATTTGGGGCCCACCAATGCGCATGGCGTTTTCTCATCAGCATGATGCAGTAGATGAAGTAGGGAAGAGGAGGATGGTATATCAGGCCAACGAAACCCACCTCTCCGATTGTTTCCAAAACTAGCCGCCGAAAAAAACACATAGAGACCTGGTAGGCTGTGCGTTCCAGGCGGCTGCAAGCACCCTCAATAATTGGAAGAATAGAAAAAGGAGGGGGAGAATAAAAGAGGGACAAAAAGTCCCAAAAGGCTTTAACCACCACATGGTCAGAGAGGGAAAAACAGGAGAGCATGTCCACACATGTAAACAAAAAACAATACAAAAAATATATTACAAAAGTACACAAAACAAAGGGTAATGCAGATGGTCATAACAATAAACACATATATAGGTAAGCACAGACTCAAAGCGAAGGTTTTGAAATACAGTCAATTTGAAATATACAGTATACAACAAATTATACTATAATGTGTTTTTTATCACGTTGGCAAGGTACGGATAGACATACAATCTAGTGGTTATTTTTCTCTCCCCCCGAAGCAAAGCTCTCCAAAAATGGCTAAAACTAACGGTTTGTTCAGGCCTGGGGGTTGAGTGGATTTTAATTTATAAATCCATTTGAGTTCCATTTGTAGGAGACTTTTATTCCAATCCCCTCCCCTTCGGTTGGGTGAAGTTTTTCAGCAGTAGTCTGTGGTGCAAGAAAGGGCAAACTTCCTTGCATCTTTGGCAGAGTAGATATTCCTTAGAACTATGCCTATGTTTGGAGACATCAAAGTGTAATAAATTTTTTAGTCACATTGAGACCCATACTGGCCAAGAAGTTATGACTCTGGAAAGCATGTTTATTGCATTGGAAATATCCTCCCCCATCCCTTCCCCAAGCTACTTCAATATCTTATAATTGGATTCCTATGTCTTAATACCAGCAGCATTTTATGAAGACACAAAAGGGTTAACCTTTTATAGCATAATTACAATAGAGTGTTTTGCCAAATTGCAGTCTATATTGGGAGCCCAGGCTTAAAACTTCTGATCCCCGTGTAGTTAAACAAATCACTGTATTGCAAAGGAAAACTGAGCTCTGCATTCTGCAGAAGAAACCGTTTAATATGGTCACAGCACAGAATCAGAATTGACTATTTTACACTGCTCAGTGGATCTAGCTCAATAGTTAGTCTCCAAAAAGTTCACATTGGAGCAGGCTCAGCATGAAATAAGACTGTTCTCTTTTTATATGGTGATAGAGTTGGAGGAAGTACAGAAGCTATTTTCAAGTGATGTCACCACACTGGCCGCCAATCTGCATCTACAAGCCCATAATGTGTAAACTGTGCCATTGGGACCAAGATTGGAGGTGGAATCAAAACCCTACAGATTGAATGTGAGAATACAGCAGTTGAACAGCACATATCTTTATCTGAACACAAACAATGCATTTCAAAAAATCTAGACAACAAATAGGGATAATTCAAAGAAAGTGACTAGAAGATCAGAAGTATGATGCTCACCTTGTGTACTGGATAATAAAATATTTCCTGTTTGAACCTCTATGGGTATCTCAATGTTAAAGTAGAATAAAACTTTGCTATAGTTTTTTTTAATGGGCCCCCACAAGGTTTGTGCCCTATTGTGCTAATATGCACAGCATGAAATAAGAACAATGATGCAACACAAGGTGGCTACTGTGGCTAATCATTGTAAAAAGTTCCTCATCCTAAATAACTGAAATACTTGGAAATTCTTTGAAACATGGACTTTATAGGCATTGCATTTTCCATTAAAAAGTACAAATTAAAATTCACAATTAATAAAATAATCATAGACAAAGTTACAGCATATTAAAAAACTTTCCAAACCACCCAAATACTATCAAGGCCCCCTGTGATGTAAACAGGTCATCAGTTGGCTAGGTGCTTGACGGGGCTTCTTGATGTGTTTAGGTTAAAGCTCTACATGTTTCGCAATAAATATTGCTTCTTCAGGAGCTGTGGTAATTGCTTCTAAATGAGCAAAAAATACAACAGTCCTTATACAAATAGCATACATACATAGTATATATAACATTATTGAATGACAAAGATAAGAAGTGTTGCTAAGACAACAATATATACACTTACAAAAACAACTGATTGCAATTGCACATCAAGGTATTGGTGATGGGAGTAGTCCAGCAAAGTGCCAACAATGGATGCAGGGACCCAAATATAGAAAGGATCAAGAGCTCTAAGAATACAAGTGGTATAGACACTAAATCACATAGGGGTTAAAAATTACCCAAACAACAACACTGTATGAAACAATAATACACTTACATATCTAGCACTGGAGTGAAAGGGGTCCTTGGACCAGCTCCTGTATCAGGAAAATTCTCAAATGTGCATTCGGATAATTTCAAGGCCTGCAGAGACCTATAGAACATGTACACATGTATTACTAATAAACCACAAAAATCCAAGGTCCAGGAACCCTTCCTCACCCCCCAATCCAAAAAGGTTGGGATACTGCCAATATGACCCACCTCCTAGGGCTATAGTACAAGGTGCAAGGGTATGGTTCAAGAAATGCACGCAAGACTGAGGTCTTCTGAGCTGTGCAAGTTGTAGTAACTCTATATCCCTAGTGCCACCATAATGCAGAAAGTCATACACAGATCACCTGCAAAGGAGGATTATGATTAACATCTGAGAGTACTATCAAACCAACTTGCTCACAATGAACCCCCTGCATTACTCCCACAATAATAGCAAAGGCAACTGCTAGTTACATACCTACTGCCAAAAGGCCAACACATGGCTACAGAATCCATCACATGTGCACACAGTCTATTGCCTATCTGCCAAACCTAACAGCGATCCTCTCCATTATATGTGTCCCAGCCCAAGATGTCAACGCCACACAGCGTGTGGCGTCCTCAGGCTCCTGAGTGCATGCGCACAGTACATGCGCATGCTACCACCACCGCCACCAAGATAATGGAGGAGGGCACCAACACAGGGAGACAAAACATCACCGAGCAAGGCACCAGAGTGGGACAGCGGCCCTCGCAGGCGCCTAAAGGTGCCACAACCTGATCTCATGGCCACAAACCCAGCATAAGATAACTGCTGCGCTGTGAGCTGCACACCTGTCAATGCTAGGAACCCAGCCAAATTCTGAACGCCAGCCAGCTCTATGCCTATATAATAACATAAGGTAAACAATAAGATAAATAGGCTGCTCCAGATACCCCAAAACCACCAATAAGTTGTCATTTCCCTAACATATGCAATTGATTCATTATCAAAACATCATGGCATCAATTGACACCAGCAAAATATACAAAAAACATTGTATACACTTATAGTAATGTGTATATATAGAACAAGACCCCTATAACCCATATAGACCAAGGCAGACTCCCCCCCTATATTGCAAATCATGCCAATAATGTACAGGTGAAACGCGAAAAATTAGAATATCATGCAAAAGTTCATTTATTTCAGTAATGCAACTTAAAAGGAGAAACTAATATATGAGATAGACTCATTACATGCAAAGAAAAATAGTTCAAGCCGTGATTTGTCATAATTGTGATGATTATGGCTTACAGCTCATAAAACCCCCAAATCCACAATCTCAGAAAATTAGAATATTGTGAAAAGGTGCAATATTCTAGGCTCAAAGTGTCCCACTCTAATCAGCTAATTAAGCCATAACACCTGCAAAGGGTTCCTGAGCCTTTAAATGGTCTCTCAGTCTGGTTCAGCAGGAATCACAATCATGGGAAAGACTGCTGACCTAACAGTTGTGCAGAAAACCATCATTAACACCCTCCATAAGGAGGGAAAGCCTCAAAAGGTAATTGCAAACTAAGTTGGATGTTCCCAAAGTGCTGTATCAAAGCACATTAATAGAAAGTTATGTGGAAGGGAAAAGTGTGGAAGAAAAAGGTGCACAAGCAGCAAGGATGACCGCAGCCTGGAGAGGATTGTCAGGAAAAGGCCATTCAAAAGTGTTGGGGACTTTCACAAGGAGTGGACTGAAGCTGGAGTCAGTGCATCAAGAGCCACCACACACAGACGGATCCTGGACATGGGCTTCAAATGTCGTATTCTTCTTGTCAAGCCACTCCTGAACAACAGACGTCAGAAGCGCCTTACCTGGGCTAAAGAAAAACAGACCTGGTCTGTTGCACAGTGGTCCAAAGTCTTCTTTTCTGATGAGAGCAACTTTTGCATCTCATCTGGAAACCAAGGTCCAATATTGTTCTATGTACAATCCTTCTTTTATTGATTGCATGTAATATTCTAATTTTCTGAGATTGTGGATTTGGGGTTTTCATGAGCTGTAAACCATAATCCTCACAATTATGACAAATAACGGACTGAACTATCTTGCTTTGCATGTAATGAGTCTATCTCATATATTAGTTTCACCTTTTAAGTTGCATTACTGAAATAAATGAACTTTTGCACGATATTCTAATTTTTCACCTGTATAAAGTTCATCAGAATTAGGAGAAGCTCTATGCTTTAAATTAATCTGACCGTTTGCACACCCTATCCTGCAATAAACATTTATTGGAATAAATGGGGACAAAAAACCCCCATTAATTGGGTTCTCTTATTTATACATTCACCAACTCCTAATCTACAGGAATGGTTTGTAGGACAACATTTCATTACTCCTTGGTGACCGTACTGCATTTAAATATTCGATCCAGAAGGTCTCTTTCTGCAAAATGCATTTTTACCAATTACCACCTCCTAGGATGTTTAGGAATAACTTCCAACACAATGAATGAAACCAATGTAGTATCACATCTATGGTAAAGGTCGAGGTGTCTACTCACTAGCATCACCATTTTGCCATTGACCGTATAATAAATGTTCAGACTTTTTCTCAAATTTCGAATGGTTTTTTCCTACGTAAAATATCCCACATTTACAGGTCATTAAATATACAGTGGGTCAAATAATTATTTGATCCCCTTAAGATTTTGAAAGTTTTCCCACTTACAAAGAAATGAAGGGTCTATAATTTTTATCGGTGTATTTTAAATGATAGAGTCACAATTTCAACCAAAAATCCAGAAAAGACACATAATAAAAATGTTATAAATTGAGAATGACTTAGTACTTGGTGGAGAAACCCTTGTTGGCAAGCACAGAAGTAAGACGTTTCTTGTAGTTGGTTACAAGGTTTGCACACATCTCAGGAGGGATTTTGGTCCACTCTTCTTTACAGATCTTCTCTAAATCCTTAAGGTGTTATTAAACCCACAACAGTAAAATCAGTCTGTATATGCAGTAAATGCTTATTATACTCACTGTGGAACCTAAGGGGATAATCCTTTGCATTGTGTAAAAACGCAGTTTGATCCTGACTTCTCTGATACTCCCTATTCTTCTACTGTCCCCCTCTTATCTCCTGATAAGACATATCGTGTGGAGTCACTCTGCACAAGCTCTGTTTGGTGTGTTTTGCTAGAAAGGTTTTTTTTTCTTGGGAGAGTGCATGTGATCAGCACAGCGCCAATCAGCACTGTCCAGACAGAGGTCAAGGGCCCTACATTCTCCTAGTGCAAAATGAAAACTCCTCTTACAAGCTTTAACATGTGCTCTGCTGGACACCAATAGAAGTCACAAGACTGCTCTAACTGCTGATGAGAAAAAGTATTTGGCAGTTTATATTTACTAACATAATTGCATTTCCATGTTCTGTGTACTGTGGGAGACCAGATATAGTGAATGCAGGGTCCTGGGTTTAGTAACACTTTAAGTTTTCTTGGCTGTCGCTTGGCAACTTGAAGTTTCAGCTTCCTCCATAAATTTTCTGTAGGATTAAGGTCTGGAGACTGGCTTGGCCACTCCATGACCTTAATGTGCTTCTTCTTGAGCCACTCATTTGTTGCCTTGGTGGTATGTTTTGGGTCATTGTCATGCAGGAAGAACCATATTCAGTGTTCTGGCTGAGGGAACAAGGTTCTCATCCAAGATTTTACAATTCATGGACCTGTCCATTGGCTCCTCAATGCGACAAAGTTGGCCTGTGCCTTTAGCAGAGAAACAGCCCCAAAGCATAATCCTCTGTGTTTGACTGTAGGGATGGTGTTCTTAGGGTCATAGTCAGCATTTTTCTTCTTCTTAACATGGTCAAGTTGATGCCAAAGAGCTCAATTTTGGTCTCATCTGACCACAGCACTTTCTCCCAATCCTTCTCTCAATAATTTAAATGTTCATTGGCAAACGTCAGATGGTCCTGTACATGGGCTTTCTTGAGGAGGGGGACTTTTCAGGGGCGCTGCAGGATTTCAATCCATGGCGGCATATTGTTTTATCAATGGTTTGTTTAGTAACTGTGGTCCCAACTGCCTTGAGATCATTCACAAGCTCCTCCCATGTAGTTCTGGGCTGATCCCTCACTTTTATCATGATCATCCTTACCCCATACATGGAGCTCCAGACCGATGGCAATTTTGTATCTCTTCCATTTTCAAATAATCGCTCCAACAGTTGTATCCTTCTACCAAGTTTCTTGCTGATGGTCTTGTAGCCCATTCCAGCCTTTTGCAGGTCTACTACCTTGAGATTCTGTGGACAGGTATCTTTTATACACATAACGAGTTGTCGTTAGGAGCACTTTCTTAAATTGACAGGACTAATCTGTGTACCACATGAGCACATAACCAGTCTGTAGGAGCTATAATTTTTGTTGATTGGTAGGGGAACAAATACTTTATTTACTCACTGATACATTTGTATCGTGTTTTTTTCTCGATTTTTGGTTGATTTTCATTCTCTATCATTTAATATACACCTATGATAAAAATTATAGACCCTTAATTTCTTTGTAAGTGGGCAAACTTGAAAAATCTGCAGGGGATCAAATAATTATTTTCACTACTGTACAACCCCTTCTGTATTGCAGTCAGCGTAAAATTTAAGGTGAAACAATTCCCCATTAGGCAGCAGAAATTACATGCCAGGGTTGATCCAGGGGCAACACTTACAGTTATTACACCTATAAATCCTCCCAAGTGGGGCTGTCAGGGCCTGGACTTGAACCTGGGACTTCTACTGTGTCAGGCAGTAACTCTACTCACTGAGCTACCTAGGATGCTGGACAACACTTTGCCTCATCTATTGGATAATCCTGCCTTGTGCCTTGTTTGCTCTTGAACCTTGAACTCCTTGCTCCTCCCATGAACTTCCTATATAAGCCATGTCCTTGGACTTCCTCCTTGCCAGATTATTGTGCCTTTCCAGCCAATATCCTGCTACTGTTCCTGCTGCTGTCTACACCTCCGCTACTGACCTTTGGCTTGTTCCTGACCACGATTGATCTGCTACCATTTGTGACCGACCCTGCTTTCGTCTGATCCCTAACCTGTTGATCCGCTATTGGTTCCCAGTCTGCTCATTCCCTGGTGGGGTGATCCTGAGATCTGCGACCTGGTATTAACACGCAGCCCAATCCATCTCCACCATTAGGAGCTCTGGTGAATACCGGTTAATACTTAGACCCCGCACCTCAGGTGAGCCTGCGTCATTCCCAGGGGGATCCGCTGGTGTACCTATCCTGCTGGTTCCAGGTAAGCCTTTTACTGCTATAGCAAATGATCTCTGAACCTGACCTTACACCGTGACAGAATAATCTGGCCCACACATGGAGGCCGCTATAGCAAATGCCATGGCTCCTGTCAGGCAGCAAATTTCAGAGCTACAAGAGTTTGGTGTTACCTACCAAAAGAAATTTGCTGAACTGCAAAGTGTAGTAGAGGGGCAACAGGAAGAGATCCATGCTCTGCAGACACGATTGCTGGACATGTGCTCCCGCGATGTTGCTAATACACGCATGCCTCTGCCACTCAAGTTCAATGGAGACCGCCGCCACTACAGGGGTTTCCTTAACCAATGCCGCATTTATTTCCAGATGCAACCTGCTGCATTTAATACTGAGAGGCAGAAGGTATTGTTTGTTATAAACCTCCTGACTGAGGAAGCCCTAGCTTGGGCCTCTCCCTATATAGAGCAAAACAATGCAATGTTAAACAGTTTTGCGACTTTTGTGACTGCAATGAACCAGGTCTTTGATGATCCCAACCGCTGCGCTACCGCTGAAGCAAAGCTGCATAGTTTGAGGCAGGGTAGACGCCCTGTTGCGGAGTATACAACTGAATTTCGACGCTGGATCTCAGACACCACCTGGAACCCAGCAGCGCAAAAGAGTCAGTTCCGGCAGGGGCTCTCTGAACAGGTGAAGGATGAGCTCGCCAGAGTAGAGACTCCTAACGATCTTGAGGAGTTCATCCAATTATGCATTCGGATTGACCAGAGACTGACAGAAAGGAGAGATTGGGAAGTAATGGTGGCATGCGTTTTTCTGCTAATCAGTTCAGTCAGAAGGATTTAAACATTTCTTCAGATTATAACACACCTGAACCTATGCAAGTAGATACTGTTAAAAGAGCAATTTCTACTCAAGAGAAGGAGAGAAGACGTTTGGAGAATTTATGTTTATACTGTGGGGACTCTGGGCATTACGCAGTCAATTGTCCTAATAAAGTCAAAAGAACAATTGCTGCGACTGATGTTATCCTGCCTGAACGCATAAATTCAATTACCCAGTCTATCTCCCCATTGATCGATGAAGAAAATAAAGTTGGTCCTAAACAGTCTCATTTTGTTGTCCCTATCAAACTTTTTACTGAGGGCCATGAAATTCCTTGTTCTGCTATGCTGGACTCTGGGGCTGGGGGAAACTTTATGGACATAGTTTGCCCACAATAATAATATTCTCAGGAGAAACAAATCTGCCCCTATTGATATGGAGACAGTTGATGGTTCACCTTTATCATCAGGACCAGTTACTCATGAAACAGTTCCTCTAGTACTCCAATTTCAGGCTGACCATTTTGAGACCATCAGCTTTCAGCTGATTACATCACCTAAATTTCCTGTCATCCTGGGCATCCCTTGGTTTACTACCCATAATCCCTTCATCAACTGGAGAGCATGGACCATAAATTTTACATCCCCCCATTGTGAGGAACATTGTAGGAAACCATGTGCTACAAGTTGTCTACCAATCAGGAAATCACAGGCTGATATGGTAACTACACAGTCATATGACAATCTGCCTCCACAATACCATGAGTTTCGAGACGTCTGTGATAAGAAAAATGCGGATCAACTACCTCCTCATCGTCCATATGATTGTCCCATTGAACTGCTTCCAGGAGCAGAAATACCATTCAGCCGCATTTTCAATTTATCAGAACCTGAGTTAAAGGCGCTAAGGGAGTGGCTTGATGAGAATTTGGAGAAGGGCTTTATCAGACCCTCAACATCTCCTGCAGGAGCAGCCCTGTTCTTTGTTGAGAAAAAGGACTCCACCTTGCGTCCATGCATTGATTTTAGGGGTTTGAATAAAATCACTGTTAAAAACCGTTACCCACTCCCTTTAATCGCAGAGATGTTGGAAAGACTCCGCTCTGCCAAAGTCTTCACAAAACTTGACTTACGGGGGGCATATAACCTGGTACGCATGCGTCAAGGCGACGAATGGAAGACTGCCTTTAGAACCAGATATGGACACTTTGAGTCCCTAGTTATGCCTTTTGGCCTATGTAATGCTCCCGCGACTTTTCAGCACTTCATAAATGATGTGTTTCGAGATTTGTTGGACCAGTTTGTTATTGCTTATCTGGACGATATCCTCATCTTTTCGGACAACCTGGTGGAGCATCGCAAGCATGTCTGCACTGTATTCAAAAGGTTAAGGATGAACCGACTTTACATCAAACTGGAGAAGTGTGAGTTTGAACGAGCCCAGATCCAGTTCTTGGGATATATCGTTTCTTCAGAAGGAGTGAGCATGGATCCTGAAAAGATCAAGGCAGTGGTGGATTGGACTGCCCCTGGAAACGTTAAGGAAATACAACGATTTATTGGATTTGCAAACTTTTATAGGAAATTCATAAGAAACTTCTCTAAGGTAATAGCACCAATTACACAGCTGACAAAGAAAGGAGTGCCCTTTGCATGGTCAACTGAGGCACAAACTGCTTTTAGTAAGCTAAAGACTCTCTTCACATCTGCACCAATATTGGTACATCCTGATCCTGAGCTACCTTTTATTGTGGAAGTGGATGCCTCAGACTCCGCCGTGGGAGCTATCATTTCTCAGCGACGAGGAGAAAAAATGCAGCTTCATCCCTGTGCTTATTTTTCTCGTTTGATGTCATCTGCTGAAAGGAATTATGACATTGGGAATAAGGAGTTGCTGGCAATTAGGGAAGCCTTTTCCGAATGGAGGCATCTGTTGGAAGGGGCTAAGCATCCTGTGACTGTCTTCACGGATCATAAAAATCTAGAATTCATCCGTTCTGCCAAGAGATTGTCTTCTAGACAAGCACGTTGGTCACTGTTCTTTTCCAGGTTCAATTTTATTATCTCATATCGACCTGGGTCAAGAAACGGAAAGGCTGATGCCTTATCACGAATGTCGTCTGGGCCTCTCCAGGAGAACACTTCTGAATGCACAATCCTGCCTCAAAAGAACTTTCTAGGGGCCACAAGTCCTAAGGCATTCTTGAATCTTCTTAAAGAGGGGTATGAGAATGACCCACTTCTCAATCATCCACCTACGGACATTAACCTGACTTATAAGAATGGCTTTTGGATTCAAGGACATCATCTTTATGTACCTGAATCTGTTCGGGTGGAAGCTCTCAAGTTGGTTCATGATTCCAAACTTGCTGGGCATTTTGGAGTCGCTAAGACCGAAGAACTATTATCACGTTCCTTTTGGTGGCCGGGGTACAAGAAAGATGTCAAACGCTATGTGACCTCATGCTTGACCTGTGCACGCAATAAGATTCCCCGAGCCTCCCCTTTGGGGTTGCTTCAGCCACTCCCTGTTCCATCAAGACCATGGGGGTCTATTTCTATGGATTTTGTGGTGGATTTACCTCCCTCAAAACGAATGACCACCATTTTGGTAGTGGTTGACCGTCTCACTAAAATGGCCCATTTTGTTCCAGTTAAGGGGGTGCCCACTGCTGAACAGACTGCTGAACTGATGGTTCGAGAAATCTTTAAACTGCATGGAATCCCTGATGATGTGGTGTCTGACAGAGGTGTGCAGTTTACTTCGAAATTCTGGAGAAGTTTTTGCTCAGCCTTAGGTGTTACAATTAATCTGTCCTCTGCTTTTCATCCCCAGTCTAATGGTCAGACTGAGAGAACTAATCAAACAATGGAACAGTATCTTCGATGCTTTGTCACTTATCTTCAGGATGACTGGGTGGACTGTCTTCCCACTGCAGAGTTTGCATACAACAATTCTAAACATAGTTCCACCTCTCAAAGTCCTTTTTACTTAAACGCCGGTTACCATCCAGTTTTTATTCCTGATCTCCCTATCACAACTCCAATCCCTGCTGTTACCAATAGACTAACTACATTGCAGGAGATTCAAGAGAAATTGATTGAGACTTTGAGGGAAGCTCAGGAGTATTACAAAAAGTCTGCAGACAGACACCGGAGAACTCTTCCTACGTTTCATGTGGGTGAAAAAGTTTGGTTATCAACAAAGAATTTGAAGGTCCAGGTGCCATCTGCTAAGTTGGGTCAAAAGTTTGTGGGTCCTTTTCAGATTTCTGCCCAAATCAACCCAGTCACCTTTCGCTTACAGCTTCCGGATAGTATGAGGATTCACCCTGTTTTTCATATATCACTACTCAAACCGTTTCAGGAAAATCCTTTCCCTGGAAGAATTTTTCCACCTCCTCCACCTGTTGAGGTACAGGGTGAAGAAGAATTTGTGGTGGAGAAAATCCTTGATTCCAGGATCTTTAGGAATAAGTTACAGTATCTGGTTCAATGGGAAGGATATGGACCAGAAGAAAATTCTTGGGAGCCTGAGGAGAATGTTCATGCTCCTAGACTAACAAGAGAATTCCACCAGAGGTTTCCACACAAGCCTAGTCCTAAGACGTCCAGAGGATGTCCTGGGAGGAGGGGAGTACTGTCAGGGCCTGGACTTGAACCTGGGACTTCTACTGTGTCAGGCAGTAACTCTACTCACTGAGCTACCTAGGATGCTGGACAACACTTTGCCTCATCTATTGGATAATCCTGCCTTGTGCCTTGTTTGCTCTTGAACCTTGAACTCCTTGCTCCTCCCATGAACTTCCTATATAAGCCATGTCCTTGGACTTCCTCCTTGCCAGATTATTGTGCCTTTCCAGCCAATATCCTGCTGCTGTTCCTGCTGCTGTCTACACCTCCGCTACTGACCTTTGGCTTGTCCCTGACCACGATTGATCTGCTACCATTTGTGACCGACCCTTGGCTTGTGACCGACTCTGCTTTTGTCTGATCCCTAACCTGTTGATCCGCTATTGGTTCCCAGTCTGCTCATTCCCTGGTGGGGTGATCCTGAGATCTGCGACCTGGTATTAACACGCAGCCCAATCCATCTCCACCATTAGGAGCTCTGGTGAATACCGGTTAATACTTAGACCCCGCACCTCAGGTGAGCCTGCGTCATTCCCAGGGGGATCCGCTGGTGTACCTATCCTGCTGGTTCCAGGTAAGCCTTTTACTGCTATAGCAACTGGTCTCTGAACCTGACCTTACACCGTGACAGGGGCCGTGGGTGTAGCATGGGGCACATAGTGGCTATTAGCCAGTTTGTCTCGAAGAGATGCAGTATTCCTGAACACTATTTTGGGATTCCTTCCAATATATTTATTGAGGATAGGGTCCTCTAAGAGCAGGTGCCAGTGATTTCTCAAAACTCCCCATAGGGCATAATGCTGTGATGAAAATGTAGTAATGAATTTGACTGTGTGCTGTGAAGATCTAGCTAATTTGGGTCTGTAGATTAGAAATGTTCTAGATTATCATAATGCTCTGTTGTAGGCCTTACGTAAAAGTGTTATAGGGTAACCTCTTAACAGTAACAGTTGACAGAGTTTGTCCGCATGTAGTTTAAAGTCACAGTAATGGGTACATTTCCGTCTTAATCGAACAAATTGTGCATAAGGAATACTCCACACAAGTGCAGGGGGATGGGCACCTGCAACATGTAATGTAGTGTTACTTGCCATACTCTTACAGTATAATAAAAAGTAGTCGCTAAACTGTCACTTTGGTTATTGTACACTTGCAAGTCCAAAAAGGTAATAGGGTCAGGATAATAATTCAACATAAATTTAAATTTAATTGATTGTCATTCAACATATTTAAAAAAGTTTTGAGGGACTCCACAGTACCAGTCTAGATCAAATAAAAGTAATCTATATATCTGTTATGTACCGCCCGGTGGTATCTCTAGTGAACCACAGAACGGGATTCCCCAGGGCGCGGAGTCTAAGCCCCAGTCTGCTTATTCACCAGAGCCCCTAATGGTGGGGATGGACTTGGAGCAGAACTGAGACCAGGTCGTGGCCCCTGGGTACGCCCAACTGAGGTAGAGAGGACCACCGGAGGTATGTACAGGAGGAGAGCCTGATGTGAAGCGGGTGGCAGGCCCTGGACAGTGGCGACTGGATCCAAGCGGGATGGATGGATGGATGCCAGTATAGAGTATAGCGGAGTCAGACAGGCCAGGTCGATAACAGCAAAGGCAGATGGTACAAGGCAGTAGGCAGAGAGTAACCGGGTCACGAGCAAAAGGTTCAGCAAAAGGAGGTCAAATAATTCAGGAGCAGGCAAAAGAGTAGTCGGGGACGAGCCAGGGATCTGAGCAGGAGACGGTCAATGAATCAGGGTCAGACAGGGTCGGCAACTAGTAATCACTCAGGAACTCATGACACAGGAACAGCAGGAAAGACCATATGGCAATTTGAGTATTGCCAAAGCCTGTTTAAATAGTGCGCCCTGTGCACTCATTGGTGCTAGGCGCGCGTACATGAGCGCGAGTGCGCATGCGCTGCTGCCGTTGCTGCTGCGGTCACCCAGGTCCTAACGCCCGCACGCTAATGCGCCTAGACGGACTGCACATGCGCATACTCGCATGCCGCTGTAACTCCCGGAGTCCCTGACAATATCTATACCAGCCTAAAGCATGGTCAAGATCAATGCACATTGCCTCATCTGAGAAAATGTTGCGCTCCCACCCCCCAGGTATAGGTTCACATAGGCCAGTGCATAGCAAGTACCCATGGCCAGGCCCTGTACCTGGGAGGTAGGGGGAACCATTGAATGTGAACTAATTGTGTGTCATTATGAAAAACAGGAGCTTCAACAGGAATTAATTGAATTCCCATTAGGACTGCTTCTGTTCCAACAAAAAGATACATGTAAGTCCCTCAAAATGTTCCAAAAAATCAAGTGTCTTTGATATAAGAAGACAGCCTCGCCATGTGAGGCATAAGAAAAAAGTCAATGAACCTTCTTGCATTTTCAGTTAGGCAGCCTATCCCGATACTATGGGTTGTCCAGCCAGGCACACAGGATTCTTGTGAAGTTTAGGTAATGCACAGAACGTCGGATCCCGGGGATATTGAATATTCAAATATTCATAAGTATCTTTATCAATAAAGGCCTCCAAATAAGCAATATTAATCAAGCTCTTATACTCCAGATTGTATTGAGCAATAGACCTATCAGTATTTAGATGATACCAGTTTGTATTCCGCAAAATATCCTCACACATTTTTTCGTACCGCTTTTTTGTCACCAAGACAATGTTGCCTCCTTTGTCCAAAGGTTTAATCACCAAGGTGATTTTTTTATGCTGTTAATAGCTTGTTGTTGGCCAGTACTGGATATGCTTAGGTCAAAGTTCTACATGTTTCTTCAGGAGCTGGTACTAATGTCGTGCATCTGATATCACTTATTGTGGCGTTAAAAAGGCGGAAATGTTCGTATTGGTCATTAAATCTGGAAATCTCTGGGATTTTTTTTTGCTTTTTAACTGGTTCATACTGAGTTTCCATTCTAATCATTTCATCATTTGTTACATTGCCATCTGACATGTCATGTAATAGTAACATTAAGTCACATAACGCACGGAAATCATATTTTATTGTCACAAGTTAGCCTGCAGTTTCTTGCTTGTGTATTCTTACCTCTTTGCTGCAGTGTTTTTCCTACCTTGATTCCTTTCACATGTGTGGTTTGGCTGTGCTCACCTGTGGACATCACCTGCTATTCTCTGGGTTTTATTTCCTTCCCTTTCATCACTTCCTGACCCGCCTCCTAGATTGCTTGACTATATAAGACATGCTCAGTCTAGTTCACTTTGCCCGAGCAACTTCACTGTTCTCCGAGCTCCTGGTCGCTTGTTACTTGTGTATCTTGTGCCTGACTACCCATGTACTGACCCCAGATTCATTACCATCTGTGCTTATTTGCTGCACGCCCTGACCTCGACTTGTCTCCTGGATTTCCTCTTGTCTCCTGCAGTCTGTACCATGCACATGCGAGTGATCTCCACGTCCTCAGCTGGGTGTACCTGGGGGCCACTACCTGTTTCCAGCTTGTTGCCTGTCCATCCCCATCATCAGGGGCTCTGGTGAAGAAGCAGTCTGGGGCTTAGACTCCGCACCTCGGTTAGTGACCTACAAGGGCTTGCTACCACAGACGCTTGACAGTTTGCTTAGGCCACATCCTTTAGAATCAAGTTAGACTTCTCCTCAGCCTTTCATCTGCAGTCAAATGGCAAAACTGAAAGAGTCAACCAGAATGTTGAACGGTATCTTCGTACCTTCATTTCAGCCCATCAGGATGATTGGGTAGACCTTCTACCCTGGGCAGAGGTTGCCCTTAACCACTTGCCTACCAGGCACTTATACCCCCTTATTTACCAGGCCAATTTTCAGCTTTCAGCGCTGCCGCACTTTGACAATTGCGCGGTCATGCAACATTGTACCCATATCAAATTTTGATCATTTTTTTTCTCACAAATAGTGCTTTCTTTTGGTGGTATTTAATCGCCACTGGGCGCTTTACTTTTTGCGCTATAAATAAAAAATTGCAAAAAAATTTGAAAGAAAAAAAAAAGTTTCTTTGTTTCTATTATAAAATTTTTCAAACAGGTAATTTTTCTCCTTCACTGATGTACGTTGATGAGGCAGCACTGATGGGCACTGATAGGCGGCACTGATAGGCAGCACTAAAGGGCACTGATAGGCAGTACTAATGAGGTGGCACGGATAGGCGGCACTGATAGACAGCACTAATGAGGTGTCACGGATAGGCGGCACTAATATGCGGCACTGATAGGTGACACTGATGATAGGTACTGATAGACGGCACTGACTGGCATCACTGCTGGGCACTGATTGGCGGCACTGACTGGCACAACCGCTGGGCACTGACTGGCAGCACTGCTGGGCTGCACTGGTGGGCAGCACTGGTGGGTGGGCACAGGTGGGTGGCACTGGTGGGCACAGGTGGGTGGGCACAGGTGGGTGCACTGCTGGGCACAGGTTGGTGATCTGCTGGGCACAGGTGGGCGGAGCTAGTGGGCGTACTGCTGGGCACAGGTGGGCGGAACTTGCGGGTGGCACTGCTGGGCACCGATCATCAGGGCACTGATCATCAGTGCCCTGATGATCGGTGCCGATCCCCGCTCTGACAACTGCCAGTTCTCGGCAGTACTTTCCTCCGATCTGACGGCGTGAGGAAAGTGCAGCCGAGAACCGGCACTTGCATTTCCCTCTGATCAGCGTGTCATTGGACACCGCTGATCACGTGGTAAAAGGCCGCTGTGATTGGCCTTTTACCACATCACGTGATCAGCTGTGTCCATAGGACACAGAGATCGCCGGGTGCGCGCCCCCTGGGGCGCGCAGGAGAGAGCGTTCTGGGAGGACGTCATATGACGTCCACTCAGAACTGGCCGGCCGCAGTGCAGCCGTCATTCGGCTATCTGCGGTCGGCAACAAGTTAATAACCACGCTAATGCCAGCACTGGTGAGTCTTCCTTTTTTACTGTGTATGGTCATCATCCTTCTGTACCATTTCCCGTTCCCATTTCTTCTGCGATACCTGCGGCTGCAGAAACACAACAATCTTTCAATTCTATCTGGACAGAGGTTGCCAAGAATTTACATCTGGCAGCTTCCAAGTACAAAGTAGCTGCAGATGGTCATCGCCGTGTATGTCCAAAATTTCTCCCTGGTGACAAGGTTTGGCTCTCTACCAAGAATATCCGTCTGTGAGTACCCTCTATGAAATTTGCTCCTCATTTCATTGGTCCCTTTACCATCCTCTGCCAGGTAATCCTGTTGCTTTCAAACTCCCTCTCCCTTCACATCTAAGGATTCCTAATGTTTTCCATGTTTCTCTTCTGAGACCGTACATCATCAACAAGTTTTCCCGTCCTCTTCATCATCCTTCTCCAGCAGTGAGTACCACATATCAGTATGAAGTCAAGCAAATCTTGGATTCCAAATTCTCCAGAGGGAAGCTTCTGTATCTAATTGACTGGAATGGATATGGTCCTGAGGAGAGGTGTTGGATTCCTTCTATTGATGCTTCTGCCACTCATTTGGTGAAACATTTTCATCAGAAGTTTCCCCTTAAGCCTGGCCCTAAACTAGTGGGGAGACCTCGTAAGAGGGGGGGTACTGTCACAAGTTAGCCTGCAGTTCCTTGCTTGTGTATTTTTACCTCTTTGCTGCAGTGCTTTTCCTACCCTGATTCCTTTCAGGTTTGACTGTGCTCACCTATGGACATCTTCTATTTTCTGGGTTTTATTTCCTTCCCTTTCATTACTTTCTGGCTCACCTCCTAGTGTGCTTGCCTATATAAGACATGCTCAGTCTCACCTACGTTGCCTGAACAACTTCACAGTTCTCTGAGCTCCTGGTCGCTTGTTACTTGTGTATCTTGTGCCTGAATACCCATGTACCGACCCCAGCTTCATTTACCATCTGTGCTTGTTTGCTGCCTGCCCTGACTTTGTCTTGTCTCCTGGATTTCCTCTTGTCTCCCGATGTCTATACCCTTCACAAGCGAGTGATCTCCATGTCCTCAGCTGGGCATACCTGGGGGCCCCATCCTGGTTCCAGCTTGCTGCAAGTCCATCCCCACCATCAGGGGCTCTGGTGAAGAAGCAGATGGGGGCTTTGACTCTGCACCCTGGGGAACCCTGAGTTGGTGACCTATGAGGGCTCACTACTACAGACGCCTGACAATTGTAAAATGCTTGACTTTCTTAGATATTTCCTTCTCCTGTTTGAGTCTCTGTCTATCAGAGTCAAAAAGTTATTTAACCACTTGCCTACTGGGCACTTATACCCCCTTCCTGCCCAGGCCAATTTTCCGCTTTCAGTACTGTTGCACTTTGAATGACTATTGTGCAGTCATGCAACACTGTACCCATATGAAATTGTTATCATTTTTTTTCACACAAATAGAGTTTTCTTTTGGTGGTATTTACTCGCTGCTGGGTGTTTTATTTTTTGTGCTATAAACAAAAAAAGAAAAAAAAATTTGAAAAAAAAAAGTTTTACTTTGTTTCTATTATAAAATTTTGCAAACAGATAATTTTTCTCTTTCACTGATGTGCGCTGACGAGGCTGCACTGATTGGTAGCACTGATGGGCGGCACTGATGGGTGGCACTGACTGATGGCACTGCTGGGCACTGACTGGCGGCACTGATGGGTGGCATTGATGGGGGGCACTGGTGGGTGGCACTGCTGAGCACAGGTGGGTAGCACTACTAGGCACTGATGAGCACAGGTGGGTGGCACTGATAGGCACAGGTGGGTGGCACTGCTGTGCACTTGTGGGCAGCACTGCTGGGCACAGTTGGGCGGCATTGGTGGGTGCACTGCTGGGCACTGATCATCAGGGCACTGATCTTCAGTGCCCTGATGATCGGTGCCAATCCATCCTCTGACAATTGCCGGTTATCGGCAGTACTTTTCTCACTCTGTGACAGCTGTGACAGAGTGAGGAGAGTGCAGACGATAACCGGCAACTGCATTTACCCAGTGATCTGCTGTGTCATTAGACATAGCTGATCACGTGGTAAAAGGCCGCTGTGATTGGCCTTTTACCACATCATGTGATCAGCTGTGTTCCTAGGACATAGCGATCATGGAGATCGCCAGGTGCCCCGGGGGGTGCACAGGAGGGTGTCTTATAACACCCTCCCAGAAATGGACAACTGCGCTGTAGCCATCATTCAGCTATAGCGTGGTTGGCAAGTGGTTAAAGGTAAGACTTTTCGTAAACATATATAAATCTTGAATGGTTTCATAGTGGTCCATGTGAACCATAGGACAGAAACTCAAACCAAACTGAAGAACTTCAAACTCCTCACTCGTAAATTGGTACGGGGTAAGGTTAATTACACTTAGTTCTGAATCGGTCAAATTCCCCTCAGTATGGGGGGCACCAAAGGCTGTGAGTTGCCTTGCATTAGATAAGGATCTAGTGTCGCTTGTCATGTGAATGCTTGAGGTGATAATGGGATTGAATCAAGGGCAACTATATTTGTGAACCCACCATATAGGCAGAAAGTGTTGTGGACCCACTTATTCTCTGTGTGTTTATAGTAGGTTGTTGGCTGTATGTGCCTGGTTGTGTACCTAGTATTTGAGGAGCTTGTGCAGCTACCAGACCTAGGTGAGTGTTATGTGATCCAGTGGAAGTTTTTATGTTACCATCACCCATCTAGGACTACCACCTGGAGTGTATATAGGGTGTGGATTATATTGTTGAAATTGGTCAGAGCGCCTTTTAGAAAAGCGAAAAGAACTGTATCCACCACCAAAGTGATTCCTCTTATGTGGACCAAGACTAGTGTTTATAGATCCTTGCGTGTGGTAATCCTTATGTGACTGTTGGAAAGCAGAAGAGGAAGAGTCCGACTTTGTGCCATCATCAGCATTAATTTTACCATTAGCCGGGGCATTAAATCCACCTTTTTGACTAAACCCTCTAGTATATATAGGATTGGGCCACTGATAGTTGAATCCCCCCATAAAAGCCATATGGTCTTGGAAATGACCTCTTTATTGATCTTGTCAACATATTTTTTTACCTCTTGCCATTTGCCTTTAAATTGTGCATGATTCTTCACTGTTTCATACTTAGTATTCAATAACATTCTTGATCCAAGTTCTTGATCAAACAAATTGATGTCAATTTGATACTGTGCAACCAACAAACCCATAAGATCTATGCTACATTTGGTAAGGATCTATTCCCAAGAGGTCTTAAAGTCTGAAGACACGTTTTTAAAAGTGGGGAAGACCTGTAATCTAAGGCCCATCGGACTAATATAGTTTTTAATGTACTTTTGAAGAATTTCCACATGCCAGTACAAAATGGATTTCTTTTTAAGTAACCATTTGGTTTTAGCGAAATGTTGGTTAAGACCTTCATCACCTCTAATCATAACATTACAGCTAGAACTAGAAAAGCTACAATTTCTGGGGAAATTGTGTGAAGTGTTCTTGCCTCCACCAGTAGTCTACAACTGGAGTGGGCAGAGTAACTAGGTGGAGTGGCTTGAGTAACCGTTGTGTGGTTGGAGTGGCTGGAGTAACTGGTAAAAGGTTGGACTGGGCAGAGTAACTTTATGGAGTGGGCGGAGTAACTGTGTGGAGTGTTTGGATTGAGTAAAGATAGTAAACATTACACTAACCAATTTCAATGAATGTCAATGGGCTGCATGAGTTGCAAACAAATGGTCATATTGTGAAAACTATCAGGACTATGGCTTAGCCGTGAACATTTTTAGTGGCAGCAGGGATAGCTGAATGTTTTGATATAAGATTTGTGTAGGTGGGCTTGAAAATGAGGGAGTGATGGCAGTTTAGAAATCATGTCCTGATTTTTCAGCTCACACTCTAGCTTTGTCAGCTCCCACTCAAGTTTTGAACATTCCGCCATTCATTCCTATGGGACCAGTTTTACCACAAAAACGCCGATATTTTCTGAACCATTCGGCGAAACGTTCCACAAAGTAATAGCACACCAATCGGGAACAATCCGCACTTTTTGGTATATTACTGTCTATGTAGTGTAAAAACTGTGGGAGGAGTTAGGGTGGTAAATTTGGCTATAATAATAAGAATATATATGTGAGATAACAGTAAGTGGTCTTGCCATGCAAGAACACTTAATTAATTTCTGCCATGTATCCTGTCGATGCAGTACCCATAAAGTCCATGCTCATACAATAAATATATGACTAGGCTCTGAATTAATTCTAGAAGAGACAAATCATAAAATATTTATTTAAATCACCACACAATTACACACAAATAAGGGTGTTCCTACCCTGAAACTATACTGAAATTAAAGAACAATACCCCAACACAAGGTGGCTACTGTGGGTGCATAGTCATTGTAAAAAGTACCTCATCTTAAATAATTGCAATACTTGGAAATTCTTTGAGACAGACTTTAAAGGCACTTCAATTTCCATTAAAAAGGTACACATTTATTTAAAGTTCACTATTAATACAATAATCATAGACAAAGTTACAACATGTTTAAAAAAACTTTCCAGACCCAAACACTATCAAGGCCCCATGTGGTGTAAAGAGGCCATCAAAAAGCCCTGTCATGCACCTAGCCAATTGATGGCCTGCTTACATCACGGGGGCATTGATAGCATTTTGGCATTCTGGAAAGTTTTTTTTAATATGCTTTATCTTTGTCTATGATTATTGTAGTACTTTTGAACTTTAATTAATTTGTACTTTTTTCATGGAAGTTGCAGTGCCAATAAAGTCTGTCTCAAAGAATTTCTTAATATGCACAGCAGATTAGCAAACTATGCCAGATTTACCTAACAAACTAAGCCCCCCACTGCACTTCCATCTTCACCCAGTCTTCCTTCTGAGCGTCTTGAATTGACGGACTGCAATGGTTTCACTCCTGTGCATATGCACAAGAGTCACTTCATCACAGCACAGGTTGGGGACATGTGCAGCTCAGTGTACATTACCACTGACAGGCTGGGAAAAGCATTTATGATAGAAAAGAGCAATAGCGTCTCTTTTGTCATGAAAAAACCTGATTGTCCGCATTTAAAAAATGAGTTTAATTCAGGTTTAAGCCAGCTACATACAGGCAGATTTAGTTCGTCAGTAACATCAATGGGAAAATATATCCAAAAAGATCTGTCCTATGAACTCTAGGGACCTACTTACAGCAAAAATCTTTGTTATCTGCATAAAATAATACAACAAAAATCAAAAAGCTGGAATATATATATACTGTATATATGTATTTGTTCCATGTATGACTAAACACGTAGGGTGGAGCCATGTGCTGACGTCATTGCATTCCTACGTTTCAAGAAGTGCGGGCGGTTTGTTGTGATTTGCCAGGAAAGAGGAATTTTATATCGTGCAATTCTTGGTTGATCTTGTAAGTGTGATTTTAATTTTTAATAACTGCTGTGAGAAGGTTTTACACTGTTAGATTGTGTGTTTGATTGCGGAGGGATTGAAATATGTGGAGTACCATCATAAAAATATCAGTTTACCTTGAAGAGCATCCTTAGCGGTGTGGTGATCCCTACTAAATTTGATACCTATGAGCCTTTGTGACCTTTCTTTAGGTCATTTGCAGCTGGTAAGCTCGTATTTTTACTACTTAGGTGGTGGTCTTCACATCACTGTCCTTCCGCCCTCAGCGGTGATGGACTTTCACCCATACTCATGAGCACTTGGAAACAGTGAATCTCACACATGTGGACTTGACACAATTTTTAGCACTTTTTATTTTGCTGATATGTTGAATATGCACATTTATTAGTAAACGTGTTTGTTATGCACATTTGAACACTAAGGATATTTATGCACTAAGAATACGTTTTGTTTAGATGAAGTTATATCGCGGCTGATATATAACAATTAAAAACAGACTGAAAAACATCTCATATTAGAGCCGCTGTTTATTGGTAAATTTTTTAGCAGTTTTTGTGTTTTTACATGAGTGCAATTTCTTTGGTTTCTGATTGTCCATTTACATCCTCCTATCTCCAATCTGATCCAGTACGCTAAAAAAAATAGAAGGGGATTCGCCCCCTCCGTGAATGGACAGCGAGTCCTGTTTACACATGCCAGTACATAGCCAGTATATAGAGTCATTCACATTCTAGGGAATACAGAGATACAGAGAAAACATTCAAACTCCATGCAGACAGTGTCAGTGATAGGAATCCAGAGTCCAGTGCTTTAAAGCAGAAGCTATAAACCTTCAATTAAATGGACATATCCTAACATTATGATAGTTTTCTGATTAGTTTATTTGTGTTGACTGCCTTCCCCCTTCAAGAAATGTAACAAATTAAAAATCCTTCAGGGAGAGTGATTCCCTCCTGTAACAGCTGAGATAATGGGTGGAGTCAGAAACTCAGGATTAGATATTCTATTGCCCATGTTTCAAAGGCATTTCACCAAAAACCTTAAATGCTGTATGTATGGGTGGATGAGTCCATAAGCATGCCACTTTTTTCTTTGTTTGCAGGTACAAGTCTAAATCTACTGCTCCTCTACTTCTTCCAACTGTTGAACTATCTTTATTGCTGGTTCACACTAATGCGGTGCAAATTTGATTCGGTTTCACAGTGCAGTTTCACAGTGTAATTTCTGTTGTAACAGGTGCGAATTGAATGCGATTTCTGAGGGGACTAGGCATAGCAGGAGATGAAATTCGCACCACATCTGCACTAAATTCAAACAGGACCCTTTTTGGACAGGATCAAATACGCACAGCATATATGTAAACGGCCTGCACTGGAAATAATGCAAATCTATGCTTTTCGGATTGTATCTGATCCACATAGAATTCGCATCAGTATGAACCATTACTTAAGGGGGCATACTTGGACTACTGTTATATAAATACAGCTTGCAACCATTTAAGTTGCCAGAAGCAGAATACCTTGGTTTATTAGACAAAAATATACAATAGCTTTCTGACCTTTTATTCGAAGAATGCAGTTTTTATTTCTGCATGAATTAATGAGGACAAAGTGTCACAGAAATTTCTGAGTTAGCCAACATGTTTTGGAAGGAAAAAGTAAAATCCAAGTGTTCACTCATCTATCATGGAGTTTGAGCCATGGACTTCCCTCCCAGACACAGCCGCCAGTCAGGGGAAGGTGGGCTCATGTGATCTTAATTAAGCTGGCTTGAGAGTTCTTCCATTACAGTTTGCCCAATTACCCCATGTGGTCCTGTCATCTTCACTGATTGCATTTTCATCTGGAAAATCTGCCTCCTCTGCCGGTGACATCACTTCAGTGCTTAAAGCTTAATCTCTTTTCAAGAGCTCAATTTATTTTCTAGGCAAGAGGCAAAAGCTGCGATTCAGAGAATCTGACTGATCTGGGTCTTTATTTCTCATCATTATGGATTGTCATTGTATCTGAAAGGCATCCAATAGACAAACTACATTTCCCAGGCTTCTCCGCAAAATATTAAGGGTTGTTGATGGAGTTACCAGGACCATGAAAACATCTGTAATTTTTTTTACATGTCAGATAAGATTTTATCCTCCATCTGTGTAATTACTGTGAGTGTGACTTACAAATTCTATGCTGCTGATTTTTCTGTGTGGTTTGTCTGACAAAGTGTATTTGAAGCAAACGTTTTTTTTTGAAATTTTGGTTCAGTATTGTCACTGGAACAGAAAGTGATAAAACATCCAAAATTTTACAGTTGTCACCAGAACAGGAGGTGTCTTCCAACTGTTTAAAGCTGGCAATCCACATAAACACCCTCTGCTGTCAGAATACACTGATCAGCAGCTGCAGTTTTTTTACTGCAGCCACTGTTCAAGGAAAATTTTTCCAACATGTCCCATCAACATAAGTTGCTCAAATGATCAACTACTGTTAAGAAGGAACTACCACACACTAATTAAAATTCTGCTGGTCCCTGCTGAACCAGCTGCATTTTGATTAGTGCTTTGCCAGCTTAAGAGGGGACTTATCACATTCAGGAAATTTTCTTTTACTTCCTATTGTGTCTCTAGAACAGAAAGTGAAAGGAAATTTCTCTAAAGAGAAACATATAGCATTTAAAGTTGCCAAGGTTTTTACTTACTGTTAACAAAACAAAAAAAAGTTTTGGCTTTAGACAAGGTTAGATTTTCAGCGCTCTCTGACCACTCTGTAATCTTGTATAGTATGGCACTGTTGCAGATGGTAGACTTCAGGTCACTCTCAACCACCTGCAATCCCCATTTCAGCAGTCAGTACAAACTCTCCCATTTATAAATTCCACATATAGTATATTGACTGAATGTTTGAGCAAACTTTTCATTTGGTTATAAATATATAGCATAGTGCATCTACAAAAATGCTTTGTGGATTTACAGATCTATACTGAGTCATTGGTAGGTGCTCCCACTGTTACCACAACTGCAAACTACCTATGTAGTGGTATGAAATTGTGAAAGGTGCGCATCTCTTAGTTCTGCTTAAAGCCCTTATTTTTTATTTCCTTTACACCAGACCAAATGTTACACACACATCTATGACTTTTTATTTGGAATTTAAGAAACAAAAAGTACTGTGTTTGCCAAAACCTAACAGAAAAAAAATTCCTGCAAAAAATGTGGTAAAGGGTTCCAGAAAACCATTTCCCTTTGCTGCAGATGTTTCAGGATTGTAGATGCAGGGCTCCACAGCTAAATCAAACAAGGATTTTGGCAGAGCTGTGAGCTCCTCCAGCTCTGAGTACATCTGCTCTGCGTTGGACGTTGCGTGTACATGTAATTAAATATACAGGCCCTTTATTCTGTATAGTGTGGGGCGGACAAGCAGTTTGTAGGTACAGCCAACCCTATCGGCTGCCAGGGGGGCTTGACTTGGCCATGGCAATCAACACAATGTTTGCCTGCCAATGAACTCCCACATATGGGCAAGAATAGGATGGGAGAGTTTGTTACAGCAGAATTAAACATGTTCACCTACAAAAGCCCTGGTGCCTTCTGCTGCCAGGCCTAGAACTAGGACACTCAGGATAACCTTTACAGTAGCTTTAAAACTGCTTTTTACACTAATACAAAATGTATATACTGTAAAGGATTGTAATGGAGGAACAAAACCAACATGTTTAATCCATGAGGCTTTGTAGAGACAGGTTTTAGGGGGGAATGCAATAGCAATTAACCAGAGTTCATCCAAGTGCATATTCCTTGGACACACTTCCCTGCACTTTATTCACCTGTCTAGAATCTGCTCTGAGCTGTTCAACTTGTAATGACAGTCAAGTTACTGCTTTGCAGCTATTATGCTGGAGTTTTACAGGACACAGTGTTAATGTAGAAGCCAGTGTAAAGAACAACTGAGTGAAGCAGTGGGTAAACTTTTTATTAAAAAATACTCCAAAGACTGCAAATGCATTGTATACAATGAGCGGGAGCAATAGTGACTGGAACAACAGTGATTGGTGGGTGTCTGTTTGGCTCATAAACATAAAATGTGAAAGTGATGAAGGTGTATAACCAACAAACTGCTCTGAATGTATAAATAAGTGATACTTATCACTATTGAATAACATCTGTGTATAACTACTACGCTGCCATTTTAAAAAATAAACGAAAAACAAGAAAAAACACTTTAGGAAGTATTAAGGTGGCGCATACATTAATTTTCAGTGCAAAAACTCTGTAATAAAAATATATATTAAGTGAATAGAATTTTCCACACAAAAGAATAATTTAAAAAATTACAATAATTAATAATAATTATATTCCAAAAAGAAAAGTCCAAATGAATCAGTCCAGAAGATGATCACCCTGTGAGAAGAACGTGTGCAGAATGAATAAATACATAAATATATGTGCAGTACTCCCCTCTCAGGTGTGCACTCACCAAAGAGTGTTGCCTCCCACTCTCATGGTTGGCACACTAGACGATTTTCCAAGAAATGAATCAGACCACTATGATGTTTTATTCTTATATCTTGAAAAATGAGAATCCCAGGACAGGCGCTCCTGAACTCCAGTGTACAAATTCCTCCTCCTAATACTCCATACTCAAATAAACACGTAAGAGAAAAAAATGAGAAAGCCCCAAATGGTGCAGTACCAACTAGACGATTCTTTATTGCCACAATAGAGTGCCACATACAAGATGTAAATAAGAAAAAAGCCCAAAGATGTTAGCTTTAGTAAGTTCTTAGTGTAAAGAAAGCCGAATCAGTGATCTCACCACCACCGGCCCTCGATCTCTGACGCTCCCACGTCACTTCCGGTTCCAGTCAGGATCCCCTATGATTAAGTTGGAAGTGACGAAACGCATCAGAGCATGGCTGTGCGGTGACTGGAAGTGGCACTGCCTGAAACCAGAAATGACGTGGAGAGTCAGAGATCAAGGGCCGGCGGTGGTGAGAGCACTGATTCGGCTTTCCTTACACTAAGAGCTTACTACAGCTAATATCTTTGGGCTTTTTACTTATTTACATCTTGTAATTGTCACTGTATTGTGGCAATAAAGAATCGTCTGGTTGGTAGTGCACCATGGGGTCTGTTAGGGTTTGTGCTTGACTGGCTTCAACCCTGCTCCCTGTTGGAACCAATGAAGCTTGACAGCTGTGAACCTGGAATTGCTCAGATTTGAGTGCTTACAAGGGTCACACTTCTCAAGGCAGATCAGTGAACAGATGTTCTCTGATCTCCCACCACTCTTATTACTGACACCCACCATGATGGCTCCAAGCATCCAGGAGCGACTGGTAAACATAGGGAGTTTGTTTACAATCTGGTGCTGCTATCATTGTAGTAGTTATGTTAGTAGCAGCAAAAGGGTTAAATGCGGCTTTGACAATAACATGGGAAAAACACTAATCCATTCTATTACATGCTTGGGAGATTCCTTTAAGCTGTATGTGGTGTTACAGAACAGTGTGATTCTCACAGTTGGCATCAGCCACACTATATTCTGGCATTGCATATTTTCCATGTATAATTGATTTGTTTACTTTTACATTTAGCTTGGCTTTAATATAGCAGAAGCACCCCAATCTGATTCATTGTATAAAAGAAAGGCTTTTTTTAAAGGTAGTTTTGGGTGCAATATCCCATTTTTTTTATCCAGCAATAATATGGTTGAATTGAATGGTGGAAGTATGGGCCACAGTAGATCTAAAAGGTGTAATTAAGTTTACTCATAAAAAATAGAGCTAAAGCATTCTGTACAAACTGGCCAGTAGTAAAACTTTTTCATAGCATATTTTGTGAGCTTCTTCTTTTGTCTTAAAAGCATAAAAAACAGTCAAAACAGAGTGCACAAAAACCTTTCAAAAGAGTAATATCACATTTCCTAAAACACCTTTCCATCTCTATATCCCCAGTTATTCCCAATTTGTTAAAAAATAGACTTCAGGTTATGGTATGTGTTTGGTAGAAATTGGCCAGTGTCAGGACAGTACACGAGCACTTGAATAGGTTGCAAATAGGAAGTGCTCTGGTACAATATTTTTTTGAAAATTTAAGGATAAAGTACATAAACAAGATTGTATACAAGCATAAAATAAATAGATCATAAATAAAACAAGACACAAGAATACAACAGAAAAAAAATATTAAATAAAAGGAAGGATAATAAAAGCAAAGGTCATATGGTAATCAAGGACAAAGAGATATGTAAAACAATGAAATACCATATATGTAGTGAAGATGGCATACAAACAATTTTGGATGTCAAAAAGATATTCAGTTAGTTAAAGGCATATATTAAAAAAGGTGTTTTGGGAAAAAGAGAAGGAAGAATAGAAGGAAGGGGGGGGGGGGGGTGTAAGGTTTACTGGGCTGAGATTTTTCTTTCTTTGCAGTCTTTATTACTTGCTACTGACACTGTGGGTACTACATGCATGAGGAAACACATGGCTCTGCACCACAGAGATTGGTGGGAGCAGCAATGGGACAATCCAGCAGTAAAAAGCACATCTCCCCCTTTCTTCATAGCAGCCACTTTCTTTTGCAGTGATGCTAATGCACCATTTCTTCCTCCTCCAGAAGGATGGCAAGGAGCCATTTTCTGTTGGAATTATACAATGCAATGATTCATATTTTCACAGTGGAAAAACGAAGATCATCTTACACCCTATATACATTGAAACATGCAAAATAAACAGAAATTAAAATAACACAAAATAATTAGAGTCCTGTGTTTCTTTCAATTCCAACAGTTCCAATTATGCTCTACAAATACCTTCTGTGATTACCCTATATGATGCCTGCACCATTACCACAATCTGCTCACCTTACAGTATATTCTGACCTAATATAATAAATCTAAATACGCCTGCCCCTTTAACTCTTTCGCTGCCAGATGAGTTTTTGCATTTTTTGCAAACATGTTTAAGAAATCATTTTAGGCCTGAAGATTGCATAAAACGCCCAAAACATTATATATTTTTTGGAAGTAGACAGCCTAGAGAATAAAATAGTGGTAGATTCAATTTGTTATGCTACGTGATATTACCAAAAAGGTCTGGGAAAAGCAAAATTTCAGTAAGAAATACACTAAAGTTAATTTTAGGCCACATGCATGCAATACATTATCCTTTATTTTGGTAAAATATAAAAGATGATGTTGCACCAAATAAATAGATACCCAACATGTCGAACCGTAAATTTGTGTGCATCCACGAAATGGCAGCAAACTTCAGTACCTTTTATTTTCCATAGGCGATGCACTAAACGTCCCCTATAGGTCAACAATTTAACTTTAAGGAGGAGGTCTGCTGCTAGAATCATTGTTCTCACTTCAGCAAGTGCGGCTTTATTTAACAACATGTGTTGCAATTATTTTTTCATGTGGAGGCACACCCAACGCGTGCATTTACATTTGCATGTGGGGGTGGGCAGGCCTCAAATTGTTTTATGTGGTTGAGTGTAAGTTTGAAGTTTTTTAACCACTTCATGTCCGGATACTTTCACCCCCTTCCTATCCAGGCCAATTTTCAGCTTTCAGCGCTATCACACTTTGAATTACAACTGCGCTGTCATGCAACACTGTACCCATATGAATTTTTTAGCATTTTTATGAGACAGATAAAACTTTATTTTGGTGGTATTTATTCACCACTGGGATTTTTATTTTTTTGCTATATAAATGATAAAGTCCAAGCATTTTGAAAAAAAAAGTGTACTGATGAGTGTTCTCATAGATCTGTGAATGAATGAACTAAAAGTCTCGTCTGGCACCATGACAAACGGCTTGTAGTTCTCAATTAATTGCAAGGGCACTGTTACATACTTTGGTTGAAGGCCGAGTTGACGAGAGGGCTGCTCTTGTGGCTCTTGTCCCAGCACCCCTGAATGGGGTGACAGAGGTAAAAGTCTCAAAGAACCACAGGTGTCGATAGCTTGATAGCAGGTGATTGCCACAGGGATGTAGTCAAGGTGAGCCAGGGTCATACACAGTGAGACAGCAGCATGGTCAGGAGGCAGGCCGGGGTCAGTACAAGGTTAGCAGGCAGAGCAAGGTCCAGTAGCAAGCCAAGGTCAGCACCAGGAGATCAGGCAGAGAATAGTCAGAGGTAAGCCGAGGTCAGCACCAGGAGATCAGGCAGAGAGTAGTCTAAGGCAAGCCGAAGTCAGAATCCGAAATCCACAGAGCAAGGTCAGGTGCAAACGGGTCAGCAACAGAAGATCAGTCAGTACAAGCAGAAATATAGGAACACGAGTCACAGGAAGCTGAAGAACATCCAGCAATGAGTACACAGCAGAGTCTCTTTTAAATAGGCAGCTTGGTGCCAATGTGGGAAGACGTGAACGCTGTTGTGCGATGGCGCATAGAAATGTGCCTACATGTCAGTGCATGCTGGATATTAGCCTGGGCTTGTCTGTGTGCTAGTACACATGAACGAACTTTAGCTGCATGGGAATAAGCATCAGCTGAAGAAGAATTTGCATGTGCTGCAAAGAATTAGCATGCGCTGCAGTAGAATTAGCATTAGCTTCACTAGTTTCCTGACAGGTACTGATGAGTGTTCTCATATTTCAATGACACTTCCTGCAATAATAATAATAAAAATTCAAAAACAGAATCACTGAGGTCGAAAAAGGTTCACCCCCTTCAGGTGTAGCTAATTACTTTCTCAATGGCGCACAAAGCCATTTGACTTTCAACTGTGATTAGCTATGGTCATTTTGATTAGCTCAGCATGAAAAGAGCTTTCTTGGAGCATTTCAGTCCCTGGTAGTGTAGCTATAGCAAACAATCAACTATGGCTGGCAAGGCACTGTTAAAAAAGATCTCCAGAATAAAGTTGTGGACAGGCACAAGTCAGGAGATGGATATAAAAAAATTCAAAGGCTTTATCAATGCCTAGAAGCACAGTGAAATATATTTGTAAGGGACTGCCCGGTGACACCACTAGCACTCCACTAATCAGGCGTCCCCAGCGCACGGAGTCTAAGTCCCAGAGTACTTGTTCACCAGGGTCCCTGATGGTGGGGATGGACTTGGAGTACCCCGGGACCAGGTTGTGCCTACTGAGGATACCCGTCAGTGGTAGGGGTGTTCGCCAGAGAGCCTGATATGAGGAGGTCTGGAGACCCCGTTGAGAGGGATGGATGGATGGATGGCTGAGCAAGTGCAGAGTCAGGCAAGCCGGGTCGGTAACGGGGAGGACGGTACGGTACAAGGCAGCGGGCAGAGAATAGTCGGGTCACACGCCAGGTCAGCAACAGCAGGTCAGATCCAATAGGGGGCATTCAGGAGAGAGGTCAGGCAAAGCAAGGGTTTGGGCAGGAGAATACAGCAGTGGTCAGGTACAATCCGGGTCAGCAACTTACAGGTCCAGGATACAGGATGCAGGAAAAGGATAAGACCAGAAGGCACTGAATGACAGCTCAGGGCCGTTTAAATATCGCGCCCTGCGCTGCCATTGGTGCCCAGTGGGCGGCCGCGGCTTCTACTGCGCATGCGCGAACTCGCGCGCCGTGGCCGGCCCGGACCTAGAGCTCGCGTCCCTGCACAGGGCGGCATACTGCGCCTGCACCGGGACCATCGCGGCAGGGATCGAGGAGATCCCTGACATTGCCCCCCCCTACGGGCAACCTCCGGATGCCCACCCGATCTCTCCACCACGGGTGGTCACGAAGAAACATCCGGACAAGTCTGGGTGCATGGACATTATGGGCTGGTTCCCAAGAATTGTCCTCGGGGCCATAGCCCTTCCATTTAATAAGAAATTGGGTCTGGCCCCCCCTTCTTCGGCACTTCAGGATTGTTTCCACCTCAAATTCTTCTTGTCCCTCCACCGTTATGGCCTCCGGAGGTCTGGATTCTCGTTCTGGGAAGGCATCCGGGATCACAGGTTTAAGTAAGGACACATGGAAAACAGGATGAATTTTGAATGTTTCAGGAAGGATAAGTTCATATGTTACCTCGTTGATCATTCGCTTCACACAAAAAGGCTCCACGAATTTAGGTCTCAATTTCTTCAAGGGACAAAGCATTCTTAAGTTGGTTGTTGCCAACCATACCTTATCCCTAGGCTTCAGCACCAGATTCCCCCTTCGTTTCTTGTTAAACGCATTCTTGTTGTCCTCCTGGGCCCGAGCGATGGCTTCCTGTAGTACTTTGTTGTTCGAGGAGAAGAAGTTTAATGCGTCTTGTGTTGCCGGAACTGGGCATTCAGAGACCAAATCAGGGAGAAAGACAGGGTGAAATCCGTAGTTAGAGAAGAACGGAGATTGCCCTGTTGCTGAATGGCTTGCGTTGTTATATGCAAATTCCGCTAAAGGTAAAAGTAGTAACCAATTATCCTGAAGGAAGGACGTGTAGCAACGCAAATATTGTTCTAGGGTCTGGTTGGTCCTCTCGGTCTGTCCGTTGGTCTGAGGGTGGAAAGCAGGGGAGAGGGATAACTTGATATCCAGGGCCTTGCACAGGGCCCACCAAAATCTAGATGTGAATTGGACCCCACGATCAGAGACAATGTCCTCCGGGACTCCATGTAGTCTTACGATTTCCTGGATGAATATTCGCGCAGTCTCGGACGCAGACGGAGTCTTCCTTAATGGTACGAAGTGAGCCATCTTCGATAATCGATCGATGACCACGAAGATAGCGGTGTGTTCTTGGGACGGTGGGAGCTCGACTATAAAGTCCATCGCGATCCTTTGCCAAGGTCGTTCAGGAATCGGCAAAGGCCGCAGCAGTCCCCAAGCCTTGTTCCTCGATGGCTTGTTTTTCTGGCAGATGGTACAGGATCTTACATAGAGTTTACAATCCTTGGCCATACTCGGCCACCAAAAAGAGCGTTGGAGAAGCTCCAGGGTCTTGGCTGGGCCAAAGTTTCCCGCCATTGGGTGGTCATGGCAATGTCCCAGGACAAGGGTTCGGACCTCTTCAGGGACCATGACCAACCCATCCTTCCATAGGAGTCCCCCCTTGTTCTGGAGGGACACACCAACTGGGATTGACGCGGCCGTGGATGCCTCCAATAGCTTGGACCGAAGGTCCGTCTGGAGCGCCAAGAAATTTCCTGAAGACAGAATAGTATCAGGTACCGGTTCTTCTTTGGAGTCTTCAAACATGCGAGATAGTGCATCGGGTTTCGTATTTTTAGATCCGGGCCTATACGTCATGTGAAAAATGAACCTGGAGAAGAACAATGCCCATCTCGCCTGCCGTGGGCGTAAACGTTTGGCGGTCCTCAGGTACTCGAGATTTTTGTGATCTGTGAAGATCAAGATGGGGTGCGAGGCACCTTCTAGCAGGTACCTCCATTCTTCGAGTGCTGTTTTGATGGCCAACAACTCCCGATTGCCGATATCGTAATTCTTCTCGGCTGGGGTAAGTTTCCGCGAGAAGAACGCTACGGGATGGAGTAATTCTTTGGTGCCCTTTCGCTGGGACAGGATGGACCCCACCGCATTCTCTGATGCGTCTACTTCCAAGATGTATGGCAGGGCAGCGTCCGGGTGGCCCAGAATGGGTGCCGAGGTAAAGAGCTTCTTCAAGGCCTCAAAGGCTTCCTGAGCCCCCGGTGTCCATCTGAACCGGGTTCCAAGCTTGGTTAACTGAGTTATGGGGGAGACCAGACCCGAGAAGTTCTTAACGAACTTCCGGTAAAAATTTGCAAAACCGATAAACCGCTGGACGCCTTTTTTGTCCGTGGGTACCGGCCACTCCAAAATCACAGAGACTTTCTGAGGGTCCATTGCGACCCCCGTGGTGGAGATAACCCCAGGAACGTAATGCTAGGTTGCTCAAAGCAACACTTATCTGCCTTGGCGTATAACCCATGCTGACGCAACCGCCCCAACACCCTTGCCACATGTATCCTGTGATCCTTCAGGGAGGATGAGAAAATCAGTATATCGTCTAGGTCAGTGGTCGGCAAGCCGCGGCTCGCGAGCCACATGCGGCTCTTTACACGCTTTAATGCGGCTCTTGTGTGCCAGGCGCCCGCTCCCCTCCCTCCTCTCGGGCGGCAGGGACTCTGCAGCGTGATCCAAAAAAAAAACAGCCAGGGCAGCGCGCTCAAATGCAATGATTGGCCAGTCTCGCTGCCACTCACATCCTGATAGCCAGTGATTGGCTGTCAGGATGTGTGTAGGCGGGGCAGCGTGACGAACGTGAGAGGAGCTAGGCTCCTCTCACAGTCCGCCCTGAAGACCGGAACAGCACGGGAACACAGCGAGAGGAACACGCGGAGCAAAGGTAAGTGAATTGACACAGGGGAGACTTGGCTTACTACTTGCTACTTACTTACTACTACTATATGAGGGATGAATTACTATGGGGGATGAATTATTATAGGGGGGATGAATTACTATAGGGGAGATGAATTACTATATGGGGGATGAATTACTATATGGGGGATGAATTACTATGGGGGATTAATTACTATATGGGGGATTAATTACTATGGGGGATGAATTACTATGGGGGATGAATTACTATATGGGGGATGAATTACTATATGGGGGATGAATTACTATGGGGGATGAATTACTATATGGGGGATGAATTACTATATGGGGGATGAATTACTATGGGGGATGAATTACTATAAAAACTTATTGAAACTAAAAACAGTGTACCATCCTATGTATTTTCAGTTTTAAAAATGTGGCTCTCAAAATAAATTTCAATCGTGGTTTTGGCGAGATTTGGCTCAGTTGAAAAAAAAGGTTGCCCACCACTGGTCTAGGTAAACGATAACAAAAATGTCCAGGTAATCCCTGAAAATATCATTTACAAAATGTTGAAATGTGGCTGGTGCATTGCACAGCCCAAATGGCATGACCAGGTATTCAAAGTGCCCAAACCGGGTACGGAACGCCGTTTTCCACTCGTCCCCCTCCCTTATGCGAACTAGGTTGTACGCCCCCCTTAGATCAAGTTTAGTAAAAATGACCGCAGCCTTCAGGCTCTGAAATAACTCTGGCACCAACGGTAATGGGTAACGATTTTTAATCATGACCCTGTTCAGCTCCCGGTAGTCAATACATGGTCTCAGAGACTTGTCTTTTTTTCCACTAAGAAGATCCCCGCCCCTGCTGGTGAAGTGGAGGGACGGATGAACCCCTTCTGGAGACTGTCCTCTATATATTCCTTTAGGGCCCCCAATTCAAGTTCAGATAGGGGAAAAATTCACCCAAAAGGGATCTCAGAGCCGGGTAACAGGTCGATGGGACAGTCATACGGGTGGTGGGGGGGCAGGGTATCTGCTCCCCGTTTACTGAACACGTCCAGGAATTCATGATATGCTGTAGGAATAACCTGTTTCAGATCAGAGTCCCCTTCGGAGCATAGGAGGACCTGGGGGCCTGCCGGGCCTGAAGTGCGACAGTGTTCCTGACAGTATGGGGAAGGGAAAAAGATTGACCCGGTTTCCCAGTCAATTTGGGGGTTATGGGCCCGTAACCAAGGGAGCCCCAAAATGACTGGGAAAAGAGGTGACGCAATGGCATCCTGGCGGAGGAATTCCCGGTGTTGGTTGGCAATGGTAGTGGCAATGGGGGGAGTTTCCTGATTAACTACTCCTGATTTTATCTGGGAACCATCGGCCAAAAATATGTTAAAACCCCTCTTTCTGGGTTGGAGGGGAATTTTCTGCTGGCGAGCAAAGTCTAAATCCAGAAAACAACTGCATGCCCCCGAATCAATTATGGCTGTCACTTCCACGGTCCTTTCTGGAAGCTGAAAGGAGAGGGGCACAACTAAGTATTGGGAAGGACTGACATTGCCAATAGACAAAGAAGAAAAAGAGGTACACTTACTCATTTTCTGAGGGCAGGATCGTACCATATGACCGGCTTCCCCACAGTAGAGGCAGAGGTTCTGAGAGCGTCTCCGCTGGTGTTCTTCTGGCGATAATTTGGGCCGAGCCAGGCCTAGTTGCATGGGTTCTGGAACATCTGGAAGTGGATTCTGGATACTTGGTCTGGGTGGTTGGCTGGGGCCTAGGAATGGACCCCAGTTGTTTCCACGACCCTGGCCGGACCTCTCAAACCTGCGTTCCCGCAGTCGTCGGTCAATTTTTATCGTCAGGGCAATTAGATCCTCTAATGACTCGGGAACCTCTACCCGGGCCAGCTCATCCTTTAGGGGTTCTGATAGCCCCATGCGGAACTGGTGCAGCAAGGCAAACTCGTTCCAGCGAGTGTCCCCCATCCAGCGCCTAAATTCTGAGGCGTATTCCTCTGCCGCCCGACGGCCCTGTCGGAGTGTGTATAAGATTGCTTCGGCAGAGGCTGCCCGCTGCGGGTCATCATATAGGATGGCCATCGCTTCAAAGAAATCCTTGACTGTTCCTAGGTGTGGGTCATTGTTTCCCCTTAGCCGATGGGCCCAATCTTGGGGTTCGCCCTGCAACAGTGAGATTATAAATCCCACCTTCACTGATTCAGTCAAAAAGGTACGGGGTTGAAGTTCAAAAAATAGGAGGCAGGATTCACGGAATGACCTGAAGCGTGTGCGGTCCCCGTGGAAACACTCCGGTAAGGGTACTCGGGGTTCCGCCATAGGTAGCGGGGCGGAGGCCCCTGATGCTGGCTCAAGAGCAGCCGGGGGTGCAGAAACCGGGGCCTGTGGGGCTGGGTCAGATATGGAGCAGGTCTGGAAGCGGTTCTCCAGCTGCATACATTTATCCTGCAAGGCTGCTACGGCCTGCGTCAGGTTAGATAAATGCCTGCAAATTTCTTCCAGCGGGGAGGGCCCTCCTCTAAGCTCAGTCATGGCCTCCTGGTACTGTAAGGGACCGCCCGGCGACACCAGTAGCACTCCACTAATCAAGCATCCCCAGCGCACGGAGTCTAAGTCCCACAGTACTTGTTCACCAGGGTCCCTGATGGTGGGGATGGACTTGGAGTACCCCGGGACCAGGTCGTGCCTACTGAGGATACCCGTCAGTGGTAGGGGTGTTCGCCAGGGGCTCCCACGGGAGAGAGCCTGATATGAGGAGGTCTGGAGACCCCGTTGAGAGGGATGGATGGATGGCTAAGCAAGTGCAGAGTCAGGCAAGCCGGGTCGATAACGGGGAGGACGGTACGTTACAAGGCAGCGGGCAGAGAATAGTCGGGTCACACGCCAGATCAGCAACAGCAGGTCAGATCCCATAGGGGGCATTCAGGAGAGAGGTCAGGCAAAGCAAGGGTCTGGGCAGGAGAATACAGCAGTGGTCAGGTACAATCCGGGTCAGCAACTTACAGGTTCAGGTTCAGGATGCAGGACAAGGATAAGACCAGAAGGCACCGAATGACAGCTCAGGGCCGTTTAAATATCGCGCCCTGCGCTGCCATTGGTGCCCAGCGGCCGGCCGCGGCTTCTACTGCGCATGCGCAAACTCACGCGCCGCGGCCGGCCCGGACCTAGAGCTCGCGTCCCTGCACAGGGCGGCATACTGCGCCTGCGCCGGGACCATCGCGGCGGGGATCGAGGAGATCCCTGACAATATTATTAGGAAGTGGAAGGTATTTGGTACAACACAGACCCTCCCTGGATCAGGACCTCACTCCGAAGTGGATGAAAGAGCCAAGAGGTAACTGGTCAGAGGCTACCAAGTGGCCTACGGCAACTCTGAAGCGGTTGCAGGAATTGTGTGCATGTGACAACAATATCACAAATTCTACACAAATGTGGCTTGTATGGGAATTTTGCAAGAAAAAGCCACTCCTCAAGAAAGGCCATATGCAGTCATGACTGAGCTTTGCCAAAATGCACCTTGATGATTCTGAGGCCACATGGAGAAAGTTGTTATGGTTAGATGAATTATTTGGCATCAACACTAAACGATATGTCTGACGGATATCCAATACAGCTCACCATCCAAATAACACCTTTCCTACAGTAAAGCATGGAAGTGGCAATATCCTGTTATGGGGGTGTTTCTCTGCAGCAGGAACTGGAGTACTTAAGGATAGAAGGAAAATGGATGGGGCAAAATACCTTCAAATTCTTGAGGAAAATCTGCTGCCCTCTGCCAGAAAGTTGTCAATGGAAAGAAGGTTTACCTTCCAACATGACAATGACCCAAAGCAGACAGCAAAAATGATGACACAGAGGATGAAGGAGAAAAGGGGAATGTCCTAGTCAGAGCCCAGACTTAAACCCCATTGAAAATCTGTGGAATTACTTGAAGACTTCAACCCACAAATAGTCACCATCAAATTTAACAGAACTTGAGCTGTTCTGCAAAGAAGAGTGGGCAAATAGTGCAAAGTCTACATGTGCAAAGTTAGTAGAGACATATCCCAAAAGAATAAAGTCTACAATTAAAGCAAAAGGTGGTTCAACAAAATACTGATATAAGGGGGTGATCCTTTTTCCAACTCTTAATTCTGTTTTTTTTTTATTTTTTTCTGACATGTTGGTGTTATATATTTCACTTGTATGTTATAAGTTGCACCAAGTAAAGCTGGATAAAACTAAAACTGTGTCAGTCTTTATTTCAGGCTGCAAAGCAACAAAATGTGATTATTTTAAACTATGGTGATTCTTTTCCATACCCACTGTATTGTACAGACTTGATGCACACTATGTAAGCTGCTTTAGTTGGTGGCAGTTCAAGAGGGAGACACCAGGCAGGTTTTATTAAAAAAATCAAGACTGGCGTATATTATTTAACAGAAAAAAGACAGAAATATGGTACAGACTCAAAGTACACTATGTAAGCTGCTTTAGTAGGTTGCAATTAAAGAACAAGAGACCTGGCAGGTTTTGATCTACAAACCAAAATTAGAGTGTATACATCTCAGAAAAAAGGCAGAGGATGACATTCAATGCACACTATGTAAACATCTTTATTAGGGCTCAGTTTAAGAGGAACAGACAGCTAAGTTTTGTTGGGAAGTAAGAATTAGAGTGTTTTATTCCAGAGACAGAAATATTGTACAGACTTGCTCCACAGTGTCTAAGCAGTTTTACAGTATTAGGCCACAGTTTAAGAATGAAGCAAGTTTTGAGCTAGAAAGCAAATATTTGAGTGAATTATTTCACAGAACAAAGCCAAAAAATATTACCTATGTAAGACTATGTAATCTTCTTTAGTAGGCTTCAGTTTAGGAGGGAGTGACTAGGTAGGTTTTATCGTAAAACAAAAAATAGAGTGTATTCATTCCTAAACAATAGTCAGAAATATTGTCCAGACTCACTGCATAGTTTGTAAGCAGTTTTACTAGGCTGGAATTTCAAAGTGAGAAACCAGGCAGGTTTATAATCAATAAATTAAAAATACAGCGTATTATTTTACAGATAAGCCAAAGCCAAAAACATTGTACAGACTTCATGCATACTATAAGCAGCTTTAGTAGACCCCAGTTTTTGAGGGAAAGAGTAGGCAGTTTTTCTCAATATATCAAAATTAAAGTGGGTTATTTCACAGAAAAAAGCCTGAAATATTGTACAAACATGAAAAGAACTGTGTAAGCCTATTTAGTAATCTTCAGTTTCAAAGGAAGATACCAGGCAGATTTTAATCTAGAGAAATTATTTCACAGAAAAAGTCAGAAATATTGTACTGTCTTGATTCCCACTATGTAAGCAGCTTTAGTAGACCACAGTTTCAGAGGAAGAGATCAGACAGGTTTTATGGTGAAATACTATATGTACTGTGCAGGTCCTTGCCAGTGGTCCAGTCTGGACACCCAATAGTCTATGGTGTCCCCACTTCAGAGAGTGAGTCTTTTTTTGGTAAATGTTTTTAGTTGCAGATGCAGATTCTGTTGTCCCCCAATTAGTTACACACGCAGAACACCTCTTCCTCTCACTTTAGGGCTACATAACATCATAAATTCAGGGGATTGCCAAATGTTATTAGCAGCTATAGCAATAGTGGGATTGGGAATGTGCTGGTTTGGTAGGTACACTTAACAATGTAGTAATTGTCCCACTTCTTGGAGCTACCAGACTCAGCCATTTGGGCCAACAAGGCGATGAAAACTATTGGAGATATAGTTTTGGTAGGCAAATGAATGACCAACGATGAGTTTAGAAGTGAATATGTCCTTCCTAACTGGTATCTGCAATTGTGACATGTCTTTATGCCACAGTTTGAATCACTGACCTTAGTGACTCAGCCCTCTTGCCTGGAACTGCTACGCTCTGACACTCTGCTTAAACAATTATTTGTGATCTACAAACAGTTCCTAGTCAGACCTATCTCGATTGAATGCTGTAGATCGAAGTGGATTGCTGATGTTCCAGAATTACAGGGGGATGACATGTGGGACTACCCATTTCAGCACCTGGTGTCAGCAAAGGATAGATTGATACAATATAAGTTCATCCACCATACATTTTTTACACTCGCCAAGCTGGCTGGTGTTTACCAGTTCCTATCTGCTGAGTGCTGGTTATGTACCTTTGCCACAGCAGATTTTACTCATGTTTTCTGGCATTGTCCTTTAATTCGACATTTTTGCACAGGGGTCACTAAATGTATTATGAACATTACCACTGTCCTAGTTTCCCTTTCCATCCCAGTGTGCTTATTTGGTTTATTAGAGGACCTAGCCAACACCATAGCACATAGAACATTATTGAGCATTCTCCTATTTTACGCCCTTAAGGCAATTTCTTTAATTGGAAAAAACCACAGGAGTCGAGGTTGGCCATGAAAATTTGACTGGTCTGGGGCAGCTGGACATCAACGGAAGCCACAGCTGGATAGTGTCAGGAAGGCACTAGCCATAGTATAGCTGAAACCTCTAGGTGTACACGGGTGCCCGTCTTTCTATGCATAACCATAAACAATTGCGGAGCGCTCGCGAAGCTGCCTGCCGCTTATGTTGGTGCCAATGGCAGCAGTTCCATTAGCCACTGCTGTCTGATTTATAGCTTTTCCCTGCATCTGTTCCTGTGTTGACTGCTGTTATTGACCTGGCTTACTCTGACCTTGCTTAAATGCTACCTGCCCTGACCTTGTCCTGCCTCTGGATTTGCTCTGTTTTCTGCCCATCTGCCTAATTTTCCATTGCTGACCTTTGCTTATATCCTGACCATTCTCTGCCTACCATCCATGCCTGTATCTGACGTCTGTTGCTGACCTGGCTTGTCTGACCTTCCATCCAGTTATCCTCCTGTCCTACACTGCATACTACCTGGTTCTTGCTGGTTCTTCACCTGTTCAGTGCTACCAGTCCTGTCGCACCCATGGCCTGTTAAGCACCTGCCGCTTACTGTTTGCCTAGTCCTGGGTTTGCTGTCCCTGCTGCCACCTGTTGTTCCAGCGATCCAACCTGCAAGTAGATGCCCCCTCTCTGCACACAGTGTGGGGTATGGGTACTCCCTGGGGTGGTCGGTCCTGAGGGGTCCCCTCTTACCCCCTGGCCTTTGGTATTTCTTCCTGTCCCCCCTGCCCAGGCTCCCTCCCCTCCTCCTACACTCACTTCAGGATTTTGGATGGGTCCTGAACCTCAAGAAGTTTGCCCTGACCCTGACCAGAAGGCTGGAGTGTCTAAGTCTTGACTCAAAGCAGGCCATAGTGTTTTTTCTGGTGGATGAGCCCCGAGAGCTTCGGACTGCAGTTTAACTACTCTTGTTTCACAAACAGTCCCCCCTGTGGTCTTGCTTGCAGGCACAGGGTCTCATGGTGTTGGCCTTCAAGGCGGTCCCACATGTGTAGTTCTGTATAAGAGTTCTGCAGAGGGAAATCCTGTTGACATCTGACAAGTCCCCTGCTTCCCTGGACAACCAGATTCATTTAGGCTGGTCAACAAGGGCCTCCCTCACCTGGTGGCTCCAGTCTCTATCCCTACATGCTGGGACGTTTTTCCCCCCTCCACTTGATGGTTGTCACAACAGATGCCAGCCTGCCTGGCTGGGGAGTTATCCTGGGTTCAAGATCTGCACTAGATCACTGGACTTCAGAGGAGGCTCAGCTGTCCATCAATGTCCTAATATTGCGAGTGTTCAAGCTGTCTCTGGAGCACCAGAGAGATCTTCTCCGGGGGCTCCCAGGCAGGAGCCAATTGGACAGTGTCACAGCAATGGCCTATGTCAGCCACCAGGGCAAAACAAGCATTGCGGTCATGGCGCTGGAGACTACACACATTTGGAGGCAGAACAGCACATTCTGGCTCTCCGCTGTATGTATCCCAGGCATTGAGAGCTGGCAGGCATCTTACCTTGCCAATCAAAGGATTGGGGGAGTGATCTTCTGGCATCCCATCTCAACAGGAAGGTACCAAAGTTTATGGCGAGATTGCTAGACCCCCTAGTGGATGCAACGGATACGTTGGTGCCACCATAGGACCAGTATTGTCTCATTTACACCTTTTCTCCTCTCAAGCTGTTTCCTCACCTGCTGTGCAGGATAGAGTCTGAAGGGATTCTGATCCTTCTGATAGCTCCAGACTGGCCTCGTCATCAGCGTGAAGCGACTGGTCATGGACACTCTCTGGCGATTGCCTCTTTGAGAGGACCTCCTGTCTCAGGGTCTAGTCTACCACCCTGCTTTACTGTCTCTGGCTTAGACAGCAAGGCTATTGAAGCCAAACTTCAGGGAACAGGGGCAGTTGGGTTTGATGATCACTGCAATGTCGAAGGCACACAAGTCTACCTCTCAGAAGACATACCTTGCACCTAGAAGGCTTAAATTTGCCTGTTACGAGACTGTTGGTGTCCATTCATGTTCTCTCTCAGTGGCTCGGGTTTTGGCCTTTCTCCAACGGGGTGTTGCACAACAGCTTGCCTTGAGTACCATTAAATGCAGATTTCTGCCCTTGCTGTCTTTTTTTTGCATCCTATGGTCATGCATTCCCTGATCCGCACTTTCATCCAAGGGATTTTTCATGTTGCTCCCCCTGTGTGTTGCCACTGTGGGACCTGAACTTAGTTCCTTCGCTCCTCCATGAAGTCTCCCTTTGGGAGTATTCGGGGTATTCCCCTGCTTACTTTTTCTCAAAGTTATCACTCCCACCCAGTGGGTGTCAGAACTGGAAGCCTTATCCTGTGAGTCTCCCTCTCTGGTCTTGCACAAGGATAAGGTGGTTCACCGTCCACACCCTTCCTTTACACTGGAGGTGCTGTTGGATTTTCACCTGAATGAGGAGATTATCTTTTGGTGCTCACGGAAGGTCCAAGAAAAGGCCTGGTGGCTTCCTTTGCTATTGCATCCCAATGGATTTGGCTTACGATTGTTTTGGCGTATGCCATTAAGGGTCAGGCTCCTCCCTTTCCCGTTGCGGCACACTTTAGCAGGGTGATTAGTGCCTCCTGGGCATTTCGACCTCAAGTGTCTGTCTCAGACTTGCAAGGTGGCTTCCTGGTTGTCTGTGCAAAATTTTTTAAACTATTTTAAAAGTTGATGTGTTTACCTCTTTGGATGCTTGTTTTGGCCGCAAGGTTTTGCAGGCCACTGTTTAAGATTCCTTGTTTTTGGTTTGTCCACCCCTTCTTGAGACACTACTTTGGGATGTCCCTGTTGTCAAGAATCAGAAAAGCTATGTCCGTCAATGAACATTTTGGAAACAAGATTTTTGTTACTAATAAAATTCCTTTCTCTGAGCTAATTGACAGGCACAGCACCCACCCCTAGTTTTTGGAGTTTATACTTCTGATACTGCTTTGTGATTAACTGGCTTGCCTATAGCAGAAAGGTGGTTTATATGAACTAAGACTGCTCATAAGCGGTACTGTGTTCTTTTTCTGCCTAGTATCCTCTCCTGTAGGTGGCGCTTTAAACTTAAGGTCAAGATTAAGAAGTGCTGTGTCTGTCAATGAACTCAGAGAGAGGGATTTTATGGTGAGTAATAACAATTTGTTTTTTTTTTCCTTTGTTAGGTATCTGCTCTGTTATCTGCCATCCTTTATGGGTGGCTGCGGACCACACATTGATCAGTTCTCAGCAGTGCGGGCATGAAAGGTGTTTCTCTGCAAATATAGTAAGCTTTATATGTATGAGAAGCTCTGTTAATTTCATTATTTTACTTAATTTATCTATTGACTTCTCAGAAAATGGCTGGAATAGTGTGTTTCATAAAGCTTAACATTTTACAGGGCAATCTTGCTACTAAGTGGTTAGAACTGTTCCTTTGCAGCAGAGTTCTGAGTTTAATTGCTGCCAGAGGGCTACCTGCATGAATTTTGTTAATGGTTTCCTCCAGTTGGACATTTACCAGAGGGAGTTTCTGTCATAACCAAATTTTGAAGAGAAAATTCCTCTCTTACAGATCACTTTCTGAGAAATGATCAGTCAGCACATTCCGTCCTCTATCTCCCAACCACAAATCACCAGGAGACTGCAAATATTTTCCAGTGTCTGGACAGCCTATCAACTGACCTAGTTAAAGGGACAGTAAACATATTAAAAGTACCATCATATATGGAGAGGATGAGTATTCTGACCTGGGCTTTCAATGCCTACACTATAACAGAGACTTGACTGGCTGACATTTATCCATTTACATCAGTCTTTGCACCAAAGGAGCTTACACTCTAATTGTCTACCACAGTCACACACTATTATTTATATAGTTTAACAGTCTAATGTCTGAATTTCAGTCATAACTACACATAAAGGGATCAGTTTGGGTTGAAGCCAGCTGTGATATGATTTTGAGTTTTGGATTGTCAGAGGAAAACATAATACTCAGAATAAACAAATATAATGAAAATGAAATATAAAAATATTTATCGAGCAAAAAAGAATAAAAAATTGGTGGTAACTGAATTCAATTTCAAGGCCATAGTGCTAAGCACTGAGCATCTGTGCTGTAACCTGTCATCCCAATTCCCATCACTCAGTATAGGACAACATTGTATGCAGTAAATATCTGCATGTAAAAGTCAGAGCAGACCATCAACTATCACAAGATAGTTGTCAGGGAACTTACATCAGAAATTATTGTCAAATGTCTTGGAAAAAAAGTAAAGTCTGAATGGAGCATGTCAAAAAAAGGAAAAAAGAGAACTGCTTTGAGACATAACAGTATTTTAAGTGGCTGACAGCCAGCAATGTCAGTCACTTCCTGAGATAATGAGCAGAATATTTATTACAGAGGCTGACTACTCCAAGGCAAAATTCAGAGGCACTCTTTCTACGTCATCTTCCCTGATGTCACCACCACCCCTCCCTACCTGACTAAAAATGTGCTGCACACAGCACTGCACTAGTTTTCTGTAAGCAGACAATCTTCGTGTTACTGGTCACAGTGCAGTAAGCATAATATAGATAAATGTTATTATTTATCATATTCATGCTGCCAATGATGGGCAATAATAGTGGAAATTCAAGTACCTCTAATGCCTGGAGGGGTTAAATCCCCTTTGAGGTGTTTTGTCTAGCCTTGCTGGGAAATATACACCTACTCTCTTTGTCCTGATCATTGTCACTGGGACCGGAATTGATACAAAATGTAAAAGTTGTTAATGAAGCAGGGGGTGAGGGGAGTTATCCATTGAAGATGGGTATGGATTTAGACATACTTTTAGCTTATGTTTTTGGCTCCTACTATTTCAGTCATAACCAGATACAGTTTTGTGGGAGTGCTGGTGACAGTTCATATAGGAATGCACTTAGCACTGGTGCACACTCTATGATGCCCCTTCTGGCAGCCCCTCATATTTATATCCAAAGTAGAGAGACATTTAAAGTCTACTCTTTTACCCCTACATCCAGTAGTGTTAACCTGGATTTAAAGTGATCCTGCCACCACAGAGGGACAGCCCTGTAAAGAAACTCATCTATACTTACCTTTCCAGCGGCCCAAGCCTTGAAATGCTTCACTGCTCCCCAGTTGATGCAGGTATGTCAAATACTTGTACATCCTGTAGCACAGAGGCAGTCAGAAAGGTAAGTATAGACAGATTCTATAGGTGATCTTGTGCTGACAGGCTTTTGTTCACATCAGATAGATTTTGCATTCTCATAAAAGTATATGGGAATATAAAACTCGCTTGAAGCTGGTCAAAAAGGAAGTCAAATGCAGGTCAGATGCATATGTGAATGGACTTTGAATAATATCGGACGTGTCTCAAACTGATGTCAACCTTATCTCATCAGTACAAGCCCAAACCTTTCAACAACACGCGTCCTAAAGCATCTTACTCTGTGGCATCAGCTCTTTTCTAATTATTTCTCCCAATCCACAGTTTAGTAAATGTTGTCCTATGAGCTATGACTGTTCACTGCAGACTACGGAGTGGACATCAATGCCAGTCAATCAGAGACCAATGTTACAGGATTGTCAGTGATCTGAGTGCAAGATATGACAAAGATGCAAGTCTACAGTGTCTGCATCAAAGAGAAGAGCACAAACACGTGTTGCTCACTTGCATTCCAAATGTAATGTGGGCATGTTGTTATTAGACTCCTCAAGTCACACTACAAATCATTAGAGCTCCCTATAGCTGCAACCTAGTAATAGCATTACTGGAAGGTTTCATTTACTTGTTATACTAACAAGTGTTCACACCTACATTGAGCACAGAACCTATGCACTGAACACCATAAGTAAATTAGAGCCACGACATAGAATATAAGTCAGCAGTTGTTAGATGTTAAATCTAGGCCAGATAAGGTGGTGGAGGGAGGGGGCACAGATAAGAAAATGTCTCTAAATGGCTTAATATTTTATTTGTGCATCTACTCTGTAAACAGAACAGCAGCATTAAATTGCTCTAGCTGAGTATGCCCCTATTGGGGCATATTCCATAGTTACATAGTTAGTCTGGCTGAAAAAAGACAACAGTCCATCTAGCTCAACCTTAAAAAATAGTTATACTCCTATACGCACAGTTGATCCAGAGGAAGGCAAAAAAAACCCAGCAGAGCATGATCCAAATTGCTCCTGCAATATGTTCATTAAAGCGAATGTGTGCTTCCCTAGTGGTACGCTCTATATATTGTTTCCCACAAGGACAGATGAGCATATACACAACCTTCTTAGAATGATAAGTAGTGAAAGAGGAAATATCATGTTATTGACTTTTGTGTCGAATGAAAGCTCAAAATCTTTCTATCCTTTAATGTATTAATTTTGCAGATATTGCACTTCCTACAGGGAAAAAAACCTTTGTAGTTATGAAAAACTACTGGACGAGTGGGAGGATGATAAATATTAGGAGCCACCCTGTTTCTCAATGGTAGAACTCCCCTATAGGTAACAATGGGCTTTTCAGTTAAGATGGGGCCATAAAGTAACCAAAATAGAAACAGTCATAGTACCATAGACACATATCGCAAAAAGAGAGATATAAGAGCTTATTAAATCTTGTAAAATACCCACCGCTGTTGTGGCAGATGTACGTTATTGTTAAACCCACTATTATCAAGCAATAGGTAGAGAGATACAATTCCCTAAGCCCTGCGATCCTCCAGTGGTATAAATCACAGTTCATTCAAAGGATCCCTAAAAAGGGTATCAAAAACAAAAGCAATAAGCCTATATGGAAACACAATGGGATATATGACCATATTATTGCATATCAGACCCAAAAAAGAGACCTATCAGACCACAGAAAGACATCAAGCTTGGCATTGATCAATTGTGTGCTAGGAAAAATATAGTGATCCGCCCCGCTGGGGCAGCATAGTCATTTTAAGCAAAGATGACTACAATATGGAATTGTCTAGAATCTTGGCGGATACAAAGACATATTCCAAATTAATACAAAATCCCACACTTAAATATGAAAAGGAGCTTAGGAATCTGGTTGATAGGGGTTATAATGATCATATTCTTAACAAAAAGGAGAGAGCATTTTTGGTTCCCTTAGCCCCTAGGGTGCTTGTAATGTATAGTCTACCCAAGATTCACAAATCTTTAGCTCACCCTCCTGGCAGGCTCATCATTAGTGGGATGGTTTCTGTGACCTCCCGAACTGGAAAATATATTGAGTATTAATTACAACCGTTGGTACTTGACACCCCGGCCTATTTGAAAGACACTAGACGTGTGATCAATATATTGGGAGAATTACATTGGAAGCCTGGTTATATACTAGCTACGGCTGATGTTGCATCATTGTATACAGTCATTTCTCACCAACATGGAATGGAGGCAGTACATCATTATCTCTACTCCAATTCTTCTATTCCAGTAGCACAAAAGGAGTTTATCTTGCGTTTATTAGAATTTTCCATGAGCCACAATTATTTTTGGTATGGTGGTTTTTATTATTTACAGTGTAAAGATGTAGCTATGGGGACTAAATTTGCCCCCAGCATGGCCAACTTGTTTATGGTCATGTGGGAGAATGACACAGTGTTTAACCACTTGCCTACAGGGCACTTATACTCCCTTCCTGCCCTGGCCAATTTTCAGCTTTCAGCGCTGTCACACTTTGAATGACAATTGCACGGTCATGCAACACTGTACCCATATGACATTTTTATCAATTTTGAGACAGATATAGCTTTATTTTGGTGGTATTTAATCACCTCTGGGTTTTTTATTTGTTGCTAAATAAACCAAAAACTACTGAAAATTTTGAAAAAAAAAGTTTTTTCTTAGTTTTTGTTATAAAATTTGTAAATAAGTGGTTTTCTCCTTCATTGATGTGCGCTAATGAGGCTGCAGTGATGGGCACTGATACACTGCACTGATGGGCACTGATAGGTGGCACTGATGAGGAGGCACTGGTAGGTGGCACTGATGGGCATTGACAGGTCTCACTGATGGGCACTGAAAGGCAGCACTCATATATGATATGTTAGGCAGCACTGATGGGCTCTGAGAGGTGCTACTGATGTGCACTGATAGGTGGCAGTGACTGGCACTGATAGGTGGCGCTGACTGGCACGGATTGGCAGCACTGATAGCTGGCACTGACTGCCATTGATAGGTGGCATTAACTGGCACTGATAGGTGACACTAAAAGGCAGCTCATATGGGCACTGATATGTGGCATTGATGTGCACTGGTAGGCACTGATATGTGGCAGTGATGTGGCACTGATGGGCACTGGCAGGTGGCATTGATGAGCACTGACAGCTGGCATTGATGGACACTGACAGGTGGCACTGCTGGGGCTACACTGATCATCAGGGCACACTGATCATCAGTGCCCTGATGATCAGTGTACATGTCCCCTCTGAGGAATGCCGATTGCCGGCTTTCCTCTCCTCACGAGCTGTCAGCGTGACAGCTTGTGAGGAGAGAAATGCCGATAACCGGCAATTCCCTATTTACATGCGATCAGCTGTGATTGGACACAGCTGATCACGTGACCGAGCGACCGTCTTAGGCTCTTTCCATTGATCAGTGATCCACTGTGTCCGAGGGACACAGCACACCACCGACTGACGCGCTGCGCTGCCACGGAGCCGCACACGCACGGTTAGAGTGGGAGGACGTAATTTGATGTCCTCCCAAAACGAGAGAACCGCCTTGCGTCCATTGTTTCCTTATATTGCGGGTGGGAGGCGGTTAAGGAAAGATGATCAGAGCTTATATTGTGGAGCGCGACATCAACAATGTCATCCTGATTTGGGAGGGTGACTTAAATTCTCTTAATTCCTACATAGACCATTTTAATGTTAATGGTAGGAGTATATCCCTTACTCATGAGGCAAGTATGAGTGAATTGACATTTCTTGACTACCATACAGAAGGACACTATTGTTACGTCCACTTTTTTTTAAGTCCACTGACAGGTATAGTCTTATACCTAAAGTAGTTGTCATCATCCCTCGTGGCTCTCTTCAGTGCCAAAGAGACAATTTTTGCGCTTGAGGCGTAATTCTACTAACACACAATTTTTTAGAACAGGCTAAATTTCTTAAAACTAGATTTATAGAGAAGGGATATAATGAGACTGATCTGGAGAGAACTATATCCGAGGTGACCTCGAGGGACAGGAATTTATTACTAATAGAGAAACCTATACCATGGGCTGAGTCCAGCTCTTTGGGTCTCTCATTTATTACTTCCTTCTCTGCACAGCATTATAAGGTCAAGCAAATTATCAAAAAACATTGGTCTGTGTTAAAGAATGATCGATTATTAGGCCCCATCTTACCTGAAAAGCCCATTGTTACCCATAGGGGAGTTCTACCACTTGTGAAACAGGGTGGCTCCTAATATTTATCATCCTCCCACTCGTTTGGTATTTTTTCATGACTACAAAGTTTTTTTTCCCTATAGGAAGTGCAACATGTGCAAAATTAATACATTAAAGGATAGAAACTTCAATGACTTATGATATTTCCTCTTTCATTACTTGTCATTCTAAGAACGTTGTGTATATGCTCATCTGTCCTTGTGGGAAACAATATATAGGGCGTACAACTAGGGAAGCACACATTCGCTTTAACGAACATATTGCGAATATTAGAAAGGGCTTTAAATGGCACAGTGTTTCACAGCACTATGCCCTCTTTCATAGTAAGAACCCTGAAGGAACCACCTTCCTTGTTATAGATAAATACATCCCTCATTGGAGGAGTGGTAATGCCAATAAAGAGATATCTTGCTCTGAGGTTAAGTGGATATACGATCTAAAGACTTCTGTACCACACGGCTTTAATATTGATTGGGACATTAGTTGTTTTATTAATAATAATGAAGGCATTGTTTATTATGTATATTGTACAGTTTTTATCTTTTGTTGTATTGCAGAGATGGCCGGCTGTATCCCCTTTTTTAGTACATTGATATTTTATTATTTAGTTATATATTTTAAATATTTATTTTTATCTATTTACAGCCAATAATTCACAAGTGTAATTACACTGTTTACCTCTAGGGGTTATTTTATCATTATTACCGTTTATTAGTTATAGTACTCGCATCCAGGGGCTTGAGACATTCATAACATTTCGATTTATTTGATCACCAGTAGGGGACGGTGCAAAAGAGGTTCCTTGTATGATCCTCTTCATATTGTTTTGTCTCATGGTCTTTGCATCGCGGTCTGTAGCGGCCCGTGGTATTTAGGCATTTGATGTTGCAGTGGAGGTGACCAATCACAGCCGGTCCTCTCTTTGGAATCTTCCTATATAAGCGTGGTAATGGATGTGCGCCCTTAATCCCTGATGACGTCATATCTGATGAAACATGTCGAGTGTGTGACATTAAGTGGTGTCAGACCCCAGTCCTTCTCACCAACTCGTGACCGAAGGACCAGCCGATCTCGCACCGTCCTGTCACTTGCGTAACAATGCCACTCTCAGCTGCACCCTGCACAAAGATTTTCCAGCTTGCGGGACCACAATCTATGTGCCAGCAGCCTGAGAGTTATTGTTACTGGGTCAGATTAATTACACAATTAACCCTTCACACTGCCACCACCACCTTTTTACAGAGAAGGAGGAAATTCACAAATCTTAGCAGTAACACTATGATATTGGTATAAGCGTCTATAATACACCCTGTCACCACAGACAGATGTATTCAGATGATTATTACATACAGTAGCACTCTTCAGAGACAGGGATTCTTTAGTTTGCATTAAAAGCTTTAGAGACAGTTCAACACTTTTCAGAAAATAGGATTTATTACTAAAAAGGTCAAAATGGTGCAATTAAAATATTTACAGAAAAAGATGTAACAAAGATATAAAGAGAACAATAAAACAATAGAGAAATAAAAAAGAAGTTCAGAAGGCAGAATACCTGCAAAAGTCCTTGGTTTGAGCAGAGTCCAATTGTCCGAACAAAAGGCTGATTTGGATCTCAAGTCTCTTAGCTGATTCCTGATCCATGTTAAAAGGAGAGCTCATTTTTCTCCAGGCTGTCAGTCTTTTTCTTTCATCTCAAAGGGGTGTCTCTTGAGAACAAATGGCTAATCAATCCCATTTGGGAATGGGTGTTAGGCGGTAACCAAGGTTATGACCAAATCCCTTCCAAGTTCATACTACGGTCAATAACCTTCAATAAGTACAGGTAGCATCCTAGCAAATGGCAGATTAATATTTAGAATTATAATCCAAACACAAAGGTACCAAACATAGCATATCCTTGCCGCTCTGGATAAAAGAAATTGCTTTCTACTCTCTTGTAGGCGCTAACATAGGGATGTAAGGTGTCATGTGACTCATATTAAAATTACCTATCCGAATATATACTTCATATTAATGTGCCCAGTTCCTGTTGAAGTTTATGAATTTGTGTGAAAATGACTCATGTGGAATGTACGTTTTATGGCACACTCTAGCTCTAATGGCCTAACAGGTCATGACTGACTGAGTTATTGTTTTAGGAGGAAAGTGGTTTGCAAGCAGACCCCCTGGAACCATACTAATTAGTGGTTTACAGCCATGGAGCTCATCTAGCTGTGTTTATTTAGGATAAGAGGCACTTTTGACCTCCGTTCACTTACAGCCTCACATTCCATTCAAAAGGGAGGAGGGAGGACAGGAGAGACAACATGGCTGCGACCTAACAAGATGGCTGTTCATGTACAGCATCCATGCCTCTATGGCACACAATCGTCACACAGTGGAGCTAGGGCGTATGTCACCACGCATGCCTACACGCCCGTGGCCAACTTTGAAGTGGTAAACGTGATCTTTTACCCTCATACAATGCTGTATTGTATTGTTTGTAATGTAAATGCATTACTGTGGCTCAATAAATATTTGTTTAAGAATTTTACGCTATGGCCGCTTTTCTTTTTTCATGTCCCTGCTTTCAATGTGCTTAACAACGATCTTCCAATTTGGAGTGCAGGAATGCTGTTTAATACTTGGTTGGAGGCTAAAAATGAGTTTTGGAGTGGCTGCTGTTTGATTACATCTGTGCCTTATTTGACCATTCTATAACATGATGGTCAATACTATCCGGTAAGCCTCCTGTGAGCACTGAGTGGGGTGAAATGTGGTGTATTTGTATACATTTGATATTCTTTATCATTGAAGACACAGGATTTTGATTGATGGACATTATTTATATAGTGTCTGTTTGGCACTGGGACTGATTTGATCACTTTTTAGTGTTCATTTGTTCACCATTCACATTATTTATTTTTGGTTATTTTAGCGCTGCACCTCCACACATACGGTATATGTTTTTATATTCACAGTATCAGAATATAGTGCTGGCAGCTTGTATGTTTTATGTTTGATGTTATATTGACCAGCATAGATTCTAATACTTTTTTCACTTTAAATGACCTAAAAAAGGTTTTGTTGGAGATCCACGTTTAGTATGTTCAAATCTGATATGGTATTGTACAGTCATGGCCAAAAATATTGGCACCCCTGCATTTGTGTCAGGTAATGCACCATTCCGGAGTAGAATGATGGGCTTTACCAAAAAGTTGTAATTTTGTTTTGTCTGTCCACAGCACATTCTCCCAAAAGGATTTTGGCTTCCTCAGGTAAGTTTTGGTAAACTCCAATCTGTCTTTCTTTATGTTTCTGTCAGTAGTGGGTTCTTCCTGGGTCTCCTACCGTAGCATCCCTTTTCATTCAGATTGCGGCGTATAGTGTACGCTGACACAGCTGTACCCTATGCCTGAAGGTCAGCTTGAATTTGTTTGGAAGTTTATCGGGGTTCTTTATCCACCATTCAAACAATCCTTTGTTGTAATCGTTGATCAAGTTTTTCTCTTTCGTCCACATCCAGGAAGATTAGCTACAGTGCCATGTAAACTTCTTGACAAAGTTGTACACAGTGGACACAGGAACGTTAAGATATGCCAATTGATACAGGTGAATTTAATTACAAATTACAGGAGCATCACAAACTTGGAATACAATTAGTTCTTACAATTTTGAGTAGGTGCCAATAATTTTGTCCAGTCCATTTTTGGAGTTATGTGTTGAATGTGTCATATTTGACTTTTTGTTTCCCCACTATTTTGTGTCATACCAATACAAACAAAAGATATAAACATGAGAATGCCTAAACATTTGTAACTGCAACAATTTTCAAGGAGAAGTGGTGCATTGTTTGACAGAAATGCGGGGGTGCCAATATTTTTGAGCATGACTGTAAGCTGTTTCCATAAATAAGGTTGTCATATGTAGCGCCCTTATAAATGTGATGACATTTTTCATTAACGGCATGCTCAGGATGAAAGATTCACGGAATTGCTGGGCACTCATCGCCACGTCACTCACTGACATGAAACATGCCCTCTACATCTGTTACTACTGCCTGTTCCCACAAGCTGTAGTGTAAGATCTGTTCTAAACTTCCCCTTCTGGAGCAGCAATTTGATTGGCGACTTGGTGGTGATCATAAACATCTGCAACGTGCAAATCTTTCCCAATCCAAACACAGCAATGTTAATAAAACAATGGGCCAGCTGCAAGGTCTAAATGTTAGTTTTTATAAAGAATTACATTTATAAATCTTGCATAATGAAGCAAATCTAGCCTGCATTGTTTTCCTTCCAGAGTAGATGTCCAACCACATAATGAAACATACATAACGTGCCTCAGAACTTCATACAAGATGACACTTGAAGGAAGATCCCAGTTTCAGGAAAGCTACTAAAATGACTACTCAAGCCATTTTGTATAATAATATTATTATTATTAGAATACAGCATTTATATAGAGCCAACAGTTTGCGCAGCGCTTTACAAAATGAAGGTAGATATTACAGTTACAATACAATTTGGTACAAGAGGAAACAGAGGGCCCGGCTTGTTAGAGCTGATCAATGTCCTTTCCATGTGTATGTAGAGTAAATGTTAAAAAAAAGTCTCTTTTTGCAATAATAACATTTTTCATTTTTTACACAGGATTTCCCATAATAGCAACCTTCTTGCTCCATTAAGTGGCTCAATGCCTCTCCCAGAAGTTAGTGAGTGGAAATTGCCAGTATGGGCTAGATGATTTTCTCCAATAGAAGATTGATAAAAAAAAAAAAAGTGGAACCCCAGATGAAAAAATAGACAGCTGTCAAATAATGTGGAAGCAAGTTATAGGAGAGTTAGCAATTTATGAATAAGCTAATTTATACTGACATTGCTGGCAGAACAATTAATTTGTTAAACTTCATAAAAAATGAAGCTGTTATCAGTTATCAGTGTGAGTTAAACCTAAAGTTCACATAATTCCTGAGCATGAGATTAGACAATCCTCCAGTAGAAAGAAAAAGTCTGTAACAGATGAGGCTGGTTGAGAGTGGGAGGGATTATACAGGGATGTCTCTGCAGCCAATTTCCAATCACCTGAAGGTAGCTACGCAAGTATAACCCACTGGAAAAGTATTTTTATGGTAAATAAGAAAATTATATTCTCTCTCAAGTGGATTTCCAGAAGTCTGTGTCCTGTACTGTTAGGGAAAACAGGGTTTTTAACTTACCAGTAAAATCCTGGAATACACCACAGGATCCTCCCTTCTGTTCTTATGGTCTCCCCATTCTTTGTTACTAAACAGAGGCTAGCTGGGAGTGTGAAGGATTATATAGGGAATGTCCCCGCAGCCTCTCTTTTTGCCAGTGTCCAATCACCTGAAGGTAGCTGTATATACAGTGCCTTGAAAAAATATTCATACCCCTTGAAATTATACACATTTTGTCATGTTACAACCAAAAATATAAATGTATTTATTGGGATTTATTTATTGCAGGTATTATTAATTTAATACAGTATTTATGTAGCGCTAAAAGGTTTGCTCAGCGCTGTACATTATAGTGGGGGACAGAACATGAGACAATACAATAACAAAACAAAACACAAGGGGTTCAAGGGCCCGCTCTTTCGAGCTTACAATCTAGGTACTTATATAGCGCCATCAATTTACACAGCGCTTTACATATATATATATTGTGACAGTATGAACGGCAAAGTGATGGATGGAAGATATGTGTCACCTCGCATGAGGTCATACTGTGAGGTGTAAGGTGGAGTCCACTCCGGGTTTTCGGGTCCACAATGGCAGAGGTGGTTCCGAACCAGAGTTTGAACTCCACTAATGACCACCAACAGGTGATACAAAAAGGGCAGGGCTGGAGCAAGGAGTTGCTCGTGGCCTGGGACTCAGAGAGGTATTCTGAGAGAGCTGTGTGTATGGACTATACCTACAAGAAAAGGTTTGCTGTTATTTTGTTTTGGTGACAGGGAGAAGCCCTTCACCTCTGAGAGAGGAAACATCTTCTGTTTTAGTTAGTGCCTGGATGGCAAGGGTTTATTTTGATGTTTTGTTTATTTTGATATTTCTTGCAAACCTTTTTAATAAAACTGACAACCAGTCAGATTTTGCCGAAAGCCTGCTGTGCGGTCTACCTTTGTCCCAGGGAAGGAGATCCCCCACCTGAGCTAACCCCCACAATATATATTGTACATTCACATCAGTCCCTAACCCTCAAGGGGCATACAATCTAAAGACCCTGACTTACATTCATACATACACATACTAGGGCCAATTTAGACAGGATCCAATTAACCTACCAGCATGTCTTTGGAGTGTGGGAGGAAATCGGAATACCCGGAGGAAACCCACGCAGGTGGCAGGTGGTGCCGTGGTTGGGATTTGAACCAACAACCCTAGTACTACCAGGCGGAAGTGCTAACCATTTAGCCACTGTGCAGCCCCTATTTTTATGTGATGGGCCAACACAAAGTGGCACATAGTTGTGAAGTGGAAGGAAAATGATAAATGGTTTTCAAAATTTTTTACAAATAAAAATCTGAAAAATGTGGCATGCAGTTCTATTCAACCCTAACTAAAATCTAGTGGAATCAAGTGCCTTCAGAAGTCACCCAATTAGTAAATAGAGTTCACCTGTGGGTAATTTAATCTCAGTCTAAATACAGCTATTCTGTGAAGCCCTCAGAGGTTTGTTACAGAACATTATTGAACAAACAGCATCATGAAGGCCAAGGAACATACCAGACAGGTCAGGGATAAAGTTGCGGAGAACTTTAAAGCAGGATTAGGTTATTCAAAAATATCCCAAGCTTTGAACATCTCACGGAGCACTGTTCAATCCATCATCTGAAAATGGAAAGAATATGGTACAACTGCAAACCTACCAAGACATGGCCATCCACCTAGACTGACAGGCCAGACAAGGAGAGCATTAATTAGAGAAGCAGCCAAGAGTTCCTTGGTAACTCTGGAGGAGCTGCATGTCACAAGTTAGCTTGCAGCCTCTTGTGTGTTTATTCTTACCTCCTTGCTGCTCTTGATTCCTTCTCATGTGTGTTTGTCTGTGCTCACCTGTGGGCGTCGTCTGCTATTCCCTGGGTTTTATGTCCTTCCCTTTCATCACTTCCTGGGCCTCCTCCTAGCTGGCTTGTCTATTTAAGATATACTCAGTCTGTCCCACTTTGCCTGAGCAACTTCGTGTTGTTGGAGCTCCCGTGTGTTCCTGCTGTGAATCCTGTATTGTCTATCTGTGTACTGACCCCGGCTTCGTTCCTAACCTTGCTTGTTTTCCGCCTGTCCTGGCCTCAGCTTGCTCATTGGATTCCCTGTGTCTTCTCCCTTTCACCCTGCTCCCACTAGCGGTCTCCTCCACCTCAGCTGGGTGTACCTGGGGGCTGCAACCTACTCCCAGCCTGCTGCAAGTCCATCCCCACCATCAGGGGCCCTGGTGAACAAGCAGGCTGGGGCTTAGATTCTGCGCCCTGGGGAACCCCAAGCTGTGGATCTATAGAGCTCACTACCATAGGTCGTGACAGTTTGCTCAGGCCCTGAGCTCTTCGGAGACACCGCAGCCTGTCCTGGAACAACTTCAGGCTTTGGCGCTGAGAGTCGAGGTCCAGCAGGCCTTCCAAGAACAAATCATGCACTGTCTGCAGGAACTCTCCTCCCGGTTGGATCAGCTACAGGTTGTGTCCACTTCCTCACCCTCTGTTTCGGCCCCGGCTTCGGCTGCTCCACCTTCCTCTGTTCCCCCAGTGGAACACTGTCCTTCGAGACTCCAGCTGCCTCCACCGCCTCACTTCTCTGGTGATCCCAAGGCTTGTCGGGGCTTCATCAATCAGTGCTCAATTCACTTCGAGCTAGCAGCCCACCATTTTTCTACTGATCGTTCCAAGGTGGCGTATATAATTTCCCTCCTATCTGGTGAAGCACTGGCTTGGGCCTCGCCACTGTGGGAGAGACAAGATCCAATTATTTGCAGCCTCCCAGCCTTCCTGCAAGCTTTCCGTAAGACATTTGATGTGCCTGGCAGGACTTCATCTGCCTCAGGAGCTCTTCTTCAGCTTTGTCAAGGTAGCAGGACTGTTGGACAATATGCAGTTCTGTTTCGCACCTTAGCATCGGAACTGGCATGGAATAATGAGGCCCTCTCTGCAACCTTTTGGCAGGGTCTAGCAGACCGTATTAAGGACAAACTAGCTGGAAAAACCATACCCACCTCCCTGGATGACTTGATTGCTCTTAACATCCAGATTGATATCTACTTCCAGGAGCAAAATCTGGAAAGGGCTCATCCACGTCGCTCTCCAGTGGCTTTTTTTGCTCCTGTTTTCCAGAAAATCCCTGATCAACTTACCTCTGTGACCGTACCAATGTCTGAAGAGCCAATGCAGTTAGGCAAAACACACCTTACTCCACAAGAGCGATCACGTTGCCTAAGATTTGGTCTATGCCTTTACTGTGGGGCTGAAGGTCATCTAATTAAGTCTTGTTCTGTCCGCCCACCTCGCACTGTACCCGTGGCTGAGGCCACCACCTCTCCGATGCTCCCTCAACATTGCCAGACCTTACAAGATGTTTCTTGTAGTAAGGCTGCTCCCCTGCCTACTCCTATTGCGGGCCCCCTTCCGGTACTGTCCACCTCTAGTTCCTTACCCTCTTTGCTGCCCAAACCTTCGGTCCCTTTACATATGTTGCAGCTCAGAGCTCCTATGTCGCTACCTTCTGCGTGGGTGGAGGTCCCAACATCTGTGACCTCTGTACCATCTGAGTTCCCAGATTCATGTGCCCTGCATGCTGAGACCCCAAAACTCCAGCTGCTTTGGACCCAGCCGTGGTTTCCACATTAGTAGCTACTGTACCCTGTGTCCCCTGTCCTGCACCCCTACACCCTGCAGTGCCTTCTGTCCCCTGTCCTGCCCCCATACACCCTACTGTGCCCTCCCTGGCAACCTCCTCACCAGACCCTTCATCCTGGTTTTTGGTGTCTGCTCCAGCCCAGTTTCCTGTCGTATGTTCTCCTATTCTTACTCCTTCTGAGGCAAATGTTTCCAAGAGCTTACATCTGTCAGCTTCTAAGTACAAAGTAGCTGCAGATTGTCATCGCCGCGTGAGTCCCAAATATTTCCCGGGTGACAATGTTTAGCTTTCTACCAAGAGTATCCATCTACGGGTACCCTTTATGAAATTTGCTCCTCGGTTCATTGGTCCCCTTACCATCCTTCGCCAGGTCAATCCTGTTGCTTTCAAACTTCACCTCGCTTCACATCTGAGAATCCCTAATGTTTTCCATGTTTCTCTTCTGAGACCGTATATCATCAACAGATTTTCCTGTCCTCTGCATCATTCTTCCCCAATAGCGAGTACTTCGGATCAGTATGAAGTCAAGCAAATCTTGGATTCTAAATTCATCAGAGGGAAGCTCTTGTATTTAATTGACTGGAAGGGATATGGTCCTGAGGAGAGGTGTTGGATTCCTTCTACTGATGTTTCTGCAGCCCGTCTGGTGGAATTTTTTTCATCAGAAGTTTCCCCTTAAGCCTGGCCCTAAAAAAGTGGGGAGACCTTGTAAGAGGGGGAGTACTGTCACAAGTTAGCTTGCAGCCTCTTGTGTGTTTATTCTTACCTCCTTGCTGCTCTTGATTTCTTCACATGTGTGTTGTTCTGTGCTCACCTGTGGGCGTCGTCTGCTATTCCCTGGGTTTTATGCCCTCCCTTTCATCACTTCCTGGGCCTCCTCCTAGTTGGCTTGTCTATTTACGATATGCTCAGTCTGTCCCACTTTGCCTGAGCAACTTCGTGTTGTTGGAGCTCCCGTGTGTTCCCGCTGTGAATCCTTTATTGTCTGTGTACTGACCCCGGCTTCGTTCCTAACCTTGCTAGTTTTCCGCCTGTCCTGACCTCGGCTTGCCCATTGGATTCCCTGTGTCTTCTCCCTTTCACCCTGCTCCCGCTAGCGGTCTCCTCCACCTCAGCTGGGTGTACCTGGGGGCCGCGACCTGGTCCCAGCCTGCTGCAAGTCCATCCCCACCATCAGGGGCCCTGGTGAACAAGCTTAGATTCCATGCCCTGAGGAACCCCAAGCTGTGGATCTATAGAGCTCATTACCATAAGTCGTGACACTGCAGAGATCCACGACTCAGGTTTGAGAATTTGTTCACAGGACAACTATTAGCCGTACACTCCACAAATCTGGCCTTTATGGAAGAGTGGCAAGAATAAAGCCATTGTTGAAAGAAAGCCACAAGCAGTTCCATTTGCAGTTTGTGGGAAGCCATATAGGTGCTCTGGTCAGATGAGACCAAAATTGAACTTTTTGGCCTAAAAGAAAAATGCTGGGGGCGACACTCTAACACTGCATATCACCCTGAAAACACCATCCCCACCGTGAAACATGGTGGTGGCAGCATCATGTTGTGGGGATGCTTTTCTTCAGCAAGGACAAGGAAGCTGGTCAGAGTTGATGGGAAGATGGATGGAGCCAAATACTGGCAATCTTATAAGAAAACCTGTTATAGTCTGCAAAAGACTTTAGAGTGGGATGGAGGTTCACATTCCAGCAGGACAACCACCCTAAACATACAGCCAGAGCTACAATGGAATGGTTTAGATCAAAGCCTATTAATGTGTTAGAATGGTCCAGTCAAAATCCAGACCTAAATCCAATTGAGAATCTGTGGCAAGACTTGAAAATTGCTGTTCACAGATGCTGTCCCTTCAATCTGACAGAGCTTGAGCAATTTTGCAGAGAAGAATGGGTACAAATTTCACTCTCTAGATGCGCAAAGCTGGTAGAGGCATCCCCAAAAAGACTTGCAGCTGTAATTGCAGCAAAAGGTGGTTCTACAAAGTATTGACTCGGGGGCGGAATGCAAATGTACGCCACACTCTTCAGATATTTGTTTTGTAAAAATTTTTAAAAACCATTTATCATTTTCCTTCCACTTCACAATTATATGCCACTTTGTGTTGGTCTATCACATAAAATCCCAATAAAATATATTTACTTTTTTGGTTGTAACATGACAAATTATGGAAAATTTCAAGGGGTATGAATACTTTTTCAAGGCACTATAACCCATTCGTAATAATTTGAAAAAGCCTGCCTTACTGTATTCATCGGTAACCACTGACTCCACTCTGAAACACTGGGCTACTATGCATGACTGAAATCAACATCTGCCTTGCCAAGACTTTGAAACTGCTGTTTCTATTGCCTGTCTTGAATAATACTTACACTTTTATTGGTGCCGTGGCCAAGATCAAATACCTAGCCTTATCTTGCTGTCTTCATCCTGCTTTAGGCCCCATGTACACGGGACACTTCTGAATGATGGAAACTGACTGCTGGAAAATGTAGGTTCAAAAACGTCTGTTTAGCAGCGTTTTCATAACTCCTTTATGCGCGTTGATGTGCGTTTGCGTTTAGAAGCGTTTTTTAAAGATCAGCACAGGAAAACCTCCCAGATGCCCAGAATGTACTGAAAAGTGGTACATTATTAACTATTTCAGACTGTTTCAGAGAAATACAGAGAGTAGAATCAGAGAGAGCAGTATGTGTTGAGATAATTAGGTGTGAGTTGCTCATTAACATTTCTTTTGTTTCTAACAGTGGGAAAGGTGTCTGGTGGAGTGAGTCACTAAGGCTACCTGACAGGGGGTCTTCCTGAGGAATTTGAGGAGTGAATAGACATTTACATATCTTTTGTTTCCAAGGGTGGGAGAGGTCTGAGGTGTGCATTGGTCATTAAAATGTGTGACAAGCTTGGTAGGAACATCCTGTGTTAAGTGTTTTGTCCATCTGAGTACCTTGAAAACGCTTTGCATGCAATTTCATGATGAAAAAAGGCTCTGGACAGCATTGGGAACTGGAAGAGTTAAAAAAAAAATTTCAAACACAAACGCTTAGAAACACTTAGTTGCGTTTACAAGCATTTTACGTTTGAAATGCTGATAATATCGACTGCTGAACGCAAGTTTTCTGCATTTAAAAAAACAACTGTAGACTCAAATGCCTGTAAATGACTGTAAACGAAGATATGTACACAGACACATAGGAAAACATTAGGGTGACTTCAGGGGCTGCTGAAAAAAACCGCTGAACAGCTCCTAAATGTGAGTTTATCAGCTGCAGTGTACATGAGCCCTAACACTCTGTTTAAGACAGAAAACCTCCACTTTCACTATGTGTGTTTTATTAGCTCTTAATTGATTAATTATCTAACCTCCCCCTGCTCCATCCCAGAAAAAATCAGTATAACTCTTGGAAAGGCTGGCAAGGGAAGCCTGGCCATCTCTTGCACAAAGTTCCATTCTGCTCTAAGTACATGGGACTTTCAACATGGCACTTTTACTAAGGCAAATCTCTGCATTGGCTTCCACTAGCTGAACGTTTAAAATTCAGAATGCTAACCACAATGTACAAAGCCATGCGCAACATTGCCCCCAGCTATATCACCAACCTCATATGCAGAGAGATCGCCCAAATCGTCCTCTTCGCTCCTCACAAGACGTCTTGCTTTCTAGCTCTCTTGTTACCTCCTTTCACGCTCTCCTCCAGGACTTTTCTGAAATTCTCCTATCCTCTGGAACTCCCTACCCCAGTACGTCTGGTCAGCTCCTACCCTGTTCACCTTTAGGTGATCCTTGGAAACTCATTTATTCAGGGAAGCCTACCTCACCTCCACCTAAAAAGCTGTACTTGAGTCACCTCCATCAGACCATCACCTACAGCTATTACCTTTTGTACCATCTCCCCTTCCTTTTAGATTATAAGCTCCATGAGCAGGGCCCTCCTATTCCTTCTCTATTGAACTGTATTGTAATTGTGCTGCCCCCCTTTATATTTTAAAGCGCTGCGAAAACTGTTGGTGCTATTTAATCCTGGATAATAATAAAAAAAGGAAAGTTTGGGTAGCTCATGGAGAACATTACAAGGAGACAGAAACACAGTAAAAATGATTCACTGAAAAATAGACTACATGGCCAAAAGAAATGGATACATTGTGTATACATTATTTTTGGGAAATAAGGGTATAATTTAGTGTCACTTTAAATCACACCGATACCTGATAATCCTGCAGTTTAATGGGTTCATTATTGTGCAGTTTAATCAGTATTCTGTAAATGACAGCAACAAAAATGAGCCTTTTCAAGTGCTAACCTCCCAATTCAATTATCACATTGTTTTGCTTACAGAAGTGAAAAAGAACAAAAACAGAATAAAAAAAGAACTGTATAGTTCATAATAACCAAAGCGATACCATTTAAAAATTTCAAGCACAGCCAGAAAGTACAACATATCAATATGCTTTGTGTTTACAAGGTTTTTTTCTTAAGCCATGATAGGTCTTTGTTGTAGATACAGTCTTAGCCCCACTGCTCCGCCCTACTTTGGTGCAGTTGTCTCAAGACCACCTGACTCAGTAGCTCCCAGAGGCCTTTGATCCAACAGATGAGTGCAATTGCGCTGTTTGAAAGGCTGTAATTATGTTATTTCTGACAAATAAATCTCAGAGAACTTCCTACCCTGACATCTCTGATCAGGATCTTCCTTTTTTTACAGCCTGCAGAGGTACTGTGGGAAAGCTTTACTCTTTCAAAAGAAGGATTTTACGCTTACAATATAACAGCCACAGGAGACATACTTCTGGGAAAAAGGCAGCACACCAGCTGTATACGAGAAAAAGCGCAACCAGCTATTAATATATTCTACACTCTTATAAATAAGATATACATTTGTTTCCATCAAAGTGGACAGTAACAAAATGCAGCTTTACAAGGCATAAATTTCAAGTACTGATAGGTGTAAAAGCACTGTTGTAAGATTGTCAAGACCTACAGTATCTTCAGCTATTTTTTTAGCTTTGGAAACGGGGGGGGGGGGGGGGAGGTGGAATTTGTGTAAGGTTTGTATTTCTGTCTGTGATCCCACTGCAGGGGTGTATATAATTTGATTTTCTTGGAAGGAGTCTGTGTGCTTGTATATGCAGCTAAAAAGTGGGCATGATTATTAAACTGGGTGTTGCTTTACAGTGTAGTGTGCTTGTAGTCTGCCACCTTTCCCTTTTAGCTTTGCTATGGTTTAGACAAAAAAGGGCCTGGGGATACACTGAAGAGATTTCTGAAAGAGACTGAAAGAGAAATTAACCCACAGCATTGAATTCAGTGCCAGCAATGTCAAACCCCAGCATGTGTCAGGGCCAATAATAACTCCCAATAAGTGTCATGTCAAATTCAACATTAATCCCCAGTATTTTGAGGTATGCAAAAAAAACATACCTCCATGCTGCAGCATCGTTGAGACACTGCAGCTGCCCCACGTTGGCTCTAAATTAGTAAAACAACAACAAAAAAAAGCAAATGTACACCCAAGTAACAACATCAAATCATAAAAAGTGAATTACATAAACAAGGGTGCTGAAACCAGAGATTTGCTTTCCCTGAGAAAGACCCTGGAATAATATACTTTATATAAATAATAGGCAGCTCTCCAAATAGCTAACTTTTCAAGTTTTATATATTTATGAAACAAAGCATGATATAACGACATAGCAATAAATTGTACTTTCACAAGATCTCCCCCAGTTCCTTTAACTAGATCATACTTTCTCAAACTTTGTAAGGTGAGGAACCCTTGAAATAACATTCTGGTATCAACGGAACCTTGCTAATATTGACTATATCTAAAGCTCATGGTACATTAGTGTGATGGCCACTGGGTAGATTGCTCCTTACATTTGTGGTCATTGAGAACATTTGCTCCTTACAAATAGCCATTTACAACAATGATATTTTGAGCTAATTATCTGAAAGATAGAAATGGCTGATTGCTCAAGGAACCCCTAGCAAGTTTTGGAGGAACCCCAGGGTGATCTAGACAAAGGCACACTCTCAGCTGTAAGCACCATATACATTTAGAACAAGGAGGAGATCCAGGCTAAAAGTACAAAAGTTAAAGTTCAGCTTTTGTAATTTGTAAAGAAAAAAATAATAAATGCATGTCTTTTTGCATGTAAAAATGTGCATTTAATATTATTTTACATTGCAGACTTTAAAGTATTGGACCCACAGTCAGCAGGTCACAGGTGCAATGCCTGGATCCTGCAGATTCTCAGTAAGCTGTCTGTACGGGTAGGCAGTTACTGAATGGCAGGAAGGATTAATAAACTACGAGAGCACTCACCAGCGCCCTCACAGTTTATTAACAACTACAAGCTGTCAGCTGTAATGGCTAATGGTACTTGTAAGATAGGAAAATTGGATGGGAGCTGGAGAGACATTTAATCTCACCTGTCCTTGTGTAGTGGTTTTATAGGTGCAACACCCCTATTTAATCAGAAAAAATCAAAGACCCTAACAGAGGAAACAAGTATCTCTGCCAGAAGTCTCAGTAGTGGAAAAAAAAAGGACTACACTGGGGCTCTTGTTTGGGCAAACCTTGCCCCTTTTTTTGTTCACTACTGAGACTTCTGCCTTTTTACCATCTAGGCGCAACCAAGCTTGGGTTTCATCATTAAATTTTGATGGTTGGTTACCATATCCTTACACAATTGGAATGAACATTGGTTTGGCTTTCTGTTATCTATCTGACCAGAGGTACTCCTGGATTGATGGTTCCCTAATAGAACCAGAGGCACTCTTGAACTGGTGGTTTCCTCCCCGTTGTCTGCTGAATAAAGCTTTCTCCTTATATTTTCTACCAATATTGATCTTCATCTACATCAGGTGTTGCTAATGAACAGAGCACCATCATCGGCACTGTTGTTTTGTTTTTCATAAATTCCCTGAAGAAGTGGGTTATATCCCACGAAACACGTCGGATTTCTTCATTGATTATCCAGTTTTCTAATTCAATCCTATGGAAAAACATTTTGTTATTTCACCTGTTGAATGACGATCAGTTTCTCTAGTGGTGTTGGTGAGGCTTCAGGACTCATGCCTGTGATTCTTTTGCGTTCCCGGCCGGAGTCTTTTGCCCGCTGTTGCCATTTTATTTCTTGATTGATTTTTTACAGTTCCTTATTCAATCCTATGAAAAAACATTTTTGGATTTTACTTGTTTAAAGACTATCTATTTCTCTAGTGTTATCGGTGAGGCTTCTGGACTCTTGTCCATGATGCTTTTGCATCCCGGGCTAGAGCCTTTCCTCACTGTTGCCATTTATAGATATATATTTTATTTTTGTTGCTTTATTATGTATGTGCCTATTTTGGCTGTTGTTTTTCTTACCACTTGTGTGTTGTTTTTTTTTATAAAAATATAATAAAGCATGTTCCATTTTATCTAGTGTTTCCATGTTGTGCATTTCTATACTTTCATATGGTATGGTGCCTTGATAAGCCCCATTAGTTTTTCCTCTGTTAGGGTCTTTGCTTTTTTTCTGATGGTACTTGTAATTTATTCACAGGAAATTGTGAGTGAATGACACGGCCGTGTGGGTACAGCCCCATGCGGCTGTGCTGTTTTCAAATTGTGACAGCAGGTGAAGGGAGAAGATTCCCAGCATAGGAGCATGTTACATCATAAATATGGGTGTAACATGTAAAATGTTCCTAAAGGTGAACTATGTTTCATAAAGGTGAACAAGCATCAATATACATGAATAGATGCCAGAAAAAAAACTTCGGTTGTCATGCAGACACACAGTGAGATCCACCAAAATGCACAAATGGATCTCTCTTGAGAGGGGTTTTCACTCCAAAACTTTGTGTAGCACTACCCCCACAGGGGCCACTGGATAATGCTTGTCCCCAATGGTTGCCCTTATCTTGCAAGTCTTCTGACACCTCTGATACTCTGGTAGGTATTTGCTAAAGCTAAAGAGTGCAAAATCTAGTGCAACTCTGCATTGAAGCCAATTAGCTTCCAGGTTTTATTGCCAAAGCTTAATTGAACAAGATGAAGTTAAAAGCTGATTGGCTACCATGCACAGCTGCTCCAGATTCTGAGCGCTCCACTTTTAGTAAATCTCCTCTGGGTTCAGACATACACTGCTCAAAAAAATGAAAGGAACACTTTGAAAACACATCAGATCTCAATGGGGAAAATATCATGCTGGATATCTATACTGATACGGACTGGGTAATTTGTTAGGAATGTAAGGATGCCTCATCGTTTGATGGAAATGAAAATTATCAACATACAGAGGACTGAATTCAAAGACACCCCAAAAATCAAAGTGAAAAAATGATGCAACAGGCTAGTCCATTTTGCTGAAATTTCATTGCAGCAACTCAAAATGGTACTCAGTAGTTTGTATGGCCCCCTCGTGCTTGTATGCATGCCTGACACTGTCGAGGCATGATCCTAATGAGACCACGGATGGTGTCCTGGGGTATTTCCTCCCAGATCTGGAACAGGGCATCACTGAGCTTCTGAACAGTCTGAGGTGCAACCTGGTATCGTCAGATGGACCGAAACTGATATCCCAGAGGTGTTCTATTGGATTTAGGTCAGGCGAGCGTGGGGGCCATTCAATGGTATCAATTCCTTCATCCTCCAGGAACTGTCTGCATTCTCTTGCCACATGAGGCCGGGCATTGTCATGCACCAGGAGGAACCCAGAACCCACTGCACTAGCATAGGGTCTGACAATGGATCCAAGGATTTTCATCCTGATACCTAATGGCAGTCGGTGCCATAGTCTAGCCTGTAGAGGTCAGTGCATCCCTCCATGGATATGCCTCCCCAGACCATCACTGACCCACTACCAAAACGGTCATGCTAAATAATGTTACAGGCAACATAATGTTCTCCACGGCTTCTCCAGACCCTTTCCCGTCTGTCACGTGTGCTCCGGGTGAACCTGCTCTCATCTGTGAAAAGCACAGGGCACCAGTGGCGGACCTGCCAATTCTGGCTTAGGGCCCACTATAGGGCTCTCAGGCCTTGAGTCCTGTGTTTTTAAAGTTGTTGTTATGGTGGTATCCACTGTCTTTTGCTAGCAATGGTGGGGCCCAAAGGCATTAGGGAATATTGGTAATTCAATAAAGTTAAACACATAAGCCGTGGCACTGCTCAAAGCAAAGGGTCTCCTGGTAACTGAGGTGTAAAAGTGTCTGCATGCAGTGACTCTAGGGTGATGACAGAAAGAGGTTGGGCATCTGCCCACTCACAAAGGAGCACGGCCTCCTAGGAACAAGAGTTCTTGCCCAGGCTCTTGCCTGTTTGCAGGGAAGTTTAGCCTGACAGTTTGTTAGCGTGGCGAGCAGTAATGTTTGTATGAAGACCGGATAGTGACAGTCCCAATGCAGAGAAGCTAATGCGATCTTGGTGTGGGGATCTGTGGCAATGCTGTGCTGAACTGATGTGCAAAGTCCTGCAGTGCATCAGTAGGCCAGCAATCTGTCTCTATAGGAGAATGGCAGTCTCCTTATGTTCAGCTGTGAATCCCACACCAGGAGTAAGAGACAGTCCCTCGCTGTAGAATATATCTGCTTTCCCAGCATCCTTTCCATTTGCCAGCTCTCTGATATTTGTAGCTCAATCACCACTCAGGAATACAGGATGTATTGGCTATGAGACTAAAGGTCCAAAGATCCTCTGCTGTCAGAAAAACCGAATCCATTTGTTGTCCCACACTGCCAGTAGAAAGTGATGCAGCGGTCCCAGTACTGGGCACTAAGGGGAAAAGGATTAATCATAGTCTCATCGGTAAATCTTCCTGAATGGCATAATTCCACATATACCCATGGCATGTGTGAGCAATATATTATTTAAGTGACAACTTTGTATAAAAAAAAAATATTTTTTTGTCATTTTCTAAAAACTTGTGGTAAAAAATTAATTCTTCTGTTGACTATATATTTTAACCACTTTCGGGCTGCCCACCCGCAATGTGCCGCGGACAGGCGGCAGCAGCAGGACCAGCGACGTACCCATGCATAGCTGTTTACTTCCTGGTCTGGAGTACGCATGCGTGTGCACCCCCGCTGTCATTTGCTGTAGGAGATGCATGTCAACGGGTGTTGGCCAGTGATTTTTGCCGGGACTCAGCAGATCTCCAAAAGCAACTGGAGAAACAGAGCTGTGCCTGTATTTGTAAATACAGGCACAGGATCTAGCAGGATCTTCTCTCCCTGGAACCATTTTGTTTCAGTAAGAGAAGTTAGAGACACCACACGTGAGTAAAAGCAGCACACTTCACCCACACACTTTAGATAGAGACATTTTAGAGTTTATTAGGGAAGAAACAGTGAAGTAGAGCCCCCACTGCCCAGACTACATGGGAAGCAGTGGCAAGATACTATGGGACTTGGTGTTGTCTTTGTTCTGCAAGGGGTACTACTTATATGTGGACACTTTCTATACAAGCGTGCCACTATTTAGACATTTGTACAATCTTGCAATTGGCGCCGTGCGACCTAATCACCGGGGCTTCCCCTAACGGATTGTAAACACTTAGAAAAGGAGAGAAAGCCTGCTTGAGAAATGATGAATTGCTTGCAGTGAAGTGGAAGGAAAAACGGGATCTCAAACAATGGCGTCACTTCCGGTTCCAAAGATCGCCACTTCCGGATTTCGCTCTACCAATCACTAACGCATTTCGTCACATCCAGACTTATTCATAGGGAGTAATGAATAAATCCGGATGTGACGAAACGCGCCAGTGATTGGTTGAGCAAAAACCGGAAGTGACGATCTTTGGAACCGGAAGTGACACGCATTGTTTGAGAGCGTGGATCGGCAGCGGTGAGAGCATTGTACGGTCTACCCTCTCTGACATTACCTTCGCTGCATTTAAGGAGATATATCTTTGGGCTTATCTTGAATTTTGTTCTTGTAAGTGAGTTTCTTTGAGCAGATATTAAAGAGTTTTAAAGGATACTACACTATGTTCGGTCTCTATTTCCTCTCTTTCGCTTAATATGGAGAAACATCTCCAAGAAATTTAGGTCTGGAGTGTTGGAGCCATTCTGGGGAGATTATTGTGGAAAGTCTGGTACTGAGGCTGTTTATTTGAAGTGTTGGAATCATTCTGGAAGGAACTGATGCATATGAGTGAATATCCTGATCTGGAGAAATATATGTTTAAACAAAAGTGCATTTTGCCAACCATGAGAGCGGGAAGCAAATAAAGCTGGTGAGTGCATACCTAAGGGCACAGTTTTGAAGATTTTTTACAGTCACGTGGTGATTTTATTTTGCATTACTCAATTCACACGGTGGATATGAGGACTTTTATGATGGTTTATTATATGATTTATATTTTATTGTTAATCGTTGTTGTTTGCTTTGCAGGAACACAATTCAGCTGCAGCACCAATCTGTTTATTCTGACAGCAACAGGGCCTTGCCTTCATAATATACGTCAATGCGTGCAGCGCTGTTGGATGGGATTTTTCATCCGCAGGTAAAAAAATAACTTATGTGCCCAAGCATGGGGGCCTGGGGTGGTCAGTGGGTGGATCGCTCCAATGTTTCGGCATACATTTTTTTTAACTTTTTCTGACAGAGATTTCTTTATCCACATTGATCGATGTGAATGGAAGAATCTCTTAGGGTCTTTTTTTTGTGCAGCCCACAGGCTGAATGAAAGAAAGGACATTATCCTTGGCTTGATATAGCTCAACCGTCCAGATTTGACCAGTCCCTCTTGTCTTATGTACCAACTTATTTTTATATTTCTTTTTTCTCTTCTCTGCCGCGATCCCCCTGGAGCCCCCCCCCTTCTTTTTTTTGTGTTTGTTTTTTTTGTCTCCATTCTCTTCGCTCCTTTCTTTCCTCTTGTCTAGTCTGTCTTCTTCAGGTTATTTGTGCTGATTGTGATTTCTGTTTTGCGTCCCATACCAGCAATACTGCACCCATGTGCTGCACTCCTTTGAGAGCCCTGCGTGTTAAGTGCCTCTCTGTACCCAGAGAGGCTCTTTCCCCTATTCATTGCGCATTCTGTATGTTGATTCTCCAACAACTTTTCCTGAGAGTTTATTATGTTATTAGTCTCTAAATGTCCATCATTCTTGCAATTTATTGCCTTTTCTTTCTGTACGGCACTTATGTATGCAGTTTATTTTCATGTTTTCTCATCAGTACATATTCTGTATTATCCATCAAATCTTTTGTATGTTATATTCCTGCTGGTCATTGCATATGTTCTTGTCTGATTCTCTGCTGTTTTCTATTCTATAATAAAATTCTTTGTAAAAGAAAGAAAGGACATTACATGTATGCCCAACATTAGAAGTGGGTGGATGCAGGGCGGTATATTCTAATAGTAGGCATACCACACACTCTTTCTGGCAGAGATTTCTTCATCCACATTGAGCGATGTAAATGGAGGAATCTGTTAGGTTCTCTTTTTTTGTTCAGCCCACAGGCTGCATGAAAAAAGAACATTACATATATTAACAACAAGAACCAGTGATGTACTGGTATGTCGCTGGACCATGAATGGTTATACTGGGATGATTCCTGCAGCATCATACTGGTATCATTTTTTTCAGCCGAAGCTCGGCTTTCATGTAAAAGCAATCCTAGTGGCTAATTAGCAGCAGGAGGGGATGCCCACAACCTCCCACCGCCTTCCACGGCTTTTTTAGGCTCTCCTGTTCCACCAGGGAATCCAGGAATGCAGCTGGTGGTTCAGCCTGCTGACAATAGAGCTGATCAGAGACTGGAATGGCTCCAAACATCTCTATGGTCTAAAAAACCGGAAGCTCTGAGCATTTCATCACTTCAGTTTCTCCAGGTATAAACAGCGCAATTTTTAAAATAGGAAAGCATCTAATCATATTAATCTTGGTGTGATCAGATGCTGTAAGAACAGAGGAGAGATCTACAATCTAATAGACCCCAGATTTCTTAGAAGAGAGTACCTGTCAATGACTATTGCTATCATATATCTACATTAAAAAAGTGATAAATGTTGTTATAATTCCACTAACAGTTGACCATGGAATATTTAGTAGCAAGGAAATTTCATGGATCGACCTTTTGCACAGGTGGCAACCTACCATAGTATGATGCTTGAATTCAGAGCTCTTGAGAGCAACCCATTCTTTCACAAATGTGTGTAGAAGCAGTCTGCATGCCTAGGTGATTGATGTTATACACCTGTGTTCATTGGCGGTGATTGGAACAGTTCAATCCAATGATTTGGAGGGGTGTCCCAATACTTTTGGAAATATAGTGCATGTTCTTTTTTTAACTGCAGATGAAAAATATCATCCAACCTCACTGCACACACTGACATATATTCTTAGAGAACACCCTGTTGCTGTCAGAATAACAGATCGGTGCTGGAGCTGAATGGCGCTCCTGCAAATAAAACAACAATGGTTAACAATAAAACAGTAACAATAGGACAGTAACTCAGTAAAACAAATTTTTACTGAAATCTGTGCCAAAAATATTAAAAAATATATATGCCAAAGTATAGGAGCAATCTACCCACTGGCCACCCCAGGCCCCCATGCTTGGGCATATATATTCTTTTTTTTAACTGTGGATGAAAAATCTCATCCAGCAGCACTGTACACACTGATGTATATTCTGAGAGCACACCCTGTTGCTGTCAGAATAAACAGATCGGTGCTGTAGCTGAATGGCATTCATTCAAAGAAAACAACAATGATTAAAATTAAAACAGTAACAAAAAAACAGTAACTCAATAAAACAACTATTTGATGATCTCTTCCTGGAATTTTAGGAAGGATCCAGTTCATCCAGTTGCATTGTAAAGCACAAAAGCATTGTAAAGAGGCAATTGAAATAAATATACAGACACTTTTTTTGTACCAGTGTCTGGCTTTACGGGAAATTAAGTACGACTTCATCATCTGGTCGTTAAAGTCCATCCCTCCTATGGTAAGTTTATAGTCGTGGACACTTCTCAACACCAGCTTCCGTGGAAATTTGGATGGTCGTGTCTGCATGAATGGAAGACAGGACAAAAATGTTCCATTTGTCCTTATACTTCACTGCGAGCAATTCATAATTTTTCAAATAGGCTTTCTCCCCCTTTCTAAGACGGTTATTTACAAGCTGTTGGGGGAAGCCCCGACAATTAGGTTGCACAGTGCTACATGTGCCAATTCCAAGATTGTACAAAATGTCTAAGTAGTGACACGCTTGTATAAAATTGTCCATGTATAAGTGGTACCCCATATGCAAAAAGGTTGACACCAAGTCCCAAATTATCTTGCCACTGCTCCCCATGTAGTCTGAGTATCCGAGGGGCTCCAGGTGACTATCTCTTCCCTCATAAATCCCAAAATTACATGTATAGCCTGTTGCCCTCCCATAGGTCTTATACATTTTGACTCATATCTGGCATGCTTGCTGGGGATAAATTGTTTAAATGCAAGTGGCCAGAAAAATTAAATAAGGGACTCATTAGCGTAGATGTTTTGTCGGGGAGTATACACGTATGCAATTTTCTAGTTAAGGTGATTTACGAGGGGCCACATTTTGTGGAGCCTATCATATTCAGGGACACTTGAAGACGACAGAGTGTATTGTGATTGAAATGCAAAAAATCACATTATATTCTCATATGTATGCCTGACCATGGCCATGATGGGATGATGAAATGGGTCTGTAGACCAATACAATGGCAACTCATTCTTTTTAGTAATGCCTAGTTTGAGGGTTAGGCCCAAAAAAAACTTTAAATTTGGAAACCATAATAGGTTTCCAGTGTCTGGCAAGGTTTGAATTTGGGTTGACTGCGATAAATTGTGCATATAAATTGCTTTGATCCACAATCAATCCATACAGATCTTCCATGAAAAAGAGCTAAAAAAAAAAAAAATCAAGGGAAGTAGTTAAATTTGCTGTTTCCACCTGAATTCTGGGTTAGGCAGTTTCTCTCGTGTGTTCTTTTAGCTGTAGTGATTTTGTGCCCCTTTGAAAAATTAAAAAATTTATAAATCTTTTAATTTTGTATTTTTTTGAATCCTTTGTGCCCCATGCGGTGCCACTTGCGGTGACAATCTGGGACTCCTCTGGCCCTAGTCACAGGGTCTCTAGGCCCTCCCCCCAAATTACCTAAGTCTCCACCGGGTTGGGTTTATCCACCCTATCTTCACATACCGGGGGGGGCCCAACTGTCTCTCTGTAACAAGTATGATAGAGAGTTCGCTGTTGATGTTTTATCAGGGGGGTCACCCCCTGATTGGTGGACCCCCCTGAAGTTGCCAAATGCCTATGGGGGGCTTGGGTCGGGATCGGACACTTGCGCCTGTGACGTTCCCCACCTAGGCCCTCAGTGTATTGTTCACCACACTGTTTGCGTGTTCAGACAGCCTGTCTGTCTGGTAGATTTCTTTGTTACTTCTCGTTCTTTGTCTGCCCCTATCTTCCCATCCCCCTTTCCCCTAGCCTCTGGGAATAACCCCCCCCCCTTTTTTTTTTCTCTTTCTTTCTCTTTCTTTCCCCCTCACCCAACCCTAGGGGGGTTTAGGCACTGTCTTGGGTGGCGCACCCCGCCCCCACATGTCGTACAGCCCGACTATGACTCAGATCAAATTTTCCTCCATCAACTGTAGGGGCTTCAACACACCGGAGAAGAGGAGCCAGATGCTATATCACTTTCACAAATACGGCTCGCAGATCCTGCTCCTCCAGGAGACCCATTTCCACACAGATAGTATCCCAGTTCTCCGTAATCGCCACTTTACTCATTGGTATCACCGCACTAATTCACTGGCTAGGTCTCGGGGGGTGTCGATCGCCTTCCATCACACCTTCAACCCAGAAGTCCTGGACTCACTCATCGACCCAGCGGGTCGATACCTTTTCCTGAAACTAAAACATCAAGATTTTGTCTTCAAAATAGCAAACGTATACGCACCCAACCAAGACCAAGCCCCATTCCTGACAAAGGCCCTTTCCAAGCTCTCTGACTTTGGAGGTCCCTGTTACATAGTCGGAGGGGACTTCAACGTGGCTCTCTCACCGGAACTTGATACTTCCTTGGGCAAATCTTCTCTTCATTAAGTCGCACCTCCACGACTTACACCTAGTGGACATTTGGCGAACCCAACACCCATTGGAGCGAGATTACAGTTACTATTCCCCGGCACACAAGACATACAGTCACATTGACTACTTCTGTGTGTCGCAATCGCTCCTCGACCACCCGACTTCCTCCGCCATCGGCCACCTTTTATGGTCTGACCATGCCCCAATACACCTGGCCATCCAAAACCGACCGACACCAAAGCGCCATTTCTCCTGGTGTCTGAACGACACTCTGCTCAAGGACTCCCTGTGTATCGCAGAGGTATCACAGACCATACAACACTTTGTCCTTGATCACTCCTCGGACACGACCGGTTCCCTCAACCAGTGGGAGGCACTCAAATGTGTCATCAGAGGGGTTCTCATTAAACACGGCGTGCGCCTAAAAAAAGCCCAATCGTCGGAGACGTGTCGCTTGTTCTTGCTCATCGCGCGTCTGGAATCCTCCCACAAGAGTACGCTAGACCCGAAGATCGCAGTGGATCTGTCTATCGCCCCTCGGGACCTACTCCAGCTGTTGGACTCCTCATCGCTGGTGGCACGAGACAAAGCATGCAACACACACTACACCTTAGCAAATAAATGCGGCAACACCTGTCACGGGTTCTCCACCCCCGCCCTTATCGCTGACCGATACAGCACATAAAGGCACCCGACAACACCAAAATCTACAATAATCCGCGTACGAACATTATTACGCTCATCTTTATAACCTTCACCCTAAGCAGCCCGCTACCCCCCCCTCGCCCATTCCCCTTCACACATGGCCCAATATATTGAGGAGACGGCGCTCCTGGTCCTTGACACACAGGACATCCTTGCCCTAGAAGAGCCCTTCTCGACTATGGAAATCCTTGGGGCGATCAAGGCCTTGAAACCCGGTAAATGCCCGGGCCCAGACGGGTTCACCCCCCGCTTCTACAAAACGTTTCCGCCCCTCTAGCTCCACTTCTATCTCAAGCCTTCAACGACATCAACGATCAGAATGTACCCTCCCCGGCCTTTCTGTCGGCCAACACCTCGGTCATCCCGAAACCAAATAAAGACCCATCCCTCTGCGGTAGCTATCGCCCAATCTCCCTTCTCAACCTAGACGCTAAGCTCCTCGCAAAGCTTTTAGCTAATCAGTTATCACCTCTCCTTCCCACTCTAGTTCACCGCGATCAGGTGGGGTTTGTCCCAGGCCGCGAGGCCAGAGATAACACTTCCAAAACAATCCACCTCATATCTTATATCAAACGTCATAGCTTAAAGGCATGCCTTCTGTCATTTGATGCTGAGAAGGCGTTCGATCGTGTGGACTGGAGTTTCCTACGCCTTACCTTGGAACAGATAGGCGTGGGCTCTCAGTGCCTGGCTCGGATCATGTCTCTTTACTCCCACCCCTCAGCAACGATTCTGGTCAACGGCACAACTTCCCCACCCTTCCCTATCTCGAACGGAACAAGACAAGGCTGTCCACTCTCGCCCCTTCTCTTCGTACTGATAATGGAACAAATCGCAAGAGCCATTCGAGCGAATGACTCAATCACGAGCATTCGCACTCCCTCCGCGCACCATAAAATTTCCATATCACCATGGGCAGCACATGGGCACCATATCTCTACCTGCCCATGTGCTGTTAAACGTTCGCTCCAGCTTCACTTTTCAATGGCGCCCATCGGCCATTAAATACTTGGGGATTATGATCCCCGCGAACCTCTCCACTCTGTACTCTCTCAACTACCAACCCCTCCTCTCTAGTATCCGAAAAGACTTAGCGTCTTGGGGCACCTCAGCCCTACCCTGGTTCGGCCGCATCAACACACTCAAAATGGACACCCTACCAAAATTACTATACGTCTTCCAGACCGTACCAATCACCGTCCCGAAGAGTTTCTTTCTCGCCCTACGCTCCCTGTCCATCAGATTTGTTTGGCGCCAAGGCCTCTCAAGGCTAAAACACAGAGTGCTCACATACCCGAAGTCCAAGGGCGGCGTAGGTCTCCTGGACTTTGAGCTGTACCACAAGGCTACATTGACGGCCCGAATCCTAGACTGGTTCCCCAGGCCAGTACTCAAGGCCTCCTGCATGGTTGAACAGGATCTCTCCCCGGTTGACCTCCGAGCCCTCCTGTGGGGCTACAACTGAGAATACCGGCGTCTCTCTGGCCTATCCCCGCTGACCTCGGCCTCTCTGTGTTTGTGGTACAGACGGGGAGTGGTTAATCTAGTATCATCCGATCCTTCCCCTCTATCACCCCTATTCGACAACCCAGCCTTGCACCAGAGTGTTGGAGCTGCGGCCATCGGCTCCTTCACGCACTCCTCTTGGCCCGTCGCCCGTGACTTCATCTGCCCCCAATCAGGTCTCCTCCGGGGTGGATCTCGAGATTGGCTGATGGCTCTGCATCTATCCTCATTCTGTATCCACCTACACTCCTCCCCCGACATCCACCGACCACTCACCAAGTTTGAGCAACTATGCTCTCTCCCCAGTCTGCCTAGACATGTCCTAGCTACCCTATATAAATCTCTCCACGACACTCAGCACCCTGAACCCCCACCCTACACCAGGGCGTGGGCCCGAGAACTCTGCAGAGACATATCAGACAAAGACTGGTCCAAGCCATTTCACTTCACCCACAAGTCGTTCATCTCCTGTTATTCACAAGAGAAGAACTTCAAGATCCTCGCTCGATGGTACAGGGACCCCCTCTCTCTACATAAAATATTCCCCTCCACACCGAACCTGTGCTGGCGCTGTTCTAAAGCGGTCGGCACCCAGCTCCACATCTGGTGGGAATGTGACCTAATACAGCCTTACTGACGACAGATCTTCGCCATATACGACGAGACGAGATCTACGGTGAATCTCTGACTCCCACACCGGAAATTGCCCTCCTCTCGATCCTTCTGGGCTCTTTAGCTTCTTAGAAGAAAAGCTTGCTGCACTTCTTCCTATCTGCGGCCCGCCAATTGATACCCCTCTTTTGGAGGTCGCTGACCCCCCCGCCCCTGTCCTTGTGGGTCTCGGTGCTAAATGATACCATGCGCATGTAGGAAATGTTGGCATTCGACAATGACACTTTCGATCAACACAAGTCACTGTGGTCAATCTGGCTCCACTTCTCCTCATACCTGCGAAATCTATGCGCCCCTGATGGAACTTGATGGAGTCATAATCAACGCCCCAGGCATACACCCCGAGTAGACTATCTGACATGTCCTAAGGGGGTGACCTAGGGGTCCACCCCATCAATATACCAGCGGCAGACCACCTAACAGGCCTGCTCTGTCCAACCTCCCCACCTAGGATCTTATCCCCACCCCCCCCTTTTTTTTTTCTTTTTCCCCCTGATCTGATCAAAGATATCCATTCAGACACTACAGGTGAAACTCGAAAAATTTGAATATCATGCAAAAGTTCATTTATTTCAGTAATGCAACTTAAAAGGTGAAACTAATTTATGAGATAGACTCATTACATGCAAAGCAAGATAGTTCAAGCCGTGATTTGTCATAATTGTGATGATTATGGCTTACAGCTCATGAAAACCCCAAATCCACAATCTCAGAAAATTAGAATATTACATGCAATCAATAAAACAAGGATTGTACATAGAACAATATCGGACCTCTGAAAAGTATAAGCATGCAAATGTACTCAGTACTTGGTTTGGGCCCCTTTTGCAACAATTACTGCCTCAATGCAGCGTAGCACGGAAGCTATCAGCCTGTGGCACTGCTGAGGTGTTATGGAAGACCAGGATGCTTCAATAGCGGCCTTCAGCTCTTCTGCATTGTTCGGTCTCATGTTTCTCATCTTTCTCTTGGCAATGCCCCATAGATTGTCTATGGGGTTCAGGGCAGGCGAGTTTGCTGGCCAATCAAGCACCATAATCCCACGGTCATTGAACCAGGTTTTGGTGCTTTTGGCAGTGTGGACAGGTGCCAAGTCCTGCTGGAAAATGAAGTCAGCATCCCCATAAAGCTCGTCTACGGAAGGAAGCATGAAGTGTTCCAAATTCTCCTGGTAGACGGCTGCGTTGACCCTGGACTTAATGAAGCACAGTGGACCAACACCAGCAGATGACATGGCTCCCCAAATCAACACAGACTGTGGAAACTTCACACTGGACTTCAAGCATCTTGCAGTGTGTGCCTCTCCATTCTTCCTCCATACTTTGGGTCCTTGGTTTCCAAATGTGATGCAAAAGTTGCTCTCATCAGAAAAGAGGACTTTGGACCACTGAGCAACAGACCAGGTCTGTTTTTCTTTAGCCCAGGTAAGACGCTTCTGACGTTGTTTGTTGTTCAGGAGTGGCTTGAGAAGAGGAATACGACATTTTAAGCCCATTTCCAGGATCCGTCTGTGTGTGGTGGCTCTTGATGCACTGACTCCAGCCTCAGTCCACTCCTTGTGAAAGTCGCCAACACTTTTGAATGGCCTTTTCCTGGCAATCCTCTCCAGGCTGCGGTCATCCCTGCTGCTTGTGCACTTTGTGAACATCCAACTTCTTTTGCAATTACCTTTTGAGGCTTTCCCTCCTTATGGAGGGTGTCAATGATGGTTTCCAGCACAGCTGTCAAGTCAGCAGTCTCCCATGATAGCGATTCCTACTTAACCAGACTGAAAGACCTATTAAAGGCTCAGGAATCCTTTGCAGGTGTTAGGGCTTAATTATCTGATTAGAGTGGGACACTTTGAGCCTAGAATATTGTACCTTTTCACAATATTCTAATTTTCTGAGATTGTGGATTTGGGGTTTTCATGAGCTGTAAGCCATAATCATCACAATTATGACAAATCACAGCTTGAACTATCTTGCTTTGCATGTAATGAGTCTATCTCATATATTAGTTTTACCTTTTAAGTTGCATTACTGAAATAAATGAACTTTTGCACGATATTCAAATTTTTCGAGTGTCACCTGTATACTAGCAATGGAGGTTTATTGTGTATGTGAGTGTGTTCCTGGCAATCAAAGAGTTAAATGTGATGACTGATGTAGTGGCAGGAAATCTGCACTCTCTGGGAGGGACACTAACTGACTCTAACTCTATCTGAAGTCGCTCGTGACACTAATACAGTGATCAGTAAAAAAAATCTGTACACTGTACTAATGACCCTGGTAACTGGGCAGTGAAGGGGTTTAACTGGGGGGTGATCAGGGGGTTAAATGTGACCTAGCAGTGCTTTTACTGTCTCATTGTGTTGCTTGGAGTCACATGGATCCACTTTCTTCTCTCTCTGGAAGGGAATGTGCTCCAGGGAGAGAAGATTGCATCATTTCCTGCGTCTGTGTAATGTAAACACAGGCACAGCCTGAGCTCTGATTTGGTACAGCCGATCAGCTGATCCAGGCCTAACATCATTGCCCTGAATCTGGTGAGTGATTGGTGCTGTACCGAATCACAGCACTTCCAGGTCGGTGGAGGCCCGGATCACATATATATACAGTATATATATATATATACAGTGGGGATCGAAAGTTTGGGCACCCCAGCTAAAAATTTGTATTAATGTGCATAAAGAAGCCAAGGAAAGATGGAAAAATCTCCAAAAGGCATCAAATTACAGATTAGACATTCTTATAATATGTCAACAAAAGTTAGATTTTATTTCCATCATATACACTTTCAAAATAACAGAAAACAAAAAAAAGGCGTCTGCAAAAGTTTGGGCACCCTGCAGAGTTAATGTCTTGTACTGCCCCCTTTGGCAAGTATCACAGCTTGTAAACGCTTTTTGTAGCCAGCCAAGAGTCTTTCAATTCTTGTTTGAGGTATCTTTGCCCATTCTTCCTTACAAAAGTCTTCCAGTTCTTTGAGATTTCTGGGCTGTCTGTCACGCACTGCTCTTTTAAGGTCTATCCATAGATTTTCAATTATGTTGAGGTCAGAAGATTGTGAAGGCCAAAACCTTCAGTTTACGCCTCTTGATGTAATCCCCCGTGGATTTCGAGGTGTGTTTAGGATCATTATCCATTTGTAGAAGCCATCCTATCTTTAACTTCAGCTTTTTCACAGATGGCATCAAGTTACCATCCAAAATTTGCTGAAATTTTATTGAATCCATTTTTCCTTCTACTCATGAGATGTTCCCTGTGCCACTGGCTGCAACACAACCCCAAAGCATGATTGATCCAACCCCATGCTTAACAGTTGGACAGAGGTTCTTTTCATTAAATTCTGTGCCCCTTCTTCTCCAAACGTACCTTTGCTCATTCTGCCCAAAAAGTTCAATTTTAACCTCATCGGTCCACAGAACTTGTCTCCAAAATGCATCAGGCTTGTCTATATGTTCATTTGCAAAGTTCAAACAATGATTTTTGTGGTGAGGACGTAGAAGAGGTTTTCTTCTGATGACTCTTCCATGAAGACCATATTTGTACAAGTATCTCTTTATAGTGGAATAGTGTACCACAACTCCAGTGTCTGCCAGATCTTTCTGGAGGGATCGTGCAGTCAAACGTGGGTTTTGAATTGTTTTTCTCACAATCCTGCGAGCTGTTCTGTCTGATATTTTTCTTGGTCTTCCAGATCTTGCTTTAACTTCCACTGTTCCTGATGACTGCCATTTCTTAATTATATTCCGAACAGAGGATATTGACATCTGAAAACGCTTTGCTATCTTCTTATAGCCTTCTCTAGCTTTGTGAGCGTCAACTATTTTCAGTTTCAGTTTTCTAGACAACTGCTTAGAAGAACCCATGGTGCTGATTGTTGGGGCAAGGTCAGATGAGTCTGGGCATTTAAAACCTTTGAGCTTGACATCACCTGGTCTTCCCAGATGATTGAGAACAATCCATGACACTGGCAGATCTCAGCTTGGCAAAGGGGGCAGTGCATGCTATAAATTCTGCAGGGTGCCCAAACTTTTGCAGACGCCATTTTTTTGTTTTCTGTTATTTTGAAAGTGTAAATGATGTAAATAAAATCTAACTTTTGTTGACATATTATAAGAATGTCTAATCTGTAATTTGATGCCTTTTGGAGATTTTTCCATCTTTCCTTGGCTTCTTTATGAACATTAATACAAATTTTTAGCTGGGGTGCCCAAACTTTCGATCCCCACTGTATATATATATATATATATATATATATATATATATATATATATACACACACACACACATGGTTTTGCGCAGGGAGTCCACCCTGTAGCAGTAAAACTGCTATAGGGAAGAGGGCAAGTGGTTAAAGTATTGTCAGAGGTAACACCTTTCTTTTTGTTTTAAATATGGAGTGGAGAGGAATTATAACACCTGTAAGGTTTTCCCATTGGGGAGAATAACCCACTGTATCTGTCCTGGTGCCTGTACTCACCTGAAATAAAATCCCACATCTTTGATTGTCACCAGAACAGGAAAGGCCAGGAAATCTTCCAATGAGGACACTATTTCCAGATTCCCCTAGTAACAACCAGGGATTCCCTCTCTTTGAAGTGATTTCTTCTTGCTTTCTGTTTTGGCTATGGGACAGGAATTGAAAGGAAATCTCCACAATGGGACAAAGAAACGCACAGGGGATATTACTCTCCCTTACTCACTCTCTTACTTCAAAATGAAAAAAGGTTTTGCCTTTAGTTCGGTTTTAAGAATTGGAGAGATTGTTTTTGTCACTGACCTGTAATCCTATGGGATTCTCCAGACTAAAATAGCCCACATGCAACAGAAAAAAAAAGTCGTAGGTCAGAGAAAAAGTTTTTAAAAAGCATAATTCAGAGAAAACACAGTTCAAATAAAGCACAGTTCTGAAACAGGTCAGTCCAGAAAAAAAACCTGCTTTTAAAAAATGGTTTATAGAAAAATGGTTTGGAAAAAAACACTCTGTAAAAAAAAGTGGGGTTTGGGAAAACACAGTTCTGAAAAACTGCAGTTGAAAATAGTGCAGAGCAGAAAGAATGTGGTTCAAAAAATGTGTGGTTCTGAAAAAAATCATCTAAGACAATATGAGCTGTTTAGAAAAAAGGCAGTTCAAAAACAGCACTGTTTACAAAAACCTGGTTCCAAAAATGTATATTTCTGAAAAAGTGTGGTTTATAAAAAGTACAGTTCAGAAAAAATTTGGTTCTAAAAAGTTCTCTTGTCTGCTCCAAGTCTAGGGCCTTTTGAATAATTTCTGCAGTGCTTTTTGTGGTGCGTTTTTGCACACGTTACATGCTTCTCTGCTGCGTGTCCATTAAAGTTTATTGAACCAAACGCGCCTTTTGCGTTTAACCACCTCCCACCCGCCATATAGTCCAATGACAGATGCAAGATGGTTCTCTCATTCTGGGAGGACGTCATATGACGTCCTCCAATTCTCACCGCGCATGCGCGGCTCAGGGCAATTGGCGGTGCTCTGTGTCCCTCGGACACAGCGGATCACCGATCTATGGAAAGAGCCAACGATGTCGGCTTGGTCATGTGATCAGCTGTGTCCAATCACAGCTGATCACATGTAAACAGGGAAATGCCAGTTATCGGCATTTCTCTCCGCATGAGCTATCACGCTGACAGCTCGAGAGGAGAGCCGGTAATCGGCATTCCGCGGAGGGGACATGTATACTAATCATCAGGGCACTGATGATCAGTGTGTCCTGATGATCAGTGTGGCCCCAGAAGTGCAACCTGTCAGTGTTCATCAGTGCCAGTGCTGAACAGTGCCACGTGCCAGTGTCACATCAATGCCACATATCAGTGCCTACCAGTGCACATCAATGCCACATACCAGTGCCCATCTGAGCTGCCTTTCAGTTTCACCCATCAGTGCCAGTCAGTGCCACCTATCAGTGCCAATCAGTGCCACCTATCACTGCTGCCTATCAGTGCCACCTGTCAGTGCCGCCTATCAGTGCCAGTCAGTGCCGCCTATCAGTGTGCATCAGTACCGCCTAGCAGTGCCTGTCAGTGCCTCCTATCAGTGCCGCCTAACAGTGCCAGTCAGTGCCGCCTAACAGTGCCAGTCAGTGCCGCCTAACAGTGCCAGTCAGTGCCGCCTAACAGTGCCAGTCAGTGCCGCCTATCAGTGCCATATATCAGTGCTGCCTTTCAGTGCCCATCAGTGATGCCTGTCAATGCCTATCAGTGGCCTGTAGGCAAGTGGTTAAAAAAGACCCTAACCCTTTCCAAAAGAGCAGTAGCTGTGCAACACAAAAATCAGGCACCCCCCACATAAAAGAAGAGAGAAGAGATATCTGGGAACAACCTGTCATGGATGACTCATCTCCTCTACAAAGTCCTCAGAAGCTCATGCAGTGCCTCATCTGCATGGAGAGATGGAGATATACTGCATTGTTCTAGCACTCACCAGCACAGCTCACAGAATGACACCCACTGGGCACCACCGAAGCCATGATCAGGACCAGGAAGGAGAGTCTGACACCATCCAGCAGCCTACAGCTTCTCAGCTCTTGCTATGCCTCATCTGCTCCCTATCCTCAGTCACCAGCTGCCGCTGTGTCACTTCTGCTGAGGGGCGGTGCCACCCCCATGAAAAATGCCACCCAAGGCAAATGCCTTGTTTGCCTTGTGACAAATATACACCTGCCAAGTGGTACTTACATTTAGGGCAGCATGCTCCTGGGGACAAAGGCCTGAAATGCAGACTGCTTGCATAATGAGCATTTCAGTTCTGGGCACATAATGCACCTTTTTGTTCTGAATTTCTTTCTTGTTTTTCTGTCTGTCTTTCTTACTTGTTCTAACCGTTTTTTTTTTTTTCCACGTTTCTTGGTTTATTTATACTGTTTTTTTCATGCTGTCCTTTTTCTCTACCTTTCTGTTTTTATACTAGTTTTTTCATACCTAGCTGTTTTTCTTTTTATTTATTAATTTGTTTTTAGCAGCTTTTTTTTTTTACACCACATTTTTTCCAAACCCTGCCTTTTCCAAGCTGCACTTTTTTGATGCACATCTTACTTTTTGGGGCTGTTTCACAGCACAATCCCAGTGTTCAGTGTGCGTTTCCACATGCACATTTGCAAATGATTTTAATGTATTTGTAATTCGTACCAGTGCGTTTTCTCCTTTTTTACTTGGAAAATCTAATTTATGTGTGTTCTGGTGCATCTACACACATTTACACACATTCTGGTGCAAAGAATGCATGCTATTGTACTTGTTTTTATAAAGCACTGGAACTGAACCCAGTGGTGTGAACTGGGGAGATCAAAAAACATTGATTTTCCTGTGTATAGGTTCTGGATGTGTTTTATAAAATGCACCTGAAAGCTCTGATATATTCCACAGCCATAAAATTGAGCCCTATCAGAGTGTCTCAATTACCAGTGTGTAAAGCAGAAAAAGAATAGGCTTTGTCTTCCCTGACTTTTGTTCCCTTTGCTGTCCCCCAGTAAAAGATAAAACTAATTAGCAAACAATGGCCAGTTTGACAAGCGAGTTCATCCTATGCCTGCTGGACTTTAAACTTTTATGAGCAGAAGAAGTTTGTTTGAGTAGAGATTTTTTTCTTTTGTGCTGGAATGTCTCCAACATGAGACAAGAGAGGAGGGAGTTTGATCAGCTGTAATCCAGATGGGAAGCCCAAAAACTAGCAGAAAGGTTTGGCCAAGTCAGATATTTCGGTTCCATTGGGGTTAAAAAGTAGGTTGTTGCTTTTATTTTCTCCTGCCTCCTTATTTTACTGCCTAGTTGAAGGTTTTTCAGTCAAGAACACCACACAATCACCTCCCTCCGACTGGACCATGTTCTGTCATCTAAATATTGCCTCAGCCAAAGGCATATGGTTCTTGTAATGAGCGTTAGGGCCACAGCCCTGTGTACAGAACAAAAAAAAAAAAGGAGCACCATCCCCCTCTTCCCTGCTCTCTTCCAGCAGTGTTTCGCTCACTTTGGGGAGTGCTCCTGGCCTACGCCCAAAACTGAGCCAGCTGTGCTGCAGCAGCAAAAGAATTTAGAAATAATTAGGCATACTGCTGAAAATTTAGAGCCTTTCTGCCGAGCCCCCTTTAACATTTATCTCTTTTTTTCCTGCATGTTCACTGACATGTCTTGCTGAGCCGAATCAGTGCTAATACATCCTGTGAAGATAATAGTTTTGCAGTTCATTTCTGGAGATCGTAGTCTTGGCACTTCTCCATCTTTTCGAGGTATCAAATTTGATGGCACATTAGTACCAAGAATCCGTGTAATTTACTGATTCCTCAGTATTCTGTATTTAGTTCCATACATTATAGTGAGGTTCCACCCAGCTGTGAATTCTCAGGGCTGAGCAGCACAAGATTGTTAAAGTGGACCTAACATCAGATATGAAAGTGATACGTAACACTTTCAGGCATTTATTAACTTTTAGAGAGATCATGGTTCTCCCCCTAACAATACCTTCATCTGCTTGAATTCCCAGAAGAACAGTACTACCTTTGCTCTGTCATCATTCATGGTCAGCATCTACTTTCTGGACTGAGATGCTGGCTCAGAGATGACACAATTATGTAAATCCTGCAGTTCTTAGTTGTGTCCACAAATGCCTTACACAAATGTACCCCTGCTTCAGGGTTTTTTGTGGTTTGGCAAAAAGCTACAATGTTCAGTTTATATCCCTGGAGCCCAACCCATGCCTCATAGGCTGTCTCTGTGTGGCCTGCCACTAGGGGTGAGGAGTTAACAGCAATGCCACGTACCACCAATGAAGGGGTTTATTACCATGGTTACTTGCACCAATGCTGGGGTTTATTATTGCAGACACTGACACCAGTGTTGGGGGTTGTTTTTGGTCACTGGCACCAATGTTAGGGGTTATTTATCATCAAGAAAGGAATACACAGGTAGGAGTCATTGTTTCCACAAAGCAAAACAGAGGGCGCACTGGCTTAGTGCATTATCCTTAATACATCATTTTCATCAACAGGTGGTAAGTATTATACTCACAAGATGACAAATGCGTCAAAAGCTCATCATAAAAATAGCAGCATCCAGTCTGTGATTCTTCCTAACACATGACAAGAAAATAGGCCCTCCAACTGGCTTATCGAGGACTTGCCTCTTCCTCAGAGCTAACAAGACAGTCTCCTACATCACCACTTAAATAACAAGGTATAATCACAGCTTGCCAAATAGGGGGCATCCCTAACACACCCAATGGGCGGGACTTATCTCCTCAAGTTTAATCCTTCTTAATATGATACACAAATCTAAATGCACCTATCAAAAACACCACAAACTATGCTGCTTGTAATCAACTCAAAATAAACAGCTCAAAGTGTAGATATAAAAACATATAAAGAATATCACAAGATTCACATGTGTATCTTATGACCCTTCTAAGAGATGGTACTATAAAAATCATCACAATGGAAGCTTGTAGTGAGCCTAGTTGTAATTCGCATATTGATCTCTGATGCACATTGAGCCTGCTTTTTTGCAAACATGTCCCTCTCTGGAATGCACGCTCACGCCGCCAAACCATAACTGGGGCCACACAATGCGTTCCAGCTGGTTGCTGGTACATCCAACTATTCACTTGTAGCCTGTCTGGCTATAATGGTGATATAATGTACTGTAGCCCAGGGTCCGCACCAACCCTTAGGGTTGTGCAAACTGAAAGACAAGACCTAGAGGTTGGTTGGGGCTCATCTGGACACAGCAGTGGCTCGGTGCATTCCAGCGTGGGATGTATAGTCGCCGTCAGAGATGTACCATCCGAGGACTAGAGCCCCTAGTAGCCAGAGGTGGAAATAAAACTTGCTGTGTCAGTTAAAAGACAGACACAGCAATAGTTCATATGGGCCATGAATATGTTCAGAACCAAGGGATAACCCATGAACTAGCGAGATTTCCACAGCACAAATGGAGGGGATAATAAAATTAATCAATTAAAGTATGAACACATGGTGCTCATGTGCACACATTGTGCTCAAGGTAAAATTATTAAAATATCTGAAAAATACATGGAATAAGTAAAAGAAATGCACAGCTTGTGTGCATGACTCACGTGTGGACCTTGCCACATGCACAAACTGTGGAACAGAAAATTAATGTCAATATATTAAAATATATATGCATATGCATAATACTCAATCTTCAACATGTGGACCACAAGGTAAGTATAACTCAATGTACAACTAACCACATAAGAGGCCCACTATAGGTATCAGAGGCCAATTAATTAATATACATTATACACTATTAAAACTAGTCATTAAAAGTTATTAATATTCATAGCACGTAAGAGTTCAGACAGTAATTTACTCTAAAAGCTGCAAAATCCATAAATATTAGTATCACACCAGAAATGAATCAAAGAACCAATGAATAGTATAATGTGGAATTATGCAATATTTTAGAGCGTAATACATGTGTCATCTGATTTCTTACTGATAATTGGAAGTATACATGAGGAGGTGCACACTTAATAGGTGTTAATTACAGGTGCAGCTGTCTTTTACACCCTGGTTCTTCCAGAGACAAAAATTATTTATATAAAAACAGCATTAAATGAAAACTCAAACTCTTTCTACAATAATGTTCTTACTGACTTAGTTTACCCATTGTTTTACAATATTCATGAAATGTGCATTTTTCAATTTGTAAAACTAATAATTGTCAGGGTGGGCATCCTGGAAACCTGTCTACTGGTGCGCTACCGTACAAACCGAAGATGGAAAAAAATATGTGAAATAAGTAGATGTGTGGGCTCACCATAAGTTCATGTATTTAAGGCACACTCTTACTAGTCCATAAATACGTAGATTGTTTGTTTTATAGTTATTTTAGGAAAGCAAGAAATTGTCTGAGGGTCTTGTTAGTTTGTCCCATTATTATTAGTTAGTTCCTGGGGTAGAGGAGCTTCTTTCCTATGGATAAATACTATAATGTAGTTGTGAGACTTCCAAGTCCCTGTGACCTGCAGAGCTACACAGGTGGGAGATGGGGTTCCTGGTTGGGCAACCTTTCCGGACAGGTCAAACAGTAGAAAGCAGTGAAAGATGCCTCTGTGTGCTTTCAGAATGCAGGCGCAGGGCAATCACTGCATTATCAGATGGAGGGTGCTATATGGTTAAAGTGTTACTAAACCCACAGCAGTAAAATCAGTGTGTATATGCAGTAATGCATGCTTGCTGTACTCACTGTGGAACCTAAGGGATTAATCATTTGCATTGTGTAAACAGGATGTTTGATTCTGTCTTCTCTGATCCTCCCCTTCTACTGTCCCCAATATATTTCCTAACAGAACAGAGGCTTGGAGGCAAGCTGCACATGCTCAGTTTGGTGTGTATTGCTAGAGAGTTTTTATTTCTTTGGAGAACGCATCTGATCAGCACAGGGCCAATCAGCACTGACCAAACAGAGGGTTAGGGGTCCTGCAGCCCCATAGGGGAGATTGAAAACTCATCCTACAAGCTTTAACTAGTGCTCTGCTGGATGAAAGAAGTCACAAGACTGCTCTAACTGCTGATGAGAAAAGGTATTTAGCAGTTTATATTTACTAAAATAATTCCCATGTTCTATGTACTGTGAGAAACTGTATATACTGAATGCAGGATCCTGGGTTTAGTATTATTATTATACAGGATTTATATAGTGCCAACAGTTTGCTCAGAGCTTTACATTATAGTGGGAGACAATACAGTAACAATACAGTTCAATACAAGAGGGATTTGAGGGCCCTGCACCTTGGAGCTTACAATCTAGGAGGGAGGGGTGAATGGTATAGTAGGTAATCACTGTGGGGGATGGAGTGGTTGGAAGAGTGGAGGATTCCAGAATTAGCAGAGGGTGGGATAGGCTTCCCTGAAGAGAAAGGTTTTCAGTGATCGCCGAAAGGCAAGTAGAGTAGGTGATAGTCTGATAGATTGGGGTAGGGAGTTCCAGAGGATGGGTGACGCCCTGGAGAAGTCTTGGAAACGAGCATGGGAGGAGGAGATAAGGGAGTTAGAGAGTAAGAGGTCTTGCGAGGAGCGGAGTGTACGGTTTGGTGACATTTAGAGATAAGATCGGTTATGTAAATTCGGGCAGTGTTGTGGATGGCTTTATATGTCATTGTTAGAGTTATGAATTTTATCCGTTGGGCAACTGGGAGCCAGTGGAGGGACTGGCAGAGAGGGGTGGCGGATACAGAATGGTTAGTGAGGTGGATGAGTCTGGCAGCAGCGTTCATGATAAACTGAAGGGGGGATAGCCTGCGATGAGGTAGGCCAATGAGGAGGGAGTTACAATAGTCGAGGCATGATATGACAAGGGAGTGAATAAGTTGCTTATTGGTTTCCGGAGTTAGGAACGGTCGTATCTTGGAGATGTTGCGGAGGTGAAGTCTACATGATTTTATCAGGGATTGGATCTGGGGCTGGAAGGACAGATGGGAGTCTAGGATTACACCTAGTACCCTGGCGTGAGGGGATGGACTGAGGATGGTTTTAGCGATGGTTATGGTGAAGTCAGTGGGGGTGGCGCAGGCAGGGGGGAATACTAGGAGCTCAGTTTTGGAAAGGTTGAGTTTGAAGAAGTAAAGTGATATCCAAGCCGATATCTCACTTAGTAGGCTAGCGATGCGGGTGGAAACTGAAGGGGTGAGGTGAGGGGTAGACAGATAGATTTGCGTGTCATCAGCATAGAGATGGTAATTGAAGCCGTGGCAGCTTATCAAGTGACCAAGGGAGGAGGTGTGGATGGAGAAGAGAAGGGGTCCAAGGACAGAACCTTGGGGGACCCCTATAGAGAGAGGGAGTAAAGAGGAGGTGGCAGCGTTATAGGTAACACTGAAGGAGTGCTGCGATAGATAGGAGGAGAACCAGGAGAGAGCGGAGTCGCTGAGGCCAAAAGAGTATAGTTTTTTGAGGAGGAGGGGATGGTCAACCATGTCAAAAGCAACGGAGAGGTCGAGTAGTAGGAGTATTGAATAGTGGCCGTTGGTTTTTGCAGTTAGTAGGTCATTAGAGAGCTTTAGTAGGGCAGTTTCGGTGGAGTGTAGGGGGCGAAAGCCAGACTGTAAGGGGTCGAGAAGGTTGTTGTCAGTGGGGTGGGAGCTCAGACGATTGTAGACTAAGCATTCTAGGAGTTTAGAGGTAAATGGCAGCAGGGAGATGGGTCTAAGGTTGTTCAGGTTAGTGTGGTCTAGGGAGGGTTTTTTAAGTATGGGAGTGATGTGCGCGTGCTTTAGAGGGAAGGGGAATGCACCTGTAGAGAGGGAGAGATTGAAGATGTGAGTGAGAGAGCATAGGATGGAAGAGGAGGGTGACCGAAGATGTTGTGAGGGGACAGGGTCCAGGCGGCAGATGGTGAGGCGGGCTTCTGAGAAGACCTTAAGGACCTGTTCGGTGGTAGCGAGGTCAAAGGAGGACAGTCTTGAGCAAGGTATGGTGTGAGGAATGCTAAGTGGGGTGGGTGTCTGTGTAGTGGAGATGTCCCTATGAATTGTGTCGATCTTGTTTTGGAAGTGGTGTGCAATCTCGTGGGCAGTGAGTGAGGCGCTGGGTGGGGGTGGAGAAATTAGAGAGTTAAAGGTAGAGAAGAGCTGACGAGGACTCGAAGAGAAGGTATTGAGGGGTGACAAAGTAGGCTTGTTTGGCAGCGTGAAGGGAGGAAGTGTATGTTAGGAGTGCAGATTTATAATGGGTGAACGCTTGGTGGGATTTGGTTTTACGCCATAATTGCTCCAGCGCGCGACTGTGTCGTTTGAGATTACGGGTGTGGTCAGTCTGACAAGGTTGTAGAGGTCGGGGCCTGATGCTTCGTGTTAGAGGAGTAAGCAAGTCTAGACCAAATGAGAGAGAGTTGTTGTAGACAGCAGTAACACTTTAACTATTCCACCCTGTGACAAGGTCCAAAGGGGGCACACACCAATCACATGGGCTGTTATGTTGGGCCTCTAATGCTAAAAAAAACTGCAGATTGGTTGTATTTGTCTTACAGAATGATGTTGAATATGACTTCACATATTCACAGTAAATCCTACAAAGAGGAAAGCAAGCAGAGCAATCATCACACACTTGAAAATATTTTTTCTGTTATCAGCACACGTCAGATGTGGCCTTCCCCCACATCTGCTTCTTGTCTCTCTTTTCTTCCTGCTTCCTTTAAGTGCTAACAAAAAAATAACAGCAGATGTAGTAGTGAGGCAGCAGAGAGACAGGCCTACAGACTCTGGGCTGGATCAAATATGGTGTGGTGCAGCTGTAGATCGGTCCCCAATTACAAGGACAGAACTTCCATCCCTGAGAATTTCTCCCTTTAACATTAGCCAGGATGCAAAGGTCTGCATTCTGTTTTGTGCTTATCACTTTTTTTCCCACTAAACTATGTGGGTGATTTTCAATTATATATACATACACTATATTGCCAAAATTATTGGGACACCCCTCCAAATCATTGGATTCAGGTTTTTCAATTACCTCCATGGCCACAGGTATATAAAATCAAGCAACTAGGCATGTAGACTGCTTCTTCAAACATTTGTGAAACAATGAGTCGCCCTCATGAGCTCAGTGAATTCATGTGTGGTACCGTGTTAGGTTGCCACCTGTGCAATAAGTCAATCTGTGAAATTTCCTTGCTACTAAATATTCCACGGTCAACTGTTAGAGGTATTATAACAAAGAGGAAGCAACTGGGAACAACAGAAACTCAGCCACGAGGTGGTAGGCCATGTAAAATGACAGAGCGGGGTCAGCGCATGCTGAAGCGCACTTGAGCAGAAGTTGCCAACTGTCTACAGAGTCAATAGCTAAAGACCTCCAAACTTCATTTGGCCTTAAGACTAGCAAAACAACAGTGCATAGAGAGCTTCATGGAATGGGTTTCCATGGCCGAGCAGCTGCATCCATGCCTTACATCACCAAGTGCAATGCAATGTGTCAGATGCAGTGGTGTAAAGGACGCCACCCCTGGACTCTAGAGCAGTGGAGATGTGTTCTCTGTAGTGACTAATCACGCTTCTCTGTCTAGCAGTCTGATGGATGTGTCTCGGTTTGGAGATTGCCAGTGAATGGTACTTGCCTGACTGCATTTTGCCAAGTGTAACTTTTGGTGGAGAGGGTATTATGATGTGGGGTTCTTTTTCAGGTATTGGGGCTTGGTCCCTTAGTTTCAGTGAAGAGAACTCGTAAGGCAACACCATACCAAGACATTTTGGACAATTTCATGCTCCCAACTTTGTGGGAACAGTTTGGGGATGGCTCCTTCCTGTTCCAACATGATTGTGCACCAGTGTACAAAGCAAGGTCCATAAAGACAAGGATGAGCGAGTTTGGGGTGGAGGAACTTGACTGATCAGTGCCTGACCTCACAAATGCGCTTCTGGACGACTGGTCAAAAATTCCCATAGACATACTCCTAAACCTTTTGGACAGCCTTCCCTGAAGAGTTGATGTTGTTATAGCTGCAAAGGGTGGGCCAACTCAATATTGAACCCTACGGACTAAGAGTGGGATGCCATTAAAGTTCATGTGCATGGGATTCCAATACTTTTAGCAATATAGTATATTGTGAGGGATTAGCCCAGTAGCATGTTGTGCTTGACTCCCTGGATGAGTCAGAGCATGGTGAAAGAGGCTCAGCATGACAGCAGGATCTCGGTGAATAAAATTGTGCTTTATTTACAAGGCTGGTGAACACAAGGTGCATATATTGAAAACCAGCAAAACAAATAAAAACAGAAAATAAATCCTTGCCACACTGGGCATCTAACTACAAACACAGGTTCCTATCTACCTGTCTGGATACAGCCTATTGCAAATCAGACACAGAGGGGTTTATTTACTAAAGCTGGAGAGTCCAAAATCAGACTCCCTTCTCCATAGAAACCAATCAGCTTCTAACCTCAGCTTGTTCAATGAAGCTTTGGCAATGAAACCTGGAAGCTGATTGGTTTCTATGCAGAAGGGAGTCTGATTTTGGACTCTCCAGCTTTAGTAAATAAACTCCAGAGTGTTCACACAGTCCAAAATCACACAGATTTACTCTCACCGCAGTATAGTTTGGTTGCTACCCAGTCTGTGCTGTACAGAAAACTGGTCTCAGGTTGGAGCATCCTCCCTAAGCAATCAATAAATAGTACCTCCACACACTTTACTAACTGATGAATACTTACTCCCAAAACCCCTTAAAGAAAAGTAATACTTTCACCCTTGAAAGTTAAATCAATATAACCAACCTTCTCTTTTGCATATATAAATCACTCCTATCCCAATGCCAACAAAATTAAAATTATAAACTCATCACACATAAATAAAAAAAACAAAAATAAATCAACAAATTAATAAAATGATAAAATCAAATAAATGTCCCAAAAATTGTGTCCAAAATATATCTCTGATAAAGTGTCTTTGCAAAGTACAATCAAAATCCAAAATGTCACTCCTTCATGAGACTCAAAAGAAATACAATGCAAAAGGCACCCTCGCAGAGGGCCTTATACAGCCATGTGTAAATGAAAAACGCTTATATCTTCAAATGACGATTATCAAAGAAAGAGGTGGGTGCATGCATGGCAATATTACAAAGATTGAACAATTTGGCCACACGACGCAGGCCAGGTACCTAAAGAACTGGCTGGGTCAAGAGACCCAGAAGTAAAAACATGTAAGGAAAATGTTAAGAAGCTAGAAAGGAGGGGAGGGGGAAAGTGGGTGCAGAAAAAAAAAGGGAGAGGATGGGGGATGTGGGGGGCAAAAATTCCCACACGTCCTGGTATCAGTCTGTTAACGGACTACAGGGTCCATAACTAACTGGGTGTAGTGTGGGGAAAGCGTAAGATAGCCAAGGTTCCCATACTTTGAGAAATTTAGAATGAGACTCGTGCAAGATGCTGGACATCCTTTTCATTGATCATCAGTCTTTCACTGCTGCAAATGAGACCATGGGTTTCTTCCAGGCCCTGTCTATGGTACGCTTAGCTGTGAGGAACAAATAGGTGGCTGTTTCTGTTGATAAGAAAATTAACTAGAGACAGGGCAGTGCAATAGGACCAACCTTGCATCCTTAAGGCTGAGTAAGTATAATAGGGTATGCAGAAATCCAAAAATCCAAGCCCAAAATCTGATGAAGCGTGGCCAAGTCCCCAAATGTGGAGGGCATCTGTATGTTGCCCGTAGACCCTAAAACATCTATAATTATATGAAGCATTTACATGTGCTATACAGGCTGGAACCCAGTACCATCTTAGTATTATTATTATTATACAGGATTTATATAGTGCCAACAGTTTGCTCAGCTCTTTACCAAATGAAGGTAGACATTACAGTTACAATACAATTTGGTACAAGAGGAAACAGAGGGCCCTGCTCGTTAGCGCTTGCAATCTAGGAGTAAGACTTTATATGCTGCCTCCAGGGTCGTAGTATTGAGTGAGCACTTTGCAATAGTAGTCAAGGCTTTGTTTTACTGCTCGGGATTGATGGAGGTTGCCAAATTGTGCACCCAAAGACATGTGTAGGAGGAAGAAGATTTAGGGGTACCGACTGCATTTAAGGAAGAATAAATGACTGAGATAGTACCTGAAGCTGAGAATGTAAACAGATGTGTTCGAAGGCCATTTTTTTGTATGGGAAGGTGGAGGTGCTCCGTAAGGAGGTCAGTCACTGGCGAAGCTGAAGGTAAATTCCACGATGGTCCTTCATAGGTTTCTTGAATGGAGGGCAAAGAAGCAAAGAAATGTGACATGAGGAAGTGGGGTACCTGTGTGAAACCGTGCAAGGTCCACCGGGAAAATTACCCTGCTTGTTCAAAGCTCAGTGGGAAGAGAGGTTCATGCAGAAGATAGAGCAAAGGTAAGAAGGGGGATATAAGGTTGCCTGAGTAGCTCACAGAATCCTAGAGTTGCAGACTATGCGAGATTAGAGGGCTCAAGGGGGCTGGGTGAGATGTGTGTGGGAGCCATAGCAAGGCTGACTCTGGTGTTGGTGCACTGTTAGGAAGTTCAAGGAGCACCCAAAGTGGGGCATTATATGGAGCATGGTAAGCTGGGAAATTTGGGCCGCCAGGTAATATTTTGCCATTTTGGAGAATCCCAAGCAAGTTGAACGCACTATTCGGGGGTATTTATAAGCCCGGATTAATGATAACATTTTGTTCTGTAGGAGGTGCAGGAAGTGAGCAGGAATGTGGACGGACAGTGTGCAAAATTATTAAAATATTTTAGGCAGAATTGTCATTTTACAGCATGTATGCATCCTATTTATGAAAGTGTAGGGATTTTCCATGATTGCATAACTGCCTTCACAGTATGAAGCAGGGAAAGTAATTGGAAAGAGGTCAGCTTATTGCCCAAATAGTCCAATGGTACAGGAAGTAATACTGGAGGTGGGACACTACAGATGGGGTAAGTGATTGTCACAAGTTAGCTTGCAGTTTCTTGTTTGCGTTCTTACCTCCTTTCTGCAGTCCTGTTCCTGATCCCTTCTCATGTGTTTGTCTGTGCTCATCGATGGGCGTCGTCTGCTGTCCTCTGGGTTTTATTTCCTTTCCTTCCATCACTTCCTGGCCCGCCTCCTTGTTTGCCTGTCTATATCAGACATGCTCAGACTAGGCACCTGGGGGCCGTGACCTGGTCCCAGCTTGCTGCAAGTCCATCATCAGGGGCTCTGGTGAAGAAGCAGGCTGGGGCTTAGACTCCGCGCCCTGGGGAATCCCAAGTTGAGTATCAACAAGAGCTCACTACCACAGGTGCTGACAGTTTGCTCAGACCATGAGCTCCTCAGAGACACCGCAGCCTCTCCCGGAACAACTTCAGTGTTTGGCACAGAGAGTCGATGTTCAGCAGGCCTATCAAGAACAAATTATGCACTGTCTGCAGGAACTCTCCTCCCGGTTGGATCAGCTGCAGGTTGTGTCCACTTCCTCACCCTCTGTCCCGGCTCCTGCTCTGGTTCCTGCTGCTCCAACCCCCGCTGCTCCCCCAGTGGAACACAGTGCTTTGAGACTCAAGCTGCCTCCACCGCCTCACTTCTCTGGTGATCCCAAAGCTTGTCGGGGCTTCATCAATCAGTGCTCTATTCACTTTGAACTAGCAGCTGACCATTTTTCTACTGACTGTTCCAAGGTGGCATACATAATTTCCCTCCTTTCGGGTGAAGCACTGGCTTGGGCCTCGCCACTGTGGGAGCAGCAAGATCCCACTATTTCCAGTCTTCCAGCCTTTCAGCAAGATTTCTGGAAAACCTTCGATGTGCCGGCAGGACTTCATCTGCTGCGAGAGCCCTTCTTCGGCTTCGTCAAGGTAGCATGATGGTTGGTCAGTATGCAGTTCAGTTTTGTACCTTAGCTTCAGAACTGGCATGGAATACTGAGGCCCTTTCTGCAACCTTTTGGCAGGGTCTAGCAGAACGTATTAAGAACGAACTAGCTGGAAGAAACATACCCACCACCCTGGATTACTTGATTGCTCTTAGCCTTCAAATCGATGTTCGCTTCCAGGAGCGAGATCTGGAAAGGTCTGGTCCACGTCGCCCCCAAGTGGGTTCGTTAGCTCCTGTTTTTCAAAAATCCCCTGATCGATCTACCTCTGCAACTGTACCAACATCCGAGGAACCTATGCAGTTAGGCCAAACATGCCTCACTCCACAAGAGCGATCGCGTTGCCTAAGACTTGGTCTATGCTGTGATAATTGTGCGCACAGATGACTACCATATTTTGTATCAGACCCTGCAAATACCATTCTCTCTCCCTCCAGTCCCCCTCCCCTTGCAGGAATGTGGTCTGTGTGTGTGTGCTGGGGTCACAAGTGCATAAAGCACAGCTGGATAGCTTCATAGTTGTAACCCCAATTAGCCTGGTTCTACCATGTCTGATATACCCTTTCATCTGGCCACGTCGTAAAACTATAACTTAGTCCTTTACTTGACATTAAACCTTATCTCAGAGTGGCTGTAAAACGTACAACCCACTTGATTCACTTTTTCATACAAATTCATAAATCCCAACAGGAACAAGGCTCATTAAAACAAAGCATATATTCAGATAGGTCATTTTAATACGAGTCACCTGATACCTTACACCCCTAGGTAACGTCTACCAGAGAGTAGAAAGAAATATCTTTTTTATCCGTCACAGCCAGATATGTCATATTTGGTGTCTGGAAGTTCAGAATATTATTCTGCATATTATTCTACCAGTGGATAGAATGCTACATGTACCTATGGAAGGTTACTGACCATGGTATAAACGCGCGAGGGATTTGGTTACAGCATAAGTTCCCGCCTAAACACCCCTCCCCAAATGAGGCGATTGGTTCTCTGCTTTAAGGCGACATCCTGCTGGGTTCCTAGAAAAAAGGCTGTTATGCCTGGGAAGAAAGATGAAGAGATTCTCCCTTTTAACATCAGGAACCAACTTTGGGAGAAAAGGCACCCTTTTGTTCAGGACATTTAACTCTGCTCAAACCAAGGACTTTTGCAGGTATCCTACCTTCTGAAACGTCTTTCTTTTATCTCTCTATTGTGTTATTGCTCTCTCTCTCTCTATATATATATTTGTTACATCTTTTTCTATAAATATTTTTATTGCAGCATTTTGACCTTTTTAGTAATAAATCCTATATTCTGAAAAGTGTTGAACTGTTTCTAAAGCTCTTTAATGCAAACTAAAAATCCCTGTCTCTGAAGAGTGCTACCATGTGTTTTAACCCTCTGCATACATCTGTCTGTGGTGGCAGCGTGTATACAGATGCTTATTCAAACATCATAGTGTTACTACTAAGATTTGTGAGTTTCCTCCTTCTCTGTAAAAAGGTGGTGGTGGCAGTGTGAAGGGTTAATTGCGTAATTAACCTGACCGAGTAACAATCGCTCTCAGGCTGCTGGCACATAGATTGTGGTCCAGTGAGCTGGAAAATCCTTGTGCAGGGTGCAGCTGAGAGTGGCATTGTTACTCAAGTTGGAGCGCAGTTTTAGATTGGCTGGTCCTTCGGTCACAAGTTGGTGAGAAGGGCTAGGGTCTGACACCGCGCCCATCACATATACCTTTACTGTGGAGCTGAGGGTCATGTAATTAAGTCTTGTTCGGGTCATCCGAGAAACTCTCAAGTCTAGGTCACTCTGAGGGAGGTGATCTAGACCAGAATCTGCACTCCGCCACCTTCCCTCGATTTTTATACCTGTCTCCATACATTGGGCTCTGAACTCGTATCAGCTTTCAGCTTATGTGGACTCTGGGGCAGCAGGAAATTTCATCGAACAATCATTGGCTGCTGAATTGGGCATTTCTCTTGTCCCCTTGATGACACCCCTGTCAGTATCTGCAGTTGTTAGCCTTAGGACCTCTACGCTTCCGAAACACCTCCATAACTGCATGTTGGCACTCTTCATCGTGAGGAAATCTTCTTCCTGATCCTCCCTAAGTCCCATCATTCTTGGACTTCCATGGTTGCAGAAACACTCTGTAAGGAACCGCCTGGCGGTACCTCTAGCAGCCCACTGGTCAGGTTTCCCCAGAGCGCGAAGTCTAAGTCCCGGTCCGCTTGTTCACCAGGGCCCCTGATGGTGGGGATGGACTTGGAGCGAACCGAGACCAGGTCGCGGCTCCTGAGTACACCTACCCGTGGTAGAGGAATCCGCCAGAGGTTCCTGCAGGGTGAGAGCCTGATGTGAAGAGGCGGATATGCCAGGGCAAGATGGATGGATGAGCAAGAGCGTGGTCAGACAAGCCAAGTCGGTAGCCGTGGGAGCAGTGCGGTACAAAGCAGCGGGCAGAGAATGGTCGGGTCACACGCCAGGTCAGCAACAGAGGATCAAATCCACAAGGGGGCATCCAGGAGGGAGGTCAGGCAAGCCAGGGGTCAGAGCAGGAGAGAACAGCAAGGTCAGGAACAATCCGAGTCAGCAATGATCAAGAATCACGGTAACAGGATCAGGAACACAGGGAGACCAAACGGCAATACATGTCAGCGCAGGGTGATTTAAATATCGCGCCCTGCGCTGTCATTGGTGCCAGACGCGCACCCGCGGCTTCGAGAGCGCATGCGCGGGTTCTGTCTCCGCCGCAGCCGGCCAGGACCTAGTGCCCGTACACTAGCGTGAACGGGCACAGTGCGCCTGCGCCAAGCCGCGGATCGTGGCGGCTCCTGACATTGCCCCCCCTACGGGCAACCTCCGGGTGCCCAACTGAACTCTCCACAGTGGGTGACTACGATAGAACTCCCGGATAAGCCTGGGGGCATGAACATTTTGGGCCGGTTCCCATGAGTTTTCCTCGGGACCATAACCCTTCCATTTGATCAAGAACTGAGTCTGGCCCCCCCCTTTTCCGGCAGTTGAGGAATGCTTCCACCTCAAATTCCTCCTGTTCCTCAATGGTTATAGCCTCTGGAGGTCTGGACTCCCGATCCGGGAAGGGGTCTGGCACAGCTGGCTTCAGAAGTGATACATGAAAAACTGGGTGGATTTTGAAAGTCTCTGGAAGAACCAGGTTATACGCCACTTTGTTAATCATTCGCTTCACTCGGAATGAACCCACAAACTTCGGTCCCAGTTTCTTCGATGGACAAGACATTTTCAAATTTGTTGTTGCCGACCAGACCTGATCCCCAGGTTGCAACACTAGTTCCCCCCTTCGCTTCCTATCGAAGGTTTTTTTGTTGTCTTCTTGGGCTCTTGAAATAGCTTCCTGAAGCATCTTGTTATTGGTAGAAAAAAAATTGAGCGTGCTTTGAGTGGCAGGGATTGAACTTTCGGCAACCAGATTGGGCAGGAATCTGGGATGGAACCCATAGTTCGCAAGGAACGGAGATTGCCCCGTGGCTGAATGGTTCGTGTTAATGTAGGCAAATTCTGCCAGTGGTAGGAGTGCCAGCCAATCATCCTGCAGGAAAGACGTGTAGCATCTCAAGTACTGTTCCAGTGTTTGGTTTGTCCTCTCCGTCTGCCCATTAGTCTGTGGGTGGTAAGTAGAGGAGAGAGACAATCTGGTACCCAATGCTTCACATAATGCCCTCCAGAACTTCGAAGTAAATTGGACTCCTCGATCCGAGACAATGTCTTCAGGGACTCCGTGCAGCCTCACTACTTCTCGTATGAAGATTTGCGCAGTTTCAAGAGCTGATGGCGTGTTCTTCAAGGGAAGAAAGTGGGCCATTTTTGACAAACGGTCCACGATCACAAAGATCGCGGTGTGGCACTGGGATGGAGGAAGCTCGACTATAAAGCCGATCGCAATCATTTGCCACGGTCAATCAGGTATAGGTAGTGGGCGTAGCAGACCCCAGGCCTTGCTCCTGGACGGATTGTTCCTTTGACAAATGGTGCAGGACTTAATGTAGAGTTCACAATCCTTGATCAGGTTTGGCCACCAGAACGTGCGCTGGAGCAATTCGAGATTCTTCGCCAGCCCGAAATGACCTGCCATCGGATGATCGTGGCAGTGTCCCAGGACCAATGTTCGGACCTCTTCTGGTACGACGATTAGTCCTTCCTTCCATACAAGTCCTCCCTTGCTCTGGAGGGACACCCCAGGTAGGGTTGGCATACCCAGGGATGCATCTTGCAGCCTAGAACGTAGCTCCGTCTGGAGGGCAAGAAAGTTCCCCGAAGACAAGATGGTATCTGGCTTTGGAACTTCCTCAGGATCCTCAAACATGCGTGAGAGGGCGTCGGGCTTCGTGTTTTTGGAGCCTGGTCTGTACGTAATGTGGAAGGAGAATCGGGAGAAAAAGAGTGCCCACCTCGCTTGGCCTGGTCGTAAGCGTTTTGCTGTTCTCAAATATTCTAGATTCTTATGGTCGGTAAAAATCAGAATAGGATGCGTGGCTCCTTCCAGCAGGTATCTCCACTCCTCTAATGCAGTCTTTATAGCCAACAGTTCTCAATCTCCAATGTCGTAGTTCCCTTCTGTCGGTGAAAGTTTCCTCAAGAAGAAGCCACTGGGTGCAGAAGTTTCTTTGTGCCCTTCCTCTGGGACAGGATGGCCCCTACTGCATTTTCTGAGGCATCTACTTCCAGGACATAAGGCAGAGAGGAATCAGGATGACTGAGGATGGGAGCGGTGGTAAATAATTTCTTTAGAGACTCGAATGCTGCCTGAGCCTCGGGCGTCCATTTGAAGCGGATCCCTTGTTTGGACAACTGGGTAATGGGGGAGACCAGACCAGAGAAGTTCCTGATAAACTTTCTATAAAAGTTAGCAAACCCAATAAAGCGTTGTATGCCTTTCTTATCCATAGGTACTGGCCAGTCCAAGATCGCCGAGACCTTCTGAGGATCCATCGCAACCCCCGTGGTGGAGATGATCAGCCCCAGGAATGCAACACTGTGCTGCTTGAAGCTGCACTTGTCAGCTTTGGCATACAGACCGTGTTGGCGTAATCGTTCCAACACACTTGTCACATGACCCCTATGAGCTTCGAGTGAGGGAGAGAATATTAATATGTCGTCCAAATAGACAACCACAAAAATATCAAGATAGTCTCTGAATACATCATTAATGAAATGTTGGAACATGGCCGGGGCTTTGCAGAGTCCGAATTGCATGACCAAATACTCGAAATGGCCAAATCGAGTACGAAATGCCGTTTTCCACTCATCCCCCTCCCTTATACGGACCAGATTATATGCACCCCTCAAATCTAGTTTTGTAAAAATGGCTGCGGATTTCAGTCTCTGGAAGAGTTCTGGGACCAGGGGCAGTGGATAGTGATTTCTTTATCGTGACCTTGTTTAGCTCCCGATAATCAATGCAGGGTCTCAGGGACTTATCCTTCTTTTCTACAAAGAAGATTCAGGCCCCTGCTGGAGAAGTGGAGGGGCGGATGAACCCCTTTTGGAGGTTCTCGTCGATGTACTCCTTGAGAACCCATAATTCTAACTCGGACAGGGGAAAAATTCGACCGAATGGAATCTCTGAGCCAGGTAGAAGGTCAATGGGGCAGTCATATGTTTGGTGTGGAGGCAGGACGTCTGCCCCCCGTTTGCTGAAGACATCCAGGAAACTGTGGTAGGCCAAAGGGACGACCTGTCTTATATTGGAGTCTCCATCCGAGCATAGGAGGAATTGGGGAGCTGCAGGGCCTGATGCGTGGCAGTGTTCCTGACAATATGGGGAGAGGAACTGAACGGAACCGGTTTCCCAATCAATCTGGGGGTTATGGGCCCGCAACCAAGGAAGCCCCAGAATGACTGGGAAAAGAGGAGACGCTATAGCGTCTAGTCGGAGGCACTCCCGATGATGACCCGCTATCGTAGTAGAAATAGGGGGAGTCTCCTGATCTACCAACCCCGACTTAATTCGTGATCCGTCTGCCAAAAATATGTTAAGGCCCTGTTTTCTAGTCTGGAGGGGAATTTTCTGCCGATGGGCAAAGTTTAAGTCCACGAAGCAACTGCATGCTCCGGAATCAATTATAGCCGTCACCTCCACAGTTCTTCCTGGGAGCTGGAAGGAAATAGGTATGGCTAAGTAACTGGACTGTTTAATATTTTCAGCAGATATAGAAGAAAAAATAGAGGCAGACTTACTCGCTTTCAGCGGACAGGAACGCACCATGTGACCGGCTTCTCCACAATACAGGCAGAGGTTTTTGGACCGACTCCTCTGGCGTTCCTCGGACGATAGAGACGGCCGAGCCAGTCCCAGCTGCATGGGCTCATGGGTATCCACAGGTTTTGGAGTCCAGTTCCCCTCTAGCGTAGGTTGGACTGCTCCCCAGAAGGGTGCCCATGTTGTTCTCTGACCCTGGCTGGTTCTTGCAAACCTGCGTTCCCGCAGCCTGCGGTCTATCTGAATGGCCAATGAAATAAGATCCTCCAAGGACTCGGGTAGACCTACTCGGGCTAGCTCCCATCCACCGTCTAAATTCCAATGCATATTCCTCCGCTGCCGGTGGCCCTGTCTAAGGGAGTATAGGGCTGATTCTGCGGAGGCTGCCTGCTGCGGGTCATCATAAAGTATGGCCATTGCCTCAAAAAAGTCTGTTACTGTTTCTAGGTGGGGATCGTGATTCTCCATCAATCGGTGGGCCCAATCCTGGGGTTCATCCTGGAGCAGGGATATTAGGAATCCCACCTTGACTGACTCCGTGGAAAACGTGCGTGGCCGCAGGTTGAAATAGAGGAGGCCTGCGTTCCGAAAGGCCCTGAAACGTGCTTGGTCCCCGCGGAAGCGTTCTGGTAGTGGAACGCGGGGTTCAGAAGTAGGCAGTGCGGCTAAAGCTCCCGTGGATGGTCCTGGAGATTCCCCGGATGGGGCAGGGGAGGCCGGGCCCTGGGAGGTGGTGACAGGTGCAGTCAACGTCTGGATGCGGCTTTCCAGGTGGGTATATCCATCTTGCAGCATCTTGACGGCTTGGGTCAGGGCCGCCAGGTGCTGGCATATGTCTTCCAATGGGGAGGGTCCTCTTCCAGACTCTGTCATGGCCGTTTGGTACTGTAAGGAACTGCCTGGCGGTACCTCTAGCAGCCCACTGGTCAGGTTTCCCCGGAGCGCGGAGTCTAAGCCCCGGTCCGCTTGTTCACCAGGGCCCCTGATGGTGGGGATGGACTTGGAGCAAACCGAGACCAGGTCGCGGCTCCTGAGTACACCTACCCGTGGTAGAGGAATCCGCCAGAGGTTCCTGCAGGGTGAGAGCCTGATGTGAAGAGGCAGATATGCCAGGGCAAGGTGGATGTATGAGCAAGAGTGTGGTCAGACAAGCCGAGTCGGTAGCCCTGGGAGCAGTGCGGTACAAAGCAGCGGGCAGAGAATGGTCGGGTCACACACCAGGTCAGCAACAGAAGATCAGTTCCCCCTTCAGCTGCTTTGGACCCAGCCATGGTTTCCACATTAGTAGCTACTGTATCCTCTGTCCCCTGTCCTGCCACCATACACCCTACAGTGCCCTCTGTCCCCTGTCCTGCCCCCATATATCCTACTGTGTCCTCTGTCCCCTGTACTGCCCCCATACACGCTACAGTGTCCTCTGTCCTGTTTTACCCCAGGTTCCTGTTTTGCACAGACTGTCTTGCCCACTGTACAAATCAAAGCATTCACGTCTAATCGTGTGTCCTCCCTGACAGCCTCCTCACCAGACCCTTCATCCTGGTTATTGGTGTCTGCTCCAGCCCAGTTTCCTGTCTTATGTTCTCCTATTCTTACTCCTTCTGAGGCAAACGTTTCCAAGAACTTACATCTGTCAGCTTCCAAGTACAAAGTAGCTGCAGATTGTCATCGCCGGGTGAGTCCCAAATTTCTCCCTGGTGACAAGGTTTGGCTCTCTACCAAGAATATCCATCTACGGGTACCCTCTATAAGATTTGCTCCATGGTTAATTGGTCCCTGTACCATCCTCCGCCAGGTCAATCCTGTTGCTTTTAAGCTTCACCTCGCTTCACATTTGAGAATCCCTAATGTTTTCCATGTTTCTCCTCTGAAACCGTACATCAACAGGTTTTCCCATCCTCATCGTCACCCTTCCCCAATAGTGAGTACTTCGGATCAGTATGAAGTCAAGCAAATCTTGGATGCTAAATTCGTCAGAGGGAAGCTCTTGTAACTAATTGACTGGAAGGGATATGGTCCTGAGGAGAGGTGTTGGATTCCCTCTACTGATGTTTCTGCACCCCGTCTGGTGGAATGTTTTCATCAGAAGTTTCCCCTTAAGCCTGGCCCTAAAAAAAGTAGGGAGACCTTGTAAGGGGGGGGGGGGGGGGTTGTACTGTCACAAGTTAGCCTGCAGTTTCTTGTTTGTGTTCTTACCTCCTTGCTGCAGTCCTGTTCCTGATCCCTTCTCATGTGTTTGTCTGTGCTCATCTATGGCCATCATCTGCTGTCCTCTGGGTTTTATTTCCTTCCCTTCCATCACTTCCTGGCCTGCCTCCTTGTTTGCCTATCTATATAAGACATGCTCAGACTAGGTCACTTTGCCTAAGCAACTTCCTAGTTGTCGAAACTCCTGTGTGTTGCTACTGCCTGCATCCTACATTGACTACTTGTGTACCGATCCCGGCTTCGTTCTCTGACCTTGCTTGTTTTCCGCCTGTCCTTACCTTGGCTAGCTTATCGGATTCCGTTTGTCTCCTCCCATTATACTCTGCTCCCACGAGCGGTCTCCTGAACCTCAGCTGGGCATACCTGGGTATGCCTGGTCCCTGCTTGCTGCAAGTCCATCCCCACCATCAGGGGCTCTGGTGAAGAAGCAGGCTGGGGCTTAGACTCCATGCCCTGGGGAACCCCAAGTTGAGTATCAACAAGAGCTCACTACCACAGGTGCTGACAGTGATATTCATCATGGTCATTTTTTTGCCATTGATCCGGAGACCAGAGATATTGAAGAATTGAGTAAGGAGTTGTTGAAGGTTAGGCAATGTGGTAAGAGGGTTTGTCAGGCTCCAGATCACATCATCCGCAAACAAAGATATTTTGTGGTGCATTCCAGCATATTGGACCTTTGTAATATTTGTATTGCCTCTGAGCACTATGGCTAAGGGTTCTAGGAAGAGGATGAAAAGTGATAGGTGGTACCCCTGTTTAGTGCCTCGAAAAATGGACAAGGGGTTAGAAAGGTGCCCTGCATACCGCACTACGGCTGGGGAGTAGAGAGCTATGATCCATGCTAAAAACAAACCGTCAAAACCCCATCTCCTCAAAACATAGAATAGGTAGTTCCAAGAAAGGGAATCAAATGCTTTGTAAATGTAAAGTGAGAGAAAAAAGTCCGGGATATTATGGTGGTTCAACAAATGGATTAGGTGGACAACCTTACGGACATCGTTGTTACCTGTTGACTGGGGATAAAGCCCACTTTTGGATGAGCGTACGCAGGTAGTGATTGATCCGAGTGTTCAGGACCTTCCCAAAAATGTTGATGCCCTTGTTCAGAAGAGAGATTGGTTGAAAAGCCTTGGGATTCGGCTACTTCCTCACTAGTCATGGGAATCATGGAGATGTGGGCCTTCAAGGAGTCTGGAGAGGGCATTGCACCATTTCTGAGGCTGTTAGGGTAAGCCATCAAATAGGGCACTGGACGCGGACCAAAATTATTATAATACAAGCCTGAGAAGCCATCTTACCCAGGGGCTTTAGAGGGATAGACAGCCTTGATGGCAAGAGAAATCTCTCACTCAGAAATGTCTGCATTCAGGCTTTCAAAGGCAGGTTCAGAGAGGGGAGGGAGACATGGGTCTGGAAAGAACCTAATCTGCTTAATCAGTAGGGAAGGGGTTCACTGTGTATTTAAAGAAGATAAGAAATAGGCAAAAAGAGAGGTAATTTTGGAGGGGTCAGATGTGAGGTCGCCAAGACAAGTCCAGATTTGTATCAGCTTTCTTAAACGACTTGCCGAGTTCAGTTTTCTAGCCAGCATGTGTGTTTGGCCCATCTGAGAGCCTTTTCAGCCATCTCCGTGGCAAGCCGGTCAAACTCAGTTGCAAACTCTAAACTCCCGCTCATCAGCACGAGACAACTTGATCTCCCAGAAACATTAGGTTATGAGGGAATTACGCAATAATGGTTGGATGGTTTTCCATCTAAATATTGAACAAGATAAAAAATACTGTTTATCTTCATCAATAGGGCTTACAATGACAGTGTTATTGACAAGGAGATGATGGAATACCTGACCGTAGAGTTCCCAAGTTCACCAGTTTTCTATGCATTGCCAATTCATAAGTCTGCTGTGGATCCCCCAGGCTGTCTTATTATTTCAGGTTCACTTACAGAACGTGTTAGTGAATACATTGATCAAATTCTTCAACCATTTGTCACAAATCTACCTTCTTATGTGAGAGACACTTTACATTTACTTACGTTAACGTGGCGGTTTCACGGGAGACTTTGGCCTTAGACATAGAGGCCTTTTATTCTTCTATACCCCATGATAGGGGATCATAAGTGATACATAAGGTCCTGGGTACACAAGCTTTAAACAAAAGTAGACATAACCTGTTTGTGTTGGAACCCATGGAGTTCCTGTTAACACAGAAGTTTACATTTAATCAAAAATATTTTTGCCAGGCACAAGGCACTGCTATGGGCACCTAGTGTGCCCCGGCATATGCCAATTTTTACCTAGGTGACTGGGAGATCTGACTCTGAAGTGGGGATGTCATCGGTGAACCTAGCCAGGATTTTGACCTGGTACAGGTACATTGACAGCGTCCTCATCCTATGTACAAGAAGTAAACAGGAGGCCCTGCAATTTGTTTACAATTTGGGCAATAAGTTACAATCTGTCCTTCACCAGTGAGTGTGATTCACAGCAGGTCACTTTTTAGGATTATAGAATTAGGAGACAATGGCATGATTAGACTAAATTGTACAGAAAACCAACCTCCACCAATAATCTTCTACATACAGTCACCTTCACCCAAGGTCATTAGTCCACAATATACCTGTTGGGCAATATTTACGTGCTTGTGGCACAGATGATACAGATTTTGAGACAGAGGCTAAAAACCTGAAAAAGAGATTCATCCAACGTGGCTATCGAGAAAGATGGTTATCGAATGCCTATCAAAGGGCAAAGGACAGTGGCAGAGGCTTTGCATTTTTAGACAGTTTATTGTGGAAGAACTGGACACGATATATATGTATTTATGTAAAGCACTGGACACTTTATTGCTCTTTGTATTTAATATTATTGTCACTTTACATAGATGAACACTTTATTAATGTTTATTGATTTATTGCACTTTGGAAAATTTTAAGTTTAGGAATAGGGGTTCCCTCTTTTGTAGCTCCATATATATGGATTTTATATATGTAGCACCTATAGGTGCTTGACACAGCAGCTGAGTAATCCAATCATAGTTTAGCGCAGGTTTAAGTAGAAATATATAACCTGGTTACATAGTGGTTAGCACTGTCATCAGGCTGCATTGGTGTTCTGGATTAATTTACCACCAGGGTTCAGTCTACGTGAGATTTGTATGACCTTCCTGCATTTGTATGTGCTTCTTCTTACAACCCAAAAGGTTGTGTGTGTATTTATGAGTGCTTTTGTTATCTCCTCTGGTGCACTAATAGGAAAATTACAATGCTCTTTATGTAGCACTCTCCTAGCTTGCTAGAGTGTATACTGTAGACAATTTAGTTTGGCTCCTCTGTATGCAGAGTAGCGGGGTTAATTGTGTTTAGCAGGCTGTGCAGTACTTCACAGGCTGTGGCTCTGTTACCTCCCGTCTTCTGAAATTCACTGGAGACTTCAAAAACATAGTGGGCAGAGGGACAAGTTTCAGTCTTAATATTTTTGGAGCTTCCATCAATCCTTTGAAAGGTGGACCTAGAAGGTGGAGGAGCAGCCCATACAGTGCATTCATAAAGTATTTAGAAACCCTTCAATTTTGTACTTAAGTATTCAGACCCTTTACTCAGTATTTTGTTGAAGCACCTTTAGCAGCAATTACAGCCTCAAGTCTTTTTTGCGTATGACATTACAAGCTTTGCACACTTGGATTGGGGGATTTTCAGTCACTCTTCCTTGCAAATCCTCTCAAGCTCAGTCAGAATGGATGGGAACCATCGGAGGACAGACATTTTCAGGTCTCTCCAGAGATGTTAACTAGGGTTCTAGTCTGTGCTCTGGCTTGATCACTCTAGGTAATTCACAGAGTAGTCCCTAAGTAACTCTTGTGTTGTCATGGCTGTGTGCTTAGGATCACTGTCATGTTGGAAGGTGAACCTTCGGCCCAGTCTAAGGTCCTGAGAGCTGTGGAACAGGTTTTCGCTGAGGAGATCTCTGTAATTTGCTCCATTCAGCTGTCCCTTAATCCTGACCAGTCTCTCAGAAAACCATGCCACTACCATGCTTCACTGTTGGGAAGGTATTAGGCAGGTGATGAGCGGTGCCTGGTTTCCTCCAGACATAACGATTAGAATTGAGACCAAATAATTAAATCTTGGTTTCATCAGACCAGAGAATCTTGTTCCTCCCAGTCTGAGAGTATATCAGGTGCTTTTTATTGCAAACTCCAAGTGGGCTTTCATGTGCTTTGCACTGAGGAGAGGTTTCTGTTTAGCCACTCTGCCGTAAAGCCCAGATTGGTGGAGAGCTGCAGTGATGGTTGTCCTTCTGGAACTTTGTCCCATCTCCACACAAGACCAGTGGAGCTCAGTCATAGTGACCATCAGGTTCTTGGTCACCTTTCATACTAAGGCCCTTCTCTCCCGATTGGTCTTAGAAGAGTCCTGCCATTTTTTGTAGCCTTCCCCAGATCTGTGCCTTGCAATAATCCTGTCTCTGAGCTCTGCATGCAGTTCCTTTGACTTCATGGCTTTTGTTCTGATACAGTATGCATTTTCAGCTGTGAGGCCTTGTATAGAGGGTTGTGTGCTTTTCCAAATCATGGCTTATGTCAGGGTCCTGTCCACGGCAGAAGTTCTGGCATTTCTGCCAGTACCCTGCATGGCCGCAGAAGCACACATCAGCCTCAGTTTGGTGCCAGACGGCCTTTATGAGGAGGCTCATAACTTCCTCAAGTTTCTGGATGTTCTCTAGCTCCCTGTGCCTTGTTCTTGTTTCCTGTGAATGTGACCTGGGATTTCCTGATACCGACTCGGCTTTGTCAGGAATGGACTTGCCAGTGGTGGTGGGACTCACCTGCCTTGTGGGCTGCAGTACCAGGGCTGGCCAGCGGGTGCTCTCAGCAACCAGAGGCTCACTCCTGCAATGAGCCATCACCTGAGGCTGATTACAGCAGGTGTATTTAAGGAATGGCCAGGCCTGTGATCAGGGCCTTGGTGTATATTTCCCATGAGCCCCTGTACCTGCATCCTGTCTGCTTCCTGCCTGATCCTGATTCTGCTTTAATCCTGACTCTGCATGAACTCTGCCTGTCCTGACCTCGGCTATTCCTGACTACGCTTCCGCCTGCTCCTTGTACCTTGCCTGCCCGTTTGCTACCGACCCGGCCTGTCCGACTACATTTAGTATTGTTCTTATTGTTATCTGTTGGAGGTTTGGTTGCACTGTGTTTATGTTTAGTCTTGCACTGCGTTTATGTATTGTTTAGTCTTTAATAAATTGTATTGTTTATACTATACCTGGAGCCTGTGTTTCCCTGTGTCAGTCCACACATTTCTGGTAATACCCAGATCCCTAACAGGCTTGCTCCTGGACCCGTCTACTCTGCTTTACCCCTGATCTGACCTCGGCTTGGCTTACGGATACTCTCTCCTCTGTGTATGACCTTGGCTATCCCATCTGACTACGTCTGCTCTGATTCCCACCTGGTACCTGACCTTGGCTTGAACCGACTACCCAGTAAACATCTAAATCCCGCACAGGCGCCTCCTGTCTGCAGACCTATCTCCGTACACCAGCTGTGCTTCTGAGTGGACCACCAACCAGCACTCCTACAGGCGACCTGTGCAACTTTGGGCCTGATTCCCACTGTCCCACTCTCAGGGGCCACAAGGGAAGCCCTCTCTCCATTGGCCTCCATCACCAGGTACGTGACAGCTTAGCTGCAGACTCCTAGCTGGACCAGAAGTAGTCTGTCCAGCAGACATGTCAAGACAGCAGCCACTCTGGATCATGGGAGTTTCTCAATGGGACTGAGTGAGTATGACCCAGCCATCACCCCCAAAGGAAGGGGAGGACAGTGAAGTGCAATACTTCACGTGTCTGGGTCCAAGTACCAAGTATAGCTCAAGTGCAGTGCAAGACAGCCAGGAGCATACTAATTTTCTAATTGTGGGACTAGAGAAGTCAAGTGCTGTTCAATACAACCAGGTGCTGTGTCTTTAGCAGAACTGTTTTGAACCTTTATCTCTAGTTGTTGCTGCACTATTATTCCCACTGTTGTGCAGCACAGTTCACAGTTTGGATTAGAGCAGCCAAAGACTTCACATGTCAACTGTTTGGAATTTACAGTTTTTCTTCAGTTCTGGGTATCCTATGCACCCCCATTACCCATCCAAGCTCACTGTTCCTAAAATAAACACACAAAAAAAAGCAAAACCTCTAGACTGTTTATTGAGCCATCGGAGAGAGTTTGGAAAATTACTTGTGCTTGGCTGTGGGTGCTGTGTGGGGAAATAGGCCCGAAATCTAGTGGCTCCTTCTTAGCTCTACATTTGAACAGCACTATGAGGTATACACCTTTGTATAACTGTATAAAGTTAGTTGGTGACTATGGTGGCAGCATTAAAGTGTAATCTACTCTGGTGCAGAGACTAGTGTGAGTGACTTAGTGTACATTGCCATATATTTTTTTTAAATAGTAATAATAGTAGTAGTGCAACGTTTAGTTGCACTACTTCTTAAAGTCGCTCGTGCCATGGAGATTAGACTTGGTGGGAATATTAGTGTTGAGTAAACCTTGAAGTAATTCACTGCAGGCTCTGTGTATGGCTACTTGTATATATTTTAATCAAGACTAACACATGTTTGTAGGTTCAGTGTACAGAGCCAATGTAATTTCAGGTTCATAGGTGATGCTGGGTTCTCTGTAACCAGAAAATGTTAGACTAAATCTTTCAATCAAAAAAAAAGGCTGTGTGGTGAGATTTCTGTGTAGAATTGGCTGTGGGGTGAAAGGTCACAGCAGCTCAGGTTCAATAGAGAGTAATGGTAGGAAATTAGAGTCAGGTTTCTGTGACAACCGCAGCAACAAACTGTCTTGCCAAGAATGATGTCAGAGAATTTATAGATGCACTTGGAATGACTGTACAGGGCCTTCTATACCTGCCTTCCCTCTTACGTGTGTTACTATGTTGCTGCTGTTACAGAAGACTCTTAAGACTGCCAGACATGGATTGAAATTCCGAATTTCAGTACATGTATAGGCAGGCTGGTTGTCGATAAATCAACTTGTGTACAACCTGCCTGTTGGGTTTTCCCAACCGATCAGTGCCGCCAGTTGTAGTTGTCAACGCAGATCATTGTATTCTGGTGATGGGAAGTCTCCCAGCTGTCAGAATACAATACCGCTATCCTACATTCCTCCATCCACATCAAGTGTGAGGATGGGGGCACCGGGTCATTTTCTTTTCATTCAACCCTCTGGTTGAACGGAAAAAAAAAGATCAAAGTATGGGCTGCCTTAATCTAGCCATATATGGCTCCAATTTCGAGCTATAGATGACCCTGTCAGCACCACCCAACCTGCATACTTCTACTGAAACTTTGACGCAGCAGATACAGTCATTTTTTTTATATTCAAGCTGCTACTAGTGTCACTTGCTTTACTAAAATAGTTGACAGTGGAGATTCCTTTATCCTTCCTGTTTAGATGGAAGAATCTATGCAGTTGATTTACTAAAGGAAAATAGGCTGTGCACTCTGCAAGTGCCGTAGCTCCAGAATTTAGTAAATGAGATAAAGTTTTAATTTGCAAAGAATAATCAATCACATGCAAGGAAAAAAAAAACAGCATTTTTGCTTGCACATGATTGGAGGATGGAAGTCAGCAGAGCTTCTGCTCACTTACTGAGCTCTAGAGCAACTGCTCTTGTATTTATTTGCCTTTAGTAAATTAACCCCAAAGTGTGTATGGCTAGCCTTAAGCCAGCCATAGATGGTTCGAATCTCGGTCAGTTCTGCAGGGACCAACCGAGATTCAAACAATGTATAAACAGGCTGAATGTACCCAAGTTGATCGATCAATCAACTTCAGTACAACCAGCCTGTCGGATTTTACATGAGATTATTGTGGCTATTATAGCTGCTGTCAGTAATCATTGGGGTTGATATACTATATGCTAATAGACTGTGCACTTTGTTTTTCCAGAGCTTAGTAAATGAGGTAAAGTTTTACTTTGCAAAGAATACCCAATCACGTCAAGGAAAATAAAAAAAACAGCATTTTTATTTCACATGATTGTATGATGGAAGTCAGAACAGCTTCTGCTCATTTACTAAGCTTTGGGGCAACTGCACTTTGTAAAGTGCATAATCTATTTGCCTATAGTAAATCAACCCCCCTGTGTCCTTTTTAATTATTTTTTTAATGTAGGATCTGTGTTCCATTCCTGTCCATTATTGCAGCTGTTTTTGGTAGCAGCTGCATGATAGTTGTCACGACACACAGATGGAGTTATGTGATTGCAGGTGGCAATGGTGTATCAGTCTCTGGCAGACAGAATGTACTGTGTTATTTACAAAGATAGTCAAATCATTCACACTGCATTTACATCTGTGCAATATACAGGTACATCTCACTAAATTAGAATCATCAAAAAGTTAATTTATTTCAGTAATTCAATTCAAAAAGTGAAACTCATATATTACATAGATATATTACATACAGAGTGATATATTTCAAGCATTTCTTTCATTTCATTTTGATGATTATGGCTTACAGCTAGTGAAAACCCAAAATTCAGTATCTCAGAAAATTAATAATATTGTTAAAAAGTTCAATATTGTAGACTCCTGGGGGTTTATTTACTAAAGCTGGAGAGTCCAAAATCAGACTCCCTTCTGCATAGAAACCAATCAGCTTCTAACCTCAGCTTGTTCAATGAAGCTTTGGCAATGAAACCTGGAAGCTGATTGGTTTCTATGCAGAAGGGAGTATGATTTTGGACTCTCCAGCTTTAGTAAATAAACCCCCTGGTGTCACATTCTAATCAGCTAATTAACTCAAAACACCTGTAAAGGTTTCCTGAGCCTTTAAGTGGTCTCTCAGTCTGGTTCAGTAGGTTAAACGATCATGGGGAAGACTGCTAACTTGACAGTTGTCCAGAAGACAGCCATTGACACCCTCCACAAGGAGGGCAAGTCACACAAGGTAGGTCATTGCTAAAGAAGCTGACTGTTCACAGAGTGCTGTATCCAAGCATGTTAATGGAGAGTTGAGTGGAAGTAAAAAGTGTTGTAGAAAAAGGTGCACAAGCAACAGAGATAACCGCAGCCTTGAGAGAATTGTGAAGCATACGTTATTCAAGTATTTAGGGGAGATTCACAAGGAGTGGACTACAGCTGGTTTCAGTTCTTCAAGAACCACCACTGCCAAAAGTACTAATACCTGGTTTAATGATTATGGTATCACTGTGCTTGATTGGCCAGCAAACTTGCCTGACCTAAGCCCCATAGAGGATCTGTGGGGTATTGTCAAGATGAAATACACCAGACCCAACAATGCTGAAGGCCGCTATCAAAGCAACCTGGGCTTTCATAACACCTCAGCAGTGCCACAGGCTGATCGCCTCCACGTCACATTGATGCAGTAATTCCTGCAAAAGGATCCCCAACCACGTATTAACTGCTTACTATACTGTACATAGACATTCTTTTCAGTAAGCCAGCATTTCTGTATTAAAAATCTTTTTTTTTTTATTGGTCTTATGTAATATTCTAATTTTCTGAGTTACTGAATTTTGGGTTTTTACTAGCTGTAAGCCATAATCATCAAAATGAAAATAAAGAAATGCTTGAAATATATCACTCTGTGTAATATGAGTTTCACTTTTTGAATCGAATAACTGAAACACATTAACGTTTTGATGATATTCTAATGCACTGAGATGCACCTGTACACATTCGCTTATCCTGATTACTTCATACAGATGCAATAATTCATTATCTAGATGTAGGGGGAGCGCACTATAAATAATTTTTTGTCAGTTACTTCTCAAATACTCATGCGTATACATAAATGATAATAAAGTCAGACTAGGCAGGCTGAACTGCATACTTTTTATTGATGCATTTCCAGTTGCTGTAAGTCTGGAAGTGTCAGCATAATGTGAATAGATTTTTGGGGATATGGTACTCCGCATAAATACCTGATGGAGGGTTTACTAACATCTGCATATTTTTCTACTCTCTAATGCCTGTGGTGGCATATCTAAAGCCTTTTTTTTTATTTGGACATTGCACACATCTTTGGAATGTCTTTTGGGTTTTGTTTCGCTATCTGTGTCCCATTGGAAACATGTTTAAGTCTCTGGTGTTGCACATTGTGATTAAGCCCTACCAACAGGTGAAACGCATCCAGGGAAGCCAGCTGATAGAATGAAATCTCTTGTTCCAGTAAATCTTTCTTGAGTTGCAGATAACCAATGTTCTGATCTCATTGCTTGCAAAAAATATATGTTTATCCTACCAAAAATTGTGTGCACTGATTAGGAAGTGTATTACTGGCAGGGTAACCAGTTGGAAATAAAAGGAAAAAAAGACAGAAAATGAAAACTAATGCAGCCACTACATCTAAAGGTATGGTAAACTGCAATGTATTATAATTTTGTTCTTGGCTTTAGATACACTAATGCAGGCCATAGATGGGTCGAAAAATCTGCGCATGAGCAGTGACCTGCAAGAGGAAGACAAAAAGAAGAAAAAGAAGAAGAGGATGAAGGAGAAGAAGAAGAGGATGAAGAAGAAGAGGATGAAGAAAAAGAAAAAGAGGAAGAGGATGAAGAAGAAGAGGATGAAGAAGAAGAAGAAGAAGAGGATGATGAAGAAGAAGAGGATGATGATGAAGAAGAAGAGGATGATGAAGAAGAAGAAGAGGATGATGAAGAAGAAGAAGAGGATGATGAAGAAGAAGAGGAG